>NC_136877.1:51263866-51498133 GCF_949152265.1 Phoxinus phoxinus
TTTATATTCACGCTTGTCTCTTTGTCTCACAGTCGCAGAGATCTGAGCATCGAGAGGAACAATACTTTCAAGTAAGAATGATGAAAGCAAACCCAGAATGCATCTCTCTCTTACGTCTGCTCCTCTTCTGACGTGTGTGTGTGTGTGTGTGTGTGTGTGTGTGTGTGTGTGTGCAGATGTCCTGTGATGCTGGTGGTCGGTGATCAGGCTCCGTATGAAGACGCTGCTGTGAGTCTTTAGTCAAAGAAACACGTTCATCCACAAATCCCCATGATTCCTCTCACTGTGTGTGTGTGTGTGTGTGTGTATGTGTTTCTGTCCACTAGGTGGAGTGCAACAGCAAACTAGATCCAACGACCACCTCATTCCTCAAGGTTTGGACTGCACAAGTTATGCATGATTTGATCAATGATAAAACAAATATGAAGGCAAACATTAATTTATGTTGTTTATGAGAAAATCAGTCCGACACATGATTGTTGCCAGAAACTCAAGACGATTTGTACTTGTGTTTTATCCAGATGGCTGACGCCGGAGGGATGCCACAACTGACTCAGGTTCGTCAGGTCAATTTAAAATGGATTATTGATCAATGTAATTAATGTATGCTGATGAAAAGTGTGCGTGTGTGAATGAACTGTGTGTCTCTACAGCCCAGCAAACTGACAGAAGCCTTCAAGTACTTCATCCAAGGCATGGGATACAGTAAGTGACCCGAGAGCGGCTTCATTAACGGGAAATATCACAAAAAAGTATTTACACTACCTCTTTTTTAAAGAAATTAATACGTTTTATTCAACAAGAACACATTAAATTGATAAAAAGTCAATTCATTAATTTAAATTAATATAAATTTACAAATTAAATTAATTAATAATGTCACTGCATATTTCCATTTCAAATAAATGCTGTTCTTTGACAGTTTACACAAAAATATGAAGCTAAACTATTTTGAACATTGATGATAATCATAAATGGTTATTGATCATCAAATCATCATAGAAAACAGCTGTTTTAAACTGTAATAAGATTTCACAATTCGTACTGTATTTTTGATTAAATAAATGCAGCCTTCTTTCAAAAACATTTAAAAAATCTTACAGATTCAAACGGCCAATCTAATACTATACACAGCAATGTTTTATCTTCTCATCGGTAAACCAGTTTAACCCAACGGTTTAACTCAAATTAACTGGAGCAAATTGAATATTAGTAAATTATAGTTGACAGAAGCGCCATATTTTATGCTGTTGTTTTATGCCAGTAAGATCTGGACCGTAATGTCTGAGTTTCCGAGATAGAATGATCCTTGTATTGCGTTTCTGCATTAAAACTAGCAAACCAGCAACTAGTTTTAATTCCAGTGACACTATTTAGTACATATTTAGTCATTTTTCTGTTTGCTGCTTCTCTTTTTTTTCCTCTCTCTTTTTTTCTTCCATAAATGCAAAACATACAAAGTTTTATAATACACAATTTTTCTGTATAATATACAAATCAGTAGAAATTTTATTTATACATCAATTGAGGCATTTCAAATTAAAGACATTCTACTTTCTTTCTTATTTACTGAAGATGAAATGCTGTGGAGATACTTTTCAAATTCTTTAAAAAACAAAAAAATATTGTCAATCAATCTCTTTACTCTCAGAAAAAAAAGGTACAAAAGGTGTCCCTGGGTTTTTTTCTAACTTTTTATCCAACTTTTTAAAAAAAGGTACATTTGTGTTCCTCTCTTTAGGTAAACAGTGACAGCTTTTGTACTTTTTTTTCTGAGAGTGTTTAGTGTCCTAAAATAATGTCTACATCTTGCAGGATATTATCATTATTAATTATGCCAATACTTTTTGTGTGAAACGCCCAAACTAAATGAAAGAAAGACCAAATTAATAAATATATTGTCAAACAATCTCTTTACTCTCAGAGAAAAAAGGTACAAAAGGTGTCCCTGTTTTTTTTTCCAACTTTTCCCAAAAAAAGGTACACTTGTGTTCCTTTTAGGTACTAATATATACATTTAAGGAATCAATATGCGCTCTATAGATACAAAAGTGTGCCGCCCCAGTGACCTTTTTTTCTGAGAGCGTTTAGTGTCCTAAAATAATGTCTACATCTTGCAGGATATTATCATTATTAATTATGCCAATACTTTTCCAAAGTTGTGTGAAAGGCCCAAAATAAATGAAAGAAAGACCAAATTGACATCTTGTATCAATATAATTTTCATTCGTCTTCCTAAGATGTCTGACATGTGTCAATCATGTGCTTGTGTTCCTCCCCCAGTGGCGTCGTCCTGCATGACGCGTCTCTCTCGCTCGCGCACCACCTCTCTCTCCTCCTCCTACTCCATGGAGGGCTCTCGTTCCCGATCCCGCACGCTGTCCCAGGGCTCTCAGGGAGGACAGCTCCCGCCCAGCCCGTCCCAGACCATGGAGGTGTCGTGCTGAGGAGCGCCAGAGCCGGAGATGAAGCGTCTGAGTCCTGCGGGCCGTGAAGCGGGCGAGCGAGTGACGGATGGCGACTCTCTCGCTCCCTTCGCCGACCTGTCAGGCATGGGCCTTTAGTGAGCCCAAATGTAGTGTTAACCAATAGTAATACTTCTAATACGAATATTGATTATGACATTAATATTAATAACGACAAGCGTCACTTAAAAAAAAATTAAATAACAATGTTTTCTCTTAAATACATGTTGAATTTCTAAACAAAAGAATAGAGAAAAGAGTATATAAGCTCATGATGTGTGTCTATCGACTTTTATGTGATTTCTTTGGTGTGCTGTTTTCTTTCGTTTTTGTATTTTGTATTATTTTTTTCTCTTATACAATCCTGCTGCTGTGGGAGAGGAACAGTATTTTCGGAGGCGTTGGCGACAGTTTTAGGCCGAACGAAGACTCGTCTCTGTAGTCGACAGCCAGCTCATGTCTTCCATTTGATCCTTTGCGAGAAAAAAAAAAGCTATATACGTAGAAAGCGAGAAAGGAAAATACTGTAATTATAATTGACTTTGATTTGTTTTGGCCTTTGGGGTCTTTGCCGTTTCTGAATTGCATGCCAGACTTTTTTTGACCACGTCAATCTACGTTTTTTGTTTTGTATTTTACGTTCCCTTTATTTCGGTGAGAGTGTGTGTGTGCGGTCAGTAGGAAATAAAAACGTGACAGTCACAGGAGTCGTTGTTTTATGGTCGGTGTGAAATGACGTTCATATTTTACTTTTATCATTTAATGTATTTTCACTGAAACAGGAAATTCAGTGAGAATAAATGCAGGACGGGATCATCTGTGAGGAATTGATTAGATGGTGAAAAGTGTCTCTATACGATATAAGAATAAATGGAGGACGGCGGTGGAAAAGGAAAGTTTGTTTCGAGGGTGAAGAGAGTTGAAAGACTACGAAGACGTGCATCGATGAATCGTTCGCAGTAAGAGCAGAAAAGTGAATTAAGAAAGATAATAAAGTCTAATTCAAGTGGACGTTCAGGTGAGAGCGAGCAGGATTGTTAGAAGTGCTTCCATCAATGAGTGTGTTTACATGTACAACACAACTATCACTAGAGGCTTTCCCCAATAAACGCCCACTGTTTAAGGCATTATTAAGTATAACCGGTGTAAGGTCAAGCATGTGAACACACTCACTCAGTCCAGTGATGACACAACCACAGACAACTCAAACGTTTTGACCTCGTCCAGTGTAACAGTGAATTATAGGAATATTTGTCTTTATTCAAGCAGATACTGACCTGTAAGTGGGAATCTATCTACAGTGTCTTTTTGTTGACTTTTCAACCCGATTACATTAGAAACCGTAACTGTTTTAAAAGGTGGCGATTTCGTATGAATTCGTAAGATGTGATTTGTACAGATACGTGCGATTTTTAGAAAAACGTAAGTATGAAGGTCTACGTCTATGCAGTGAGATGTAAGGAGATCGTACAAAAAAATATGAATGGATCGAGACATGTTCCTGAATCCTGGAACAACTTTATTGTCCAACAATTTAGTCTTAGCCCTATCCCTAACCCTACCCATGACCTACCCCTACCCCTAACCCTACCCTACCCCTAACCCTAACCATGACCTAACCCTAACCCATGACCTACCCCTACCCCTAACCCTACCCTACCCCTAACCCTAACCATGCCATAACCCTAGCCCTAAATTATGATGAATAACACTGAAGTAGTAGCACTTAACACTGATTGTAAGCCTAACTTTTACATTAAATGTAAACGTGTCCCTTAAATCTGATTGGTTGATTCAAATTTTGTTCCAGGATCAATAAAGATGTTTATCCAGGAACATGTTGTACTTGTATAGGTCCATACGATTTAGCCACCAATAGTCAACATGTAAAATAGTTACATGAGTTGCGTTTTTGCCAGGTTTGTGGATGTGTGCTATCGCTGTACCATGATATGTTTTGAACTACAGTCGAGTATATTATCATAGTACAGTATTTGACTATGGTAATCATCTAGTAATGGGTTATAAATCAAAATACCATGAAACTGCCACAGGACGTTGAGGACTCATCTAATGCCGAATAATAGTGACTCGTACACAGAGTAAAACATGCGTGTGGACATGAGTGTCGGTGTGTTGTGACATGCCTGAGCGTGTGTGACGTGCTTAAACTCTCTAAAGCACAATAAGGGAATATGTGTGAGTTAGACGAGTCAAAGCGCTTGTGTTAAATTTACTTTTCGGACTAACCAGCCCCTCCACTGCCAACAGGGTTTAGCCATAGTAACCCATTACTTCCAAGAGCTCTTTCCATCGTCAAGCCACTGAGATTAGAAAGTTAGCATAGCTACAATTTAAAATTGTGCGACAGTGAAGCGACATAGAGAGAGCTCTGAAGAACACCGAAATCACTGCGGGTTTGTGCCATAATCTTGACCAGATTGCCAGTAGACACTTGCCAGAAGACCAAAACTGTCCTCACAACGTAACAATCAGGTTCAGCAAAACACTGCCCTGCAAATAACAATAAGTCATTCAGTGAGTAAACAAGGTTAAATGGGAAGGTCTTCCAGTAGTGTCGTGAACATTCGTTTGTTTGTGCGTTCGGGAGCATTGGAGCTGCAGCACTTTGTGTGTAGAGATTCTCAAATCACATTTCATTTGTCTTCACCCTATTTTAAGAGAGGTTTTATTTTGTTTACGAATACGTTGGAATTAGTTGGATGTGTAAGCAGGAAACGTGTTTTTTTCCTCTTTCTTTCGAATGGAAAGTTCATGTTTTGATCAGTGTGGGAATATTAATGATCGCAATCCACATACAGACATCATCCCAGATTTACATGAGCCTTTACCAAAAATAGAAATAGCTCGAATCTGAAATGTTTTACCAAATGAATAGAGAAATAACCATAACAATGTGAATTAAAATGAAAATAATGAGGTAAAGGGACGGATTAGGTCGTGGTGTGTGTTGTTGAGACGGTGTGAATGTAAATGTGTAACCATTTTCTTTCTTTCTTTTTATTTTTTGACTCTCCTCAATGAAATCCTTTTCACCTTTTATTTTCTGTGAAGTAGATTTGCATCTCAGTGTCCTCATGGGTTAGACATCAGTGTGCTAGTTCTTGTGTAACTTTTTTAGCTTTAGCACTAAAAAAGGAAATAGCTAATGTAATTAACTAAAAAAATAAAAAAAATAAAATGTCATGAATAACAGAATGCAATCAAAATATTTGTGTGGCTAATTTCTCTGTGTAATACAATGAACAACTGGGAAAAATTAATTAAAGGGATCAAAATTACACTCTTGTTATTTGTTTCTTATTTTCACAGATACTTTTGGGTCATGCAAAAATATCCTTATGTTGTTTTGTGGATTGAATTGGTCAGACTTTTGAGTATCCTTGAATATATAACTCATCAGGAATAGATACAGTGAAAATGTGCGGTTTTAAATTTGTATTTGCTTGCGTTATGATCATACAAAATTATAGTCTTTTCATAAGGTCTAAAACAATACATATTAATTAATCATAATTTTTAACCTGAGGTTCCTCAGATTCTGAGATTTTTTTGTAGTGTTTTAAGTTTTACATTTAAAGTACTATTATACAAGTTTTTCACACTTGATTTAACAGAAGAAGAAGACAAAAAAAGTGAAAAATTGTAGGGGGTTCTGAAGAGCCAAATACAATTATTTTAGTTATACTCTCATTTAAATTAAAAAAAATGTAACAACATCCAGGCTTTAACATCAGAAAGGCAGTCAATGAGAGAGTCTTAGCCATTGGGTAGATACATTTATTTATCATTCGCATAGTCAAGTCAAGTCACTTTTATTTATATAGCGCTTTCCACAATACAGATTCAATATCAAAGCAGCTTCACAGTGATAACATGAAAATAATACAACAAAGTTTGTTTCTAGAAGAAAATTGTGTCATCGTCCACCTGAAGTAAAGCAGATCAATAATATTGTTGAATATTAAATGTCCCCAACTAAGCAAGCCAACAGCCAAGGCAACAGTGGCAAGGAACCAAAACTCCATCAGTGACAGAACGGAGAAATAAACCTTGTGAGAAACCAGACTCAGTCGCTCAGTTCTGCCAACCAGCGAACAGTGTATGATTATGATTCAGGAGACATTACAGGTCAGAAGTCAGATTGCTTCAGAACATTTACAATATTTATCCAGTTCCATCTGGATGGAGGTCGGAGTCATCACGCCAATATGGAGACGGGTTTGTTAGGTGTCCGTGAGGCCTTCACAGGGCCGATGAGGCTGGCACTTCAGGGATGCGTTGTGGTCCTGTCCAGGCACAAGTTCACCGTCTGATCTGGATACGGCCCGCATCCGGCTGACTTCAGTAAACCTCGGGATAAACAAAGACAATAAAATTAGCGTAGATGCCATTCTTCTTATGATGTAACGAGTACATCAGGATTTAAGGGAAGTGTTCCCAGTTCCGGCTGACCTAATCTATGCAGCCTAACATTGAGTTATAGAAGTCTATAATACATTATGTGAATGCTAGGTCAAAGAGATGTTTCTTTAATCTCTAAAGAGTGTGTCTGCTTCCCGGACAATGTTAGGAAGACTGTTCCAACGTTTTGGTGCTAAATAGGAAAAGGATCTACCGCCAGCAGTCGATTTTGATATTATAGGTATTATTAACTGGCCGGAATTTTGAGATCGCAGTAGACGTGAAGGACTATAATGCGTTAAGAGATCGCTCAAGTACTGCGGAGCTAAACCATTTAGTGCTTTGTAAGTGATCAGGAATATTTTAAAATGTATATGATGTTTAATAGGCAGCCAATGCAGTGTTGACAGAACGGGGCTAATATGGTCAAACTTCCTGGTTCTGGTAAGAACTCGAGCTGCTGCGTTTTGAACTAGCTGTAGTTTGTTTATTAAGCGTGCAGGGCAACCACCCAGTAGAGCATTACAATAATCTAGCCTTGAGGTCATGAACGCATGAACTAATTGTTCCATATTTGTCATTGAACGCTTATGTCGTAATTTAGATATATTTTTAAGATGGAAAAATGCGGTTTTACAGATGCTAGACATGTGACTTTCAAATGAAAGATTGGTATCAAAGAGCACACTTTTTGATATTACAAATGAAATTACAAGCCATGCTTTTCAAAAAATAGTGTCTAAGGGAATCTTATTGAGAGAAAACAAAATAGGGGCCAACATAGAGCCTTGGGGGACACCACAAGTCAAGGGAACAACACCATAGTGTAATTCTCCTGTATTGAGTGAAAGAACTTCTATTTGTAAGAGCAGTTCAACTTCAAATTAGAGCAGTTCCTCTAATGCCCACAACATGCATCTAACTGAGACAGAAGAATATCATGACAAAAAATTATATTGTTTATGAAGATTGTCAGACCCCTGTAATGGTTTGTGGGGTTTTTTCCCTCTATATTTAGAAAACTGGACAATGGTTACTCATGTGTCTATGTGCATTGATGAGGTCAGTGTTGATATACGGCTGAACAATAAGATATTAGAGGAAGCAGTGAAACACAATCCTGTCCTTCATTGCCAAATGTACCAGTGTGCCAGGAAGAGGTTTCAACAGCGATCAAAGATCTGACTGCTCACACAAACACTTATAAACCTCACAGACCGACCGACCAACGACACAGACGACTGCAGGTATGTGAACCTTCACAAACTTTACTAATATTATAAGCAGTTTATTATGACTGAAAGACTATTTAAAAAGACTCCGCCTCTGGTAATTAATTTACATAATTAACCTCTTTTGTTTATTAATCTGAATGGTTAGCGTTTTATTAATGGATTATGCATTTATCTAGATTAATAATTGATTAGCTGGATTAATACATTTTGATACTCATAATAAAATATTTTATATTTTGGGGCAGAAGCGATTTCCCCTTGAACGACTAATAAGGATATTGTTTTCTGGAACTGTTTAATCAGAAGAAAGAATACATCATAAACACTGTGGTAATTAATCTTCAGATACAAATCTTAATCTTTTAAGATAAAAGAAACAGTCCAACATATTATGATGCATAATATAGTTATTTTATATTTCCATATTTTATATTTGTACAGTATATATTATGAACAATACATTTTAAAATCCAGCTATATTGCAGTATGATTCAATAAAATCAACAGTAGAATCAAATCATCTAAATCAGCTCAAATATTTGCCTATCCAGTGTGGTTCAACAAACTTTCCCAAAGGAAGATGAATAATTCGGGTCTTTTCGCTGTAACTGCTCTTCTGCTCTTCAACGGCTGTCATTGCACCACAACAACATCTGCAACATCTGGTAATACCACATCCACATCCAGAGACAGCGCAACCGCAGCCACAGCAGAAGCTACAGCAGCGACCATGATCACACGTTCAACTACTAGTGGAGCAACCGTTACAGCTTCATCTTCAGTCTACCAGCTTCTCGGTGCAGGTAATGATAACATTTATCATATTAAATCTGGCAAGTTGTATAGATCTCGTCTTGCCACTTATCATAAAAACCGTTTCACAATATTCTAATTTTGGGGTTTTCATAAGCTGTAAGCCATAATCATCTAAATTATAAGAAATAAAGGCTTGAAATATCTCTTTTTGCATGTAATGAGTCTATATAATATATTAGTTTCACCTTTTAAGTTGAATTACTGAAATAAATTAACTTTTGCACAATAGTTTCACCTGTATGTGGTATAAAAAAAGAACAGGTTATTCTCATGATAATATTAAAGTCAATATGACATTTTGACACAACCTATTTTACATCTGTTAATAGCCGTATGTCTGATATTTAAGGGGAAAATTTTTTTGCGTCTTGATTTGATCCATATTAACAACTGACAGGATGGTGAAAAGTGGACTTTGCTCAATGGTTTATTTAGAGTTTGATAACAATGCCTAAAGTTATATGGCTATTTTTTTGGTTTAAATTATTCAATAGTCCACATAGTTTAAATAAAAGAGCAGAAGCTTCATTTTTGATAAAATATTAGGATTTTACTTTTATTTATTTATTGGACTAATGTAGTGGCATCTAGTTGCTCATAATTCTTTTGTACCACCTTTTGAAGTCAGTATATCTACAACCAGTATTTGAAACACGAGAAAACCAAACGGTCTTCTTTTTAAATGTTTACTTCCAAAAACATAAAATGATTATACATGGTACGCACGGTCAAAAAACTGTGTTGCTTCCAGCGTCTATAACTTCAAATTAAACTAACTACATCCAAACGCTTACGCTATGACGTAGTGTTATCTGACTGGAAGCTCAAAATACTGAAATGTTATCAGATCTAAACATTTACTAAATCATGCATTTTAAACCAATACATTTCTTATAGATTTTTATGAAATATATATATTTTTTTACTGTTTTTAAACTAAATTATTATTTCAGATGAACTAGTCCCTATGTGGCTCTTACAGTGCACTCACCGTATGGATGAAAAAAAAAAAAAAAAGACTATTGAATAATGGATGCAAATTCTTATTTCCCTGAACAATCATATTTTAATGGAATTTGTTTTTATTGGGCTCCTAAGCAAATGCATGTGATGTGTACTGTTTCTGTGCAGGTATTCTTACCTGGACGCTGTCGCTTGCTCAGTGGAGATATTAGCAGAAACTGAGACCTGAACGTCGACTCATTCCAGGAGCGTCGGACAACTTAATCTTTATTTCTTTATTTCAGACCCATGGTCCATATACACATACAACATAAATGAACAAACAAACACCAAACACAATTTAAAAGACATACAAGCTTTCTTTCCAATGCTTCCAAAAACAAGAAAAATACCTTGTATCACTCAATGCAATGTCATTTAAGACCCCAATAATACTATTTTTTGAAACACTAAATCTACATATAAAATTATACATACATTTCCTTAAAACAGCATTCAACGTAGGCACATTATTACCCACAAACATTTGGCTTGCACTTGACCACCTTGGAAGCTTAAGCAATTCCCAGTGCATCATTGAATGCCACCTGAAGCTTTCTCATCTTTGCTTTAGAGTATTTACACCACAGGTGGGCTGTATATAAAGAAGTACAGTATGCCCTAAATAGAGTTATTTTAACCTCATCTGTACACATACAAAATTTACGAGCAAGCATATTAGCCTGCCCATACAGTTTACAGCACTGGCGCTGCACATCATCATCATCATCATCATTAAAATCATGTTTAATGATGTGAACTAGGTATTTTACTTTATTTACTACATTTAAAACTTGGTCATCTAAATAAAAAGAAGGAAAATTTAGTTTATGGTCTTCTTTTGCTTTAACAATCATGATAACACTCTTTTTAATATTGAATTTTATGTCATGCTTCATACCATAGCTTGAACAAATTTGAAGCAACTGTTGTAAGCCTGCACTGTACGGAGACATAATATAACATCGTCAGCATACATCAAATGATTAATGATACTATCACCATCAGGCATCCAGTCTCGCACTCATTTAATTCCACCGAAAGACCATCCACATATAGATTAAAAAGAAGGGGTGACAATAACCCCCCCTGCCGAACCCCATTCATCGTATAAAACGGCTCCGATACGTTATCACCCCATTGCACTTTTTGAGTTTGATGTATATACCAAAAATGTAAGATTCTTATCATATATGGGGAAACCCCTCTTTCTTGCAATTTTGTAAATAACTTAGTATGATTAATTCGATCAAACGCCTTAGAAGCATCTAAGAAACACATGAAAACTGTGGAATTATGAGCATTGAACTTCCTAGCTACTTCTTTTAACGAATATATGCATAGATCAGTGCCATGCTTACTTTTAAAGCCGAATTGATTATCCGTAGTTGTTAAGTATTCTTTGATCCTATCCATGAGGATTTGTTCAAATATTTTAGAGAGGACACTTGCCAAAGCAATTGGCCTATAGTTTTCTGTTAAACGATTACTGTAATAATAAGGATTAATAATAAACGATTAATATTAATTTTGTTACGTTCAGATTTGATTGTTTTTTGGTCTTCAGTGTGGCCATGCTAATAAATGCTCTTCAATATTGCTTTGTGTTATATGTGTACACCAATCTATTAGCACATCACATGCAGCTAATATAAGATATAGGGAAGATGAAGGAAAATACAGCTCATATTCCCATACTCTATACTCCGAATGCAACGTAACAGGGAGGAGAGGAAAGATGGAGAGCTTCTAAAGCTTAGTTCCACATAAATTCACGGATAATTTGTTGTTTTTTTGTTAGTGAAAATCAATATTGACCTTGTATTTGAAAAAGGATGGTCAGTTCATTCGCATTCGGAGATCTACTATTTTTGACAAAATGCCGGCGGCCGGAAACAACAACTACAGTGAGATGTTAGAATCCTTTCTTTTTAGTTAACTCTGTGCACACAAACAATGTTCTCAATGCTCAAATAAATTTTAGAAGGAGATGTGAGGCATTTTGCATTTTGTGTGTGCAGTTTTAGGAATTGCGTGTAGAGTTTTGAAAACGTTTGTAAGCAGTTACTGTAAAACTGTAAACAAGTTCAGGCAGGCAGACACTGTGCAAATCTCATGCACTCTTTTTGCAAAACACATTCTTACTCACTAAAACACATTTCACACTGTGATGCATTTACGTTTCAAACGCTAAACACAGGCAGGCAAAAGTTAAACACAACTACAACACAGTTGTCTTCGATAACACACAACGATTCAAAATTGATCACACTCATTTATAATGATGTGATGAAACCAACTGTATGAAATGTGAGCCAGTTCAGGTGCACAGGTGACCTGAATGTTGATATGAACAATATATATGAAGACAATGTGAGAGGGAGAGGAGGATGATGAAGAGAAAGATCAAGGTGTGACAGTGTTGTTAGGCTGGATGTGTCAGTCTACAGGGTTTTTCCCTTCGTCTGGAAACATTTCCTGAGTCCTGAGGCCAGAGCCGGCAGGAGGACACGATGATGAAGCAGAATCAGTCTCTCACTGACCTCGATGTTGCAGTTGCACAACTTACCGTGTTTGAGTGTACAGTAACATGCTTTTCATTTACAGTTTTATTTGACCCTTTGGCTTTTGTAGCTGGACTGCAGTATTTTCAGTATTTCACGTTTTCGAGCGCTGAATACAGACATTTAACAGATCCAATATTCAACTTTGATTTTGCAGTTACACAACTCTTTAGTGTACCGTAACATGCTTTACATTTAGTTTTTTTTTACGTTTTTGGCTTTTGCAGTTGGGCTACTGTATTTTCACAGTATGCAAGTGCTGAATATACAGACATTCAGTAATTTTCAGTATAATGCTACACTTGCAGTGCATACATACAATGTATTTTCATGATTTGTTATCACAACTTAACTTTGATAACTAATGTGTGAAGATAACACTATTTTGAGTTTCTGTTTATTAAACCATTCTTCTTCATTGTATTAACTCAAATGTTTAATTTCAAAAAACTATTTTAAGGCAACAAGGTAACTTGCTTTTTTAAGCTAAACCAACTTTTGTTTTACAGTGTATAAATAGCTCTCATGTTTCCATTATCTCTTGTCTAGATTTGTCAATGTATCCTGCTGTTGGGGGGTTTCTTGTTCCATGATGTTTGATCAAGTTTATGTCAAATTCATGTTTATTTTGTATTTAGTTTAGTGAAGGGAAAATGGATGAGGCTTTCATCAACTTGTGGTGAAAAAAGGTTCATTACTTGAAGCTTTTAACACAATCGCATTAGTGACATCTGGTGGTCACACTTGTTTTCTCCACCTTATCTAACAAATCACAGCAGAGCAGAGAAGGCATGTGACCAAACCAAGCTTCGGAAGTCTTTGACATACAAATGTGGGATCAATACAGTTCTATCTAATCTCATCTAAATTAATTTGTGCCAATGAGACCACAACTCGTGTCATGTGTAGCCTGCTCAACGGATTCACATATTGATCTATAATATAAAATATACAAGTATGTGATCATAATTATAGTAATTGAAAAAAAACAAACAACTTTGGGTGTTCTGTTTTTATAAAATAAATAAGTCATGTTATTGTAACAACAATTAGTCTCAAATGAGTCTCGGGGAATATTAGTTCAAATGGACTGGATATTCATGAGTCTATGAATATGATTTGCTTGTTATCTAAAGATATTAACCTTCCAAATAAAGGGAATATTTAATCATGTACACGTAACCTTTATCAGTTTAGTTTCAGTTATCTGGCATTTCTGTTTAGATCTTGCGCCTCATTGACTTTTGAGTTTGTGAGCAAATAACAGATTCAATTCAAATGCAATTATTGGATTTTAATAAAACAAAATAAAGAATACAAAACTACAATTTCACGATGTCACGATGACTCGCTTGCTGTAGTCCTCAGTTGTAAGTCGCTTTGGATAAAAGCGTCTGCTAAATGACTAAATGTAAAAAGCGCTATATAAATAAAGGTGACTTGACTTGACTATCAAAATGTTTTAAAACTTGCGCCTTGGAACCCATTTCACAGTGTGCATTCTCAAGCCATCAAACACTGTTGTAGTGCAAGTGAACGGCCAGAACACATGAAAAGATTTCTGTTTTCAGTAAAACGGTGTCGTATAAGCGGCCCTACGTTAATAACTAATGATCTTTATAATGGAAGTGAATCAATCAAAAACTAACTTTATTATTTCAACTTTTTATTTATTGTCAACAGAGTTGAAGCAAGATGTATGCCCAGTGGTTACATTTATTAACAATTCAGATTAAAACAAAAGTGCAGGAGAATAACTAACTTAATGTAGACAAGAACGGACAAATTACAAGGTCCATAAAAACACAGAGAAACCAAACAGCTAAACCTACCAGCTATCAGGCACTCAGCGTGAGACTCATGCAATGACACTGTTCTCATGCCTTCAGGCCACACACACATTTCATTACGCAATGAACAATCACAAAACAAAGAGGACACTGTCACCGACAGACAAGACAGAGCAGCAGAGCACTTTTGACATAAAACAGTCACAGCTTTAATTTTACTAAATTATTATGAAATTCAAACTGTAAATACATGTGACGTATCATGTTGCTGTAGAGCCTCAGGTCAAGAGGCATGTGAACGGATCATCTCTTCCTTTCTACCACTAGAGTAGTAGGTAAAAATGGATCAATCAGTGTTTCAACTGTGGAAAGATGTCAATAAAACAGCTTGAGAATTATGTCATGTAACGTAAAATTTAGCCCACCTCAGGAAAGCCATTTAATGACCATATCATGTTAATTAGCTAAAAAAATTAACTAATAGAGTAGTATTTTGCTAAATATATGCACTATTTTACATATGATATTTTTACTTCTATTAAGTCAAGTCACCTTTATTTATATAGCACTTTTTATAATACAGTTTGTTTGTAAAAGCAGCTTTACAGAGATTACAGGAAAATAATGCAACAAAGTTTGTTTCTAGAGAAAATATAGATTCCCTTTCGAAGGGAACTCGACAATACGTCATCGACGCTTTGGGGAACGCCTCAGGCGTGACAGGTGTCTGAAATCACAATCAAATCACGGCAATCACATTGACCGGCGACAGCCCGTGAATCATTAAAGTGAATGATTAACGTGCAAACTGGAAGTATATAAGGCCGCCTTGCAAACATGACAAATCATCTTTTCGTCTTCAGGGACTGTTCTGTCCTCACTAGACGTGTCACTTTTCTATCCAGCTAGACAGACAGTGAACAGGCGAGATGTTGGTTCATGGCTTTTAATCTCATGAATCTTTTCTCGTTAATCTTTAACATTGTAAAACTGTAAACACAAGAAAATACAGCAATTAGAATTGTACATATTATTCAAAGTGCATATCTGACTGAACAGTATTTACTGCCTAAATAAAGCACTTAATTGAAACATTAAATCAACATATTGAGCATTAAAAGTTCTATTTTCATGTGCATTTGGTAATAATATTCTTAGTTTTAGATAATTGCTTGAAATCACGGAATCCAAATTAGCCTAATTAACATAACAAAAGATCGCTAGCATACGGCGCTAACTACTGCCAATGTATTGCACAATCACCTTTCATCACGGATTACACAAGCACTTTACGTTTCGTTTATAACACATTTGCATCTTTAGACTAATGAATTGACTGTCAAGCATGAGAAACCTACTAATCATCATATTTACATGACAAATAATAGTAACTTACAGCTTTATGCGGGCCACGACTTCACCATGCGAGCCGCTCTTCAGCCATGACACTTTACAATGAACTCAACTCACACAAGTAAAACGGAAGTTTCCAAACACAATCCTCGCCACAAGAGGGCGCTTAAGGGTAGACAAACAAATCAAACTACTGAACCATTACACTCCCCGTCTGGTATAAATGCTTTTATACCACTAGGCCCAATTAACACTTATCAGTCTTTGTATCACTACTTTGGGGGAGCAGGAGAATAAGTTGAGTCACTGGGCGCAAGTAAACACGAGAAGTCCCTTGCTTCACAACTTTGACTTCCACTTTTCTGACCTTCTTGTCTTCACTAGGGATGCATTTAGTAATGAGTCCTATGGGCCATTCATTACGTTTAATTATATCGTCTTTCAACAAGACTACGTCCCCCACTTGAATGTTATCTTTGTCATGAGTCCATTTCCTCCTTGGTTGAAGTACTGACAGATATTCTTGTCTCCAGCGCTTCCAAAAGGTGTCTGCAAGACCTTGAACATGTTGCCATTGTTTTTTGTACATGTCTTTTATGTCAAATGTCCCTTCAGGAGCAGGAGCATCTCCTGCCTTTGGAGTTAGAAGCATAGAAGGAGTCAAAATAGTTGGTGAATCTGAATCAGTACTTATGGGAACCAGTGGACGAGCATTAATGATTGCCATGACTTCTGCCATTAGTGTTGTGAGGACTTCATGGGTAAGGCGAGTTGGACCTGACTGCAGTAACATGGCGTCTAGAATGCGGCGAGCGATGCCAATCATTCTTTCCCATGAGCCGCCCATATGTGATGAGTGAGGCGGGTTGAATGTCCATGTGCAGCCTTCGTTGCTAAAGTAGTCTTGGATCTCCGGATGATCGGTACTGATTTTTAGCTCCTTACAGGCTCCAATAAAGTTGGTGCCGCGGTCGGATCTGAGAACTTTGGAAGGTCCTCTAACTGCGAAAAACCTTCTCAGTGCATTAATAAAGCATGAGGTGGACATAGATTCAATTACTTCTATGTGAACTGCACGAGTCCCTAAGCAACTAAACAAAACTGCCCAGCGTTTGCTTTCAGCGGCCCCACCCCGAGTCTTGCGAGTGACTACACACCAGGGCCCAAAAACATCTAAGCCGACCCTAGTGAATGGGGGCTCCATGGTGAGTCGATCTTCTGGGAGGTTGGCCATTTTTTGTTCAACAGGTTTTCCTCTTAACCTGCGACAAGTGACACACTGATAGATTACACTTGAGACTAGTTTCCTGCCTCCGATTATCCAAACACCAGCAGATCGTAACGCTCCCTCAGTGAGGTGACGACCTTGGTGAGCGACTTCTTGGTGATAATGTCTCACAAGCAGAGTTGACACATGATGTTTTTTAGGGAGTACCAGCGGGTGCTTTTCATCATATGGAAGGTTGGCTAGAGACGTCCGACCCCCCACCCTTAACAGCCCATCTGCGTCTATGAAGGGGTTTAGAGTCCACAAGGGACTTGTTTTTGGGATTCGTTCCCCGTTATGCAGTTTCTTGATGTCCTCTTTGAATGCACATTGTTGGACGCTTGAGATGACTGTAAGCTTAGCTTGAGTTTGGGGATTTGTTGAGTTTTGATCCGAGGCTTTGGACTTGTTTCTAGCTAGAGTAATGAGTTTTGCCATACCTCGTATGAGATGTTTCCACGTTGAGAATCGTTCGAACCGATGTGGTCTGAGGGGTTCAACGCTGGCTTTAGTTGCGTAGACATTCACTTCTGGTCGAATCTCTGAATCATGCTCTGGTTCTATTAGCTCAAACTCATTTGCATCTGCTGTAGATGAACATTGGGACAGTTCCTTCGACAAGAATGGGGGTCCAGTGAACCAGTATGTTTGCTGCAATAGAAGTGCTGCTATTGGGCGAGTAGCAACGTCTGCGGAGTTGTTTTCTGATGAGACATGATGCCACTGTGTTGGTACTGAAGATTTTCTGATTCTAGAAACTCTGTTCGATACATAGACATAAAATCTTCTTGAGGTATTGTAGATGTAACCTAATACAATCTTACTATCAGTGTAGTACTTTACAGCATGAAGCTCCAGGTCGATTTCTTGGCATATAAGCTCTGCCATTTCTGTAGCAAGGACAGCGGCGCATAGCTCCAGCCGTGGAATTGTGTGAGCTGGTTTTGGTGCTAATTTAGCTTTGCCCATGACAAATCCGGTGAGGTGCTGTCCCTGCTCATTGACAACTCGCAAGTAGGCAACAGTTGCTATTGCTGTGGAGGAGGCATCACTGAAGACGCAAAGCTCTCTGTGTTGCGTTGAGGAAAGAGACAACGGTACGTATGGTCTGGGAATGTGTAGTTGCTCCAACTCGAGAAGAGAGTCTCTCCATACAGACCATAATCTTTCTTTGGCTGGCGATAGGGGGTCATCCCAGTCGCATGGTTCTGAGGTTAGTTCTCTTATGAGTGCTTTTCCCTGTACAGTTATAGGCGCAACAAAGCCTAAGGGGTCGTACAAACTATTAACAGTGGATAGCACGCCTCTTTTGGTGAATGGTTTTTGTTCTTTAGAGACTTGAAATGTGAAGGTATCTGATTCGAGACTCCAGCTGATGCCTAAACTTCTTTGCACAGGTAATGGGTCAGCATCTAAGTCAAGGCTTTTGATGTCTTTTGCCAAGTCATTTGCTGGGAATGCCTCCATGACTTTGCTGCTGTTTGAGGCAATTTTGTGTAAGCGCAGATTCGACTCCGCTAACATTTTCTGTGTTTTTTGCAGGAGAGCGTTTGCTTCACATTCAGTTGGGAGTGAAATGAGACCGTCGTCAACGTAAAAGTTCCTGGTGACAAAATGCTCTGCGTCCTTGCCATATTCTTTCGAACCAGCTTCAGCTGCCTTGCGGAGCCCATAGATAGCAACAGAGGGAGACGGACGGTTTCCAAAAACATGGACTTTCATGCGATACTCGATAATCTCTTTTCTGATGTTGTTGTCTTTAAACCAGAGAAATCGTAGGAAATTGCGATGGTCTTCCCTTACTGTGAAACAGTAGAACATTTGTTCTACATCTGCTGTTATTGCGATGGGCTCTCGGCGGAATCTGATTAGAACCCCAAGCAAAGCGTTGTTTAGATCTGGGCCGCTTAAGAGGACATCGTTGAGCGCTACGCCCTCATGTTTGGCGCTCGAGTCAAAAACTACACGGATTTGCTTGGGTTTCTGCGGATGGTACACCCCAAACATGGGGAGATACCAACACTCCTCATTCCTCTGTAAAGGGGGTGCGACTTCTGCTTGCTTGTTGTCTATGACTTTTTGCATGAAATGTACAAAGTGCTCTCTCATCTCAGTTTTTCTGTCGAGGCTTCGTTTCAGTGTGTTGAGCCTATTTAAAGCCTGGTGTCGGTTATTTGGTAGACGTTGTCTGGGTGTAACAAAGGGAAGAGGTGCAACCCAGCTGTTTGTCTCATCTTGATACATTTCGTTCTGCATTATTGTGAGAAATTGCCCATCCTGTTGTGAAGGTGCCAATTTTTCATCATCCTCCCTCCTGATGAAGACAGTGTCCCCGAGAGTGTCTGTTTGTGTTGCTTGGTAAGTATCTGTGCAGATTTGAATGTCTTTTGTTTGACTTACAGATTTGTCTTTTATTTGCAGGACATTGGTACATGGACTGAAGTACGATGGACGACCGTTGAGCAATGTGTTAGTTTTGTACGTTGCGACAGACCTTGGTTTGTGTGCGCCATTCAAACAGACATCTCCCACAATAACCCAGCCGAGGTCTAAGCGCTGGGCGAATGGTGCATTATGGGGACCGTTGCACTGCTGTCTCACTTTGTGCAAACTCAGGATGTCTCTACCTAAAAGCAACAGGATTTGTGCATTTGAGTCTATGGGATGTATCTTGTGTGCGATTGCTTTTAAGTGTGGGTGGAGTTGGGCAACTTCAGGCGAGGGGATCTCCGAGCGATCCTCTGGGATCATGTCACATTCTAGCATCGCAGGCAGTGGCACCTTTATGTGACCATCCATAGACTCGACAATAAAGTCTTTAGCTTTTCTTCCCCTCACTTCCATGATACCTGAGCATGTCTTTAAAGTATACACCTCCGTGTCACCTTTGACACTGAAGAGGTCAAAAAAGTCAGAGCGGGCAAGAGACTGATTACTTTGCTCATCCATAACAGCATACAGGTTTATTGCCTTGTTCCTATGACCTAATGGATACACTTTGGCTAGGCATATTTTAGCACAAGACCTTGAGCCGCGCTGTTCGCCACATACCTCTGTGCACATTGCTGTAGCTGAGACTGATGGTGTGCTGAGCTCAGGCTCCCCGCCATGCTGTTTCAGCTCTGTCGGCGGTGTGATGCTGTTAGGAGGAGGTGGACCTGGATGTAGCACTGTGTTGTGTCTTTCACTCCCACATTCTTTGCAGATGGCTTTGATCTGACAGCTTCTGGCTTGATGTTTGGTTGATGCACAACACTTGAAGCATATGTTGTTTTCCTTCAGATAAGTTTTTCTCTCTTCTAGGGACTTACTACGGAAACTGCGACATTTTCTGAGGGGATATGGCTTCTTATGCAAAGGACATTGTTTGTCAGGATTCTCACTAACATCTGTTGTTTCATTACTCTGTGCTATTTCTGTCTTTTTCACTGAAATCATAGGGCGAGTACTGTTTTTAACAGGTCCGTCGAACCTGGACTGCGCTGCTGACAGAAACGAGAAGCTTGGATCATTTCTTATGCGTGCTTGCTCCCGTACAAAGTTAGAGAAGGTAGAAAATGGTGGAAATGTGGCATTGTAATCTACCTTGTATTTGGATGCATGAGAGATCCATCTTTCCTGTAGGGAGTAAGGGAGCTTTTCCACTATGGGATTAACCCCACGAGCTGTATCTAGAAAGGCTAACCCAGGTGAATAACCCTCTGCTTTAGCTAGTTGTAGTTCAAGTAAGAGGTCTCCTAGCTATCTTAGTTTACTTGAGTCTCTAGCTGTAATCTTAGGGAAGTTTTCAACCTTTTGAAAGAGGGCATGTTCAATTACCTCAGGTGCTCCATAGGTTTCTTCCAAGCGTTGCCAGATCATATTTAGGGCTTCAGAAGCATCATTGATTTGAGCTGCACTGATTCTTTTCGCTTGTTGGTTTGACTTTGGTCCAAGCCATTTTACAAGTAGATCTAGTTCTTCTTTAGAGGACAAAGACAAGTCTTTAGTAACATTTAGAAATGAGGACTTCCAGCTTCGATAATTTTGTGGATCATCATCAAAGGTTTGCAAAGTAGCTGACACCAGTTCACGTCTCATTAGATATTTAGCCATATCATTTACTGTAGACGTATGTTGAAGATTTTGTGGCACTGACCTGAATGACTGGTGATTCAGCACTGGACGTGACATGTTAGGATGCGGTGTTGACATGTATATGGACGGCTGTTGTTGTCTGTGATCCAGGGTTTCTTGCTTGGTTACAGGAGTATTGTAGGTGATTGGTGATGGTTCGGCACCAGTGTTATCATGTTGGTAGAAGGGGTTCGTGATTGAGATTTGAGGCTGTGACGGCACTTGGTTGTTTTGCAAGAATACTTGACTGTCAATGAAGTTTTGAACCTTTTCCTTGGAGTCCACAGGGTTGTCGCACAGATGTTCTTGACTGTAAGGCTGTTGTTCTTCAAACTGTGCGGCTGCTTCTAGTATCACTGCTTCTGCTGCTGCAGCTGCTGCTTCTTTCTTTATCTTTAAAATATGTAGCTTAGCCTGCATTTCAGCTTGATGTTTCATTACTTCAGCTTCTTCTTCTGCGAAGATCACCTGCGCTTGTACAGCCTCAGCTTTGGCTCGCGCTTTGAGAGCTGCTACGCTTGCAGATGACCTGCTCGACCGCGTTGAAGAAGCAGAGCACCGGGATCTCGTTTCCAGTACCTCCTCTTGAACTTTCAGCATTTGGCTCCCCGGCTGTTGTTGACGATGCGGGTCCAATGGCTGCCACATGATGACTGAAGTTAACGTTCAAGGCGATGTCTGCTGATAATAAAGCTTTTTACTGTTCTGTCCTCACTAGACGTGTCACTTTTCTATCCAGCTAGACAGACAGTGAACAGGCGAGATGTTGGTTCATGGCTTTTAATCTCATGAATCTTTTCTCGTTAATCTTTAACATTGTAAAACTGTAAACACAAGAAAATACAGCAATTAGAATTGTACATATTATTCAAAGTGCATATCTGACTGAACAGTATTTACTGCCTAAATAAAGCACTTAATTGAAACATTAAATCAACATATTGAGCATTAAAAGTTCTATTTTCATGTGCATTTGGTAATAATATTCTTAGTTTTAGATAATTGCTTGAAATCACGGAATCCAAATTAGCCTAATTAACATAACAAAAGATCGCTAGCATACGGCGCTAACTACTGCCAATGTATTGCACAATCACCTTTCATCACGGATTACACAAGCACTTTACGTTTCGTTTATAACACATTTGCATCTTTAGACTAATGAATTGACTGTCAAGCATGAGAAACCTACTAATCATCATATTTACATGACAAATAATAGTAACTTACAGCTTTATGCGGGCCACGACTTCACCATGCGAGCCGCTCTTCAGCCATGACACTTTACAATGAACTCAACTCACACAAGTAAAACGGAAGTTTCCAAACACAATCCTCGCCACAAGAGGGCGCTTAAGGGTAGACAAACAAATCAAACTACTGAACCATTACAGGGACTGTTTTGTCTGTAACCGCTTTTGAAAATCAAAAGGTAATTTTGAAATGCACTGAGAAGGCTGAGTTTTTTCAGCTGTGCGTTTTCTGTCTGGGAAGGAAGAGCGCGCAATTGCGAGCGTTTTTTTCTTTGAGAACGCTCCGATCTCGTCTGGCCCTCTCCTTGAGAGAAGAGGGCTCAGCATCTCGGTGAAAGATCCCAGATGAAGCCCGCCGATCGCCTTGAGAGGGGTATAATCCTCTCAGACGATGTGGCGGCTGACGAGAGTAAGCAGTGAGTGCTTTTCCGGACAAACAGGAGATGGCTGATGAGGTAATCGGAATAATAGATCCTGAATCTTCTCAGCCACCCTGCCCCGTGTATGCTGCACTGGTTGGTGTTATGGAAACGCTCCGCGAGCAGGCTCAAAAAAAAAAAAAAAAAAAACAGCTGCCGTGGCTGCACGTTGGGGGAAAAATCGCTCACTATGAGAACGGTTTTTCCCCGGTCATAAAACCACCAGCTCAGGTGAGCCTTTCATTTCTTCCCGATCTCATACTGAGATCGAGAGGACATGGAAGAACCCATACTCTGCCCATGTCCACCGACATCAGCGGACTAGTCTCACTGATGTTGGAGTGATAGGAGAGCAGGGGTATGTGTCGATGCCGCCCATTGACGGGATGTTTGCAACTATCTCGTGTCTGGCAGGCGTCGACACTAAGAGCTCCAACCCTGCCAGTTTAATGGCAGAGCATACACGCCAGCGGGTCAGGCCGGTGCTACCCTGCACACCATGGCGGTATTGCAGGTACACCAGGCCAATCTGCTGGGGGATCTTGTCCAGGGGGTGGGGCCCCTGAGGCGGTTACTGAGCTGCGCCACGGAGTGAACCTGGCCGACATTGGGGAGAAGAGAGAAAGTCTTTCTCCTCGATTCGCTGGTTTCGCCCTCTGAGCTTTTCGGCACCTCCGTGTAGGCGGTGGCTGGAAAGTTCAGAGAGGCGAGGGCGTGCCCAGCTGTATTAGGACCTACATACCGCTGAGATCCGTATACACACCCAGACAGACAGGAGGGCCTGGCCCATCATGGTCCGGGGACCTTAGACAGGGCCAGAGAGCCAGTGTTGCCTCTCGTGCGCCTCCTCGGTGGAGGAGTAGATCACAGAAGAGGTGCAACTCCCGCAAGAAGAGGGATCTGAGGGAGGTGATCCAGCACGATTGCACACAGCATCGGAATGGATCACCTCCCCCTGAGGGCGTGATTATATCTTAGCCCTCTCCTCTCTCCCGACTCCCCAGACGCTTCCTACATCAGGCCTGAGGCTGGGCTCATGGTTAGAACAACGTTCTGATGGCCCGCCTCTGCTTGGTTAGTGAGAGTGCCTCTTTCAGGCATGTAAAGGTGGTAGACCCCATGTTCATAAAGAACTGTCTGGTAAGTCTTCACTTCGCAAGCCGCAGGTGAGCTGAGTGGTCTTCTTTAAGAGTAATTTTGTGTGCAACTAACACTAAAATGTATCTCTCTACAGACGTCGTTCCCTGTATAGAGCTATGGGGTCATGTAAGGTACATTTTTGGATTATTAGGGCCCTGAAGTCCCCCTTTAGGTGGCTAGAACGACTATTTTAGCCCTCGGGCTGTTAGCCACCTCAGGGTAGGGTAGTTGGTCTCTCTCCCACAGGATTTTTATCTTGGAGTATAGACTGACGCTACTGCTTCAGATAGATCTTATGTCCGGTCCATGGGACCGTCTGACTTCCTTCCTGAGTACATCGCCCCCTTGAGCTCTGTTTGGGTTTTCAGTGGGCTGAGCGATTCTGCAGCCAGTTGTATGAAATAATAACTATTTTTCTAGTAAGGCTGTGGCTCCACCGAGCCCTCAGGTAGATCTATGCTTGCAGGCTGGCCCTCACCAGGGCCGCCTCTGTAGCTGGCCTAGGCTGTGCCAGGGATTGTGGAGGCGCTCTGCTTAAGCATTTCTGCCTCTGAACCTTCACTTTGTGAATATAGGTTCCTAGCATCCCTGTATGACAGCCTCCTCCAATGGGAGTCGTTAGGCCAAGGCCCGCCCCCTTCTCTGCATTCTGGGGCGACAAGAGTAATGCAGCGTGGTGCAGAGGCATGGTTTATAAAGATCCTGGGTTAGGCCTCAAATAGGCCTCCCCGGTACAATGTGTCTTTATTGAGCAGGGTTAGGCCGTCTTTCACCTCATGAAGAGACTGGGTCTGTCTGCCCGACCCTGCCGTGCAGAACTAGCAATCGGATCTGGGCCGCCAGTATAGGCTTCACTCACCTCGCTGAGCTACTGCTCGAGCGTCGGGTTGTAGGTGGTTGGCTCACAAACAAGCCCCACTCCCCTAGGTTGGGCACAGATACATTTTCTGTCACCCCTAGAGCCACTGGCAGGCCCGCACCTTGGTAAACCTCAGGGTGAGGTGGAGAGTATTCCCCTGTGATACAGGGTAGGTCTGAGTCCTTCACTTTCAGTTCTGTATTATCCTACCTCGCACCACTATGGCTCGGGTTGAGCGGAAAGTTCTAGCCTTCACTTCTTTTTTGGTAACGAAGTACGCTCCCTTGAAGCCAGAGCATTGCCATGTGCTGACGCCCATGCGTACAGATGGTAGGCCCCTGACTCTGGGGCCTCCGTTGAGGCAGAGTGGCGTATGTTGTACTCCCCTTGCTTAAAGGGTGCTAGCGCTCTTGCTGAGTACACTGCCATGGGCAATGTGACTAGGTACCAGAATGCTGTAGGCGCTGTGTAAACAGCTTATCTGCCAACGTAGGCTGCACCGTTAGGTAGTAGGCCTCAGCAGGCCTCCTGAATGGGCAGCCCCCAAGAGAGCGCTGTAGGCCAGCTCACCTCATGTGGCTGGCCTTGGTGGTTCGGGCAGTTGACTCACTGATGGGTAGTAGGCCCTAAACAGGCCTCCTCGGAGGTGAGTCCCAACATTGTGGGACATACTTTAAAGCCGCGACCAGGTAGCTAGCCATATTAGGCCTCCTGTGGGTGGACCCAATAGTTATGTTGGTATTGTATGATTCCCAACAGTGTACCTTTGTAGCAGAATTGACTCGCTATCAGCTAGTAGGCCCGACCAGGCCTCCCTGATAGGCGAGTCCCTAGCTGGCTGGCCTTAGCAGGCCGCCTTGGAATCGTCAACCTAGGCCTTCACAGGCCTCCTCAGTGTTATGAAACACAAACACTGGGTAGATCTGTGGATCGAGTAGAGAAACTCCCCTTGCTGGCAAGGGTTGTAAAGCACTATGCTGAGTCATACTCTCCGGGATATCCCGTCTCTGAGATCCAGGCCGAGTGGTTTACTGCCAGCTTCGCAGTCCCTCGGTTTGGATGCCTTACCTAAGGCAAATGTTCAGAGGCTCTGTCTCCGGACAGACAGGAAGTTTGCCGGACTGAAGTGTCCGACGTAAATGGCACCAGGTCAGGCCTTCTTGGTGGCATTTCGGGGCCAGTTATCAGGTAGTAGGCCTCACCAGGCCTCCCTGAAGGTGAGTTTCCACATACTGTGGTTATCAGGTGATAGGCCTCACCAGGCCTCCCTGAAGGTGAGTTCCCACACTCTGTGGTTATCAGGTAGTAGGTCTCACCAGGCCTCCCTGAAGGTGAGCTCCCACAAACTGCGGTTATCAGGTAGTAGGCCCCGCCAGGCCTCCCTGTGAGTGGTTCCCCAACGATGCTGGGTTCTGGAAGCTAGTGGCCGCTTGCTATCAGTTCAGCTGGCCTAATTTGGCAGCTGCTGAAAGCAAGCTTGTGCCCTGGCTCAACTAAAGTGTTCGCCCTCTGCTACTGGTTCCCTCCCGGAACTTCTTACTCTGCCTACAGCCTGGTTTGCCTACCAGGCGGACCATTGCTCCCCTCACTGAGGGTCACTATGAGTGTTTGGACCCCTGAGTCTGGTCAGACGGTCGTAGGCCACTCGTGAGGCCTCCCAGTTAGATCAGCACCTAGGCCTTCACAGGCCTCCTCAGTGTTATGAAACACAAACACTGGGTAGATCCGTGGATCGAGTAGAAAAACTCCCCTCGCTGGCAAGGGTTGTAAAGCACTATGCTGAGTCATACTCTCCGGGATATCCCGTCTCTGAGATCCGGGCCGAGTGGTTCACTGCCAGCTTCGCAGTCCCTCGGTTTGTATGCCTTACCTAAGGCAAATGTCCAGAGGCTCTGTCTCCGGACAGACAGGAAGTTGGCCAGACTGAAGTGTCCGACTTAGTGACACCAGGTCGGGCCGTCCTGGTGGCATTTCGGGTGGTAGTTTCCCCGAATAGTGACTGGCTGGGGTTCCCTCGGGTTCCCTAGCCACATTCCCTAGAAGGGACCCCTTCTAAAATTGAAGTTGTGGTCCTAGGCCTTTGAGCAGGCCTAGGTAGGCCTCTGGTAAAACATTGTTTTGGAGGGCCTCCTGTTAGGCTTATAGCTTGGGCTATGACCGTAGGGAATGCTGTCACTGACAGCCCAGTGTGACCTGAGGGTGAGTGGTTCTTGCATTTCATTTGAATTTGCTGGTTCTGACAGTTGTCACTGCCTCCTGGCATGCACTCCCCTCAGCATGGCGGAGTGGGTATTTCGTTCCCCAAAGCGTCGATGACGTATTGTCGAGTTCCCTTCGAAAGGGAACGTCTCAGGTTACAACTGTAACCTATGTTCCCTGAGAACAGGGAACGAGACAATACGTCTCCCTGCCATGCCTCGGGGCCTGCCTACCAAACAGTCCCTTCAGACGAAGGATGATTTGTCATGTTTGCAAGGCGCCCTTATATACTTCCAGGTCGCACGTTAATCATTCACTTTAATGATTCACGGGCTGTCGCCGGTCAATGTGATTGCCGTGATTTGATTGTGATTTCAGACACCTGTCACGCCTGAGGCGTTCCCCAAAGCGTCGATGACGTATTGTCTCGTTCCCTGTTCTCAGGGAACATAGGTTACAGTTGTAACCTGAGACGTTTTTTTTTGTAAAAAAAAAATATTTAGTTTATTTCTATAAAAATAGCCGCTCTGGAGAAAACCGTGATGTCGTCCATCTCAGTTCAGTTCTCATATAATGGTGTCAATGCAGGATCAATAATATTGTTGAATATTAAATGAAATGTCCCCAACTAAGCAAGCCAACAGCCAATTGCGAAAAAGTGGCAAGGAACAAAAAATCCATCAGCGACAGAATGGAGAAAAAAACCTTTGGAGAAACCAGGCTCAGTCGGAGGGCCAGTTCTCCTCTGGCCAACGAACAAACAGTGTATGATTATGATTCAGGCAGCCTCATAAAGAATGGTGTGATATATACTGTATATATATTAGAGTTTTCAAAAAGTACTGACTCCGGTACCAGGTCGGTACTGGAATTTTCAAACACCTCTGATTGGCCATTGTGTTCACGCGCTCATCGGATCTGTCTGTGATTGGCTACAATGATCAGCGCACAGGAGCGTTTGATAGCGCACGGAAGTGTTTGAAAGCGGGAGTGGGAGCGTTTGTCTATCAGCGGACCTGCTTTCAAACGCTCCCGTGTGTATCTGTGTAAGCGCTCGCTGAAGAGTGTCATTGATGTATAAAACGTGCTTTTGAAGCGCTGATCATTGTAGCCAATCACAGACATATCCGATGAGCATGTGGACACAATGGCCAATCAGAGGTGTTTACGATTCCGTTCAACAGCGCTCAAAGCGTCACATTTTTTTAATTTCAGTACCGACTGATACGGAAGGTGGTACTTTTATATAAACCGTATATATATATTTTGTCACTGTTGGGCGGAAACCTTGTATCTCCATATTATATTGTGTGAGCACTGTAGTATACATTCATGTGTACCCCAGACTGCAACATAGTGTCTGCCCAGATCCGGGCCACATCCGGCACATATGGATTCCATGGGAATGTCTTGGACATGCAATGTTGCTGTCTTGGACTGTGTATAGTGATGAATATAGCCTATATTCACTGTTTAAACTGCAACAAAAATGAATGGTCCCATTTGTTCTTTCTTGTTTTATTTTAACAAATACTTCAAGTGAAATGATCACATAGAAATTAAATATTATTTCATACAAACAAACTACAAAAAGTCATTGCATGCATGTAAGTTTAAATATTCAGACAGACCCACCCTTTTTACCAGTTTATGTCAAAACACAAGACCGGTTCTAACGGGGGTGCACACCTGGTTTGCTCTCAAGTTAATGCTCAGTCATACTCACGTTAATTTGGGTAAATACATTTTTGATTTTGATCCAAAATCTAGTAATGCATGATTGATCAACGCATCAAGTCTGAACTGGAATTCGGAAGGTCTTACTGTATGTGCCCAAAAAATAAAATCATATAATTATGAACTTTTTTTTTACCAAACTGGTGCTGGTTGTTGTAACTGACTAGGTTAGACAACCTGCCCACAAAGAACATTCTTCTTTTACCACTCTTTCAATGTTTAAAAACAGATTTTAACTGCTAAAGTTGTTTTATTTTTCATGTTTATGAGTGTACATCCTTTTTTTGAGGCAAACGTCAAAAGTTATAACAAATAATAAGTGTATGATTTGTATATAACATCATTTTTTAGATGAGCTGAGAAAGTTCAATAAGACAAAACAAATTCTAATTTATTTGCATGCATATTCAATCATTTTAAGCTTTTAGCATAATTTCTATTGGATATGTAGAATGTTACGGAGTACATAACATTTTATCATGTTTATGGGCAATCTGTATACCCATTTTAACACGAGCAATGACAAAGCAAAATCAAATATGCACTCCTGTTTGAACTTGCAGAAAGGGCGAACTATATATATATATGCACAAATTAAATTAGAGGAATAGATTCAATTTTTTTTTTTTTTTTTTTGTGAAACTACAACTCTCCTAAACGTATTCGTATCAAAAAAAATATTTGCATGTGATAATGACTTTACTTGCATTTATACACACTGTTCAGGTAAAGCAGGAAAGATCATCAACAAAAATGGGACAAAATATTTTCTGCAGTAAAAAAAAAACATGACTTGAATGACTTTGGACATGGTAGCTGGTTTGTTACGGCCCCAAGGTGGTCTTCCAGCTTTAAACAGTCCGATTAAAATCTACCAGGTCTATTTTAAAACATTGCTTGACAATGCATTGACCGAGCACAGGCACAGAAACTTAGATCAAGCTCAGGGCCAGAACTGACATTTTTCACTGTTTAGACTATTTGGTCACAGAAACCAAAAACTTAATTTGCCACATACACTAGTTGCTTGTTATGACCTGTAAGAGATGCATATAAAACGAGTGTTGCATAACCAAAATAATTACTTGTCACTTGTAACCGCACATCAGGTGCCGCCGGCCCCCTCTGGAGCTCTATATAAGCAGAACCCCAATCGAACACATCTCAGTCTAACACAACTCTTCTTCCTGACCTGTACCAGACGAGCTACTCTTCAGTTCTTCAGACTAAAGTCATTCATGTGAGTATATTTCAGTGAGCATTTAAAATGCAATTCATGTAGCCAATGGCTTGGAATTTGCAGGAGGTTAATACAGGACTAGTAATAAATGGTGAAACTTTTTTGTGCAGATGAAATAAAAACAAATCCACATTTATGTGAATCACGGAATACGAATAAAAAGGTCTTTGAGTAAAAAATACCATTTTAAAATTCATGCATTAGAGACATAAAAAATATGATTTAGATATCTAGGCTTAATTAATCATGTAATTTCTTTTCAGATCTAATTTCTTCAAAGATGTCCACACTTGTGTCTACGATTGGTGGTGGAGGAGGTGCTCCGTTTTCATTGACTGGTGAAAGCAATGGTGCCAGTTTAGAGAAGATCTGGGTGTGGGTGGAAGATTGGCAGGTGAGGGGTGTCAGGGTCTGGCTTACAGATGGGAGAAATGAAACCTTTGGAAAGCCATCTGGACAGTATCAAGAGTATATATTCAAGGCCGGTGAGTGTTTCACATCACTGTCCCTGTGGGGGAATGGAGAAGGAACACGTCTTGGAGCCATCAAATTCAAGACCAGTACGGGGGGAGAGTTTTTTGCAAAGATGACAAAATGGAGTTTAAAAACAGAATATCCCATGGATGTGGGCTCTGGGTATTGTTTGGGAGTTGTAGGAAGAGGTGGTTCTGACATTGACTGCATGGGATTCATGTTTATCAATACAGTTGAATCAACAGTTCTCACCAATGTCCACTATCCCACTCTCCACCAACTGATACCACAGGTGGCCGTGGAAGACATCAAATCCGTCGATTTCAGGAACGACTCCTCTGCCGTACAACATCAAAAAGTCGAATCCTCAAAGAAGGTGACCAAAAAATCCACATGGACTACGAGCAAGAGTTTTACTGCCACATTTACTATGGAAGTGAAGGCTGGGATTCCAGATGTTGTAGAGGTTTCTACAGGATTCAGTTTCAGCGTTGAATCTGAAAGCACGTATAGTCAGGAGAACACAGAAGAGAGAACCGAAACTCTGACTACCGATGTAGAAGTGCCAGCAGGGAAGAAGCTGCATGTTGACGTCACCATTGGCAGAGCCACTTTTGACATGCCCTACACTGGCACAGTGGTGATGACCTGCAGGAACGGCAGTGTGTTACAGTATGAAACCAAGGGCACATACAAAGGCGTCACTTACACTGATATCAAAGTGAAGACTAAAGAATTTCCCCTGTAATGTCAAGACAGATTGTTCTTGTCTGGTCTTTATCTGATTTTACCAGCAATGTATCAATTGTTCTACATTTAATCGTTTTGTTTGAGCCTTTCTTCATCTGTTTCATTTCAAAGTGTTCTTTGCCCCTTTATTTTTAACAGGGGGAAATATATACTCAGCATTGTTTTTTCAAATGATATTTTCTGAATCTTTTACAAAATATTGACATTATTTCACACTTTGAATAATCTAGTAATAGAGATTATTGTGATGATTACACAATGTATTTTATCATATTAACTTCAAATGTTTAATCTGACATTTAATAAAAGCATTTCATGAGCCCTGTTTATCTGTATTCATTTTTGTCAAAAAACGACAACATTAGTCTTCAGAGAATATATTTTAGCTAAGCAGTTTGTTGAAAGTAACTATTTTTGTCATTCGTCTACAGAAGTTATACTTAAGAATTAGCAGAGCTTTAGCTCTAGCCACTGTTGCTATTTTATTGAAAATATTTTCATTTGATGTCATCACTATCGTAATTAGTCTTTGTTTTAGTTGGACCCTTGACCCAGTGGGGTTTATGTGAACATTGTTCATTCAAATTAAAAGTAGTTTTTTTTGGTCTTTAATAGTTAATTACTTAAATGAATAGTGGTAAATAAAATAATAATAAGGTAATTTGCAGATTATTCATATACAATGTTAAAAATGAAGGCTTTCCGTATTACTGAATGGTTATACTTACTCAATTTATCCCAAGAAATTGAAAAAATAAATAAATAGAGGCATCAGTGTCAGTATTGGTATCAGCAGGGCCGTCGCCAGAGAGAAGAAATGTATTGTTAAAAAATATCTGTTGAAAGAACTTGACTTAGTCAAGTCATCTTGTTGCATGGTCTCATTGACATTGTTAAGTTTAGCTAACATTAGGTGTTAAGTTCACTCAACTTATATGTAGTTGTTGAAATAACTTGCAGTAATTGAGCCAACATACTGGATCACTTAATGAGCATTTAGTTTTTTTAGTTAAGTCAACTGAAAAACACATTGGTTGAACTTAATTTATGTTTTCACAAACATGAACCAAGTCTAATTGACATAAAATAGTAATTTTCCCTCAACATCATAATTTAACTATTTTAGTTTACTGGACCTTTATTTGGCAATAAGTTCTGGATATCTATCTAGATTGTTTTATGAAATCAACACAACTGCAAAATTGAAACTTAGCATTTTTCAAATTCCAAAAACACAGACACAAATAATTATCTTGCAAATATATAAAAACCCTACACAAGAAAAACCCTCACATATACACAGCTCACAAGTACAAATAACTCTGTCATTATTATTAGATATTTTCATTGCAGGAACAAAATAATAATTCACAATAATCTCTGTTAGAAAACTTCACATTAAACTGAGTCTTCAATTCACAATCGTAGAAACATGACAAGGAAAGAGGAAGCAGGGCAAGGTAACAAGAAAACAGTGTTTGAACAAATTCAAGAGTACCAATGTTACACTTAAAACAATGAGATCTAAAACAACAATGCTCTTACACTTTAAAACAGTACAACAATTAAACCGTAGCAATAAGGAACAAATATTTAGTTTGTTTTCTGTCTTATTGCACTCTTCAAAGAGTGAACTCTTGCGGTGCAAGAGCCTTATCCAACTCCAATAAACTGTATCTTCAAAAGTGAATTTGAATTCCTTTGGGCAGTCAAGGTTTAATGCGTACACCAGACCCATTAGGTATCACTCAAGAGATGCATTACCACTCATTCCTCAATCACAAGGGCAACGTCATTGTAGAACGCTGGTAGAGGTTCCATCACAATTTCCACAACCGCTAGAATCACCACACGCTTGATCACATCCTCTTCACGGTCACTGGGCTTTGTAGAATGTAAACAAAACAAGGAACTATTACTGAAAAGCAACTACGCAAAAATAGTCCCCAGACCCCTGCAAATTAAGAGATATAATGTTCAATGCTCCCTTGTTTTGCCTTGCATGTTTCAGCTTACCTTGCATATCTTTAAGAATTTTGAAGGAGTCTCGCGCATGTACCACAGCAGGCCCAGCAATGCTGCTGTCCTCATCCAATGGTTTTCTGTAAAATATAGGACAGTTAAAGTACCAGCTTTATTCGTTCAATCCGTTGTCTTTGTATTTTCATTTATCCTTTCTCCCCTTCCTCTGTCAGAGTTTAACTTTTACCTGGTTCAACACACCTGCCTGGAAGCCTGTAGTGATCCTGGACACCTTGATTAGCTGGTGTTGGAGTGTTTAATTGGGGTTGAAGCTAAACTCTGCAGGATCTTGGCTCCCCAGGAGCAGGAATGTCTCCCCTGCCTTAAATTCATTGGGGTTGTAACAACACTTAAAGGATTTAAAAGGATAGGTTACCAAAGATGATAATTTTCATTTACTCACCAACAGGCCACTCAAAACACATGCACAAATATTAATATCTTAATTCGATACAATTAAAATTAATTTTGCTAATACAATCAAACATTATTGTGAACAAAGACTGACATTTTTATGTTTCATCATACAAAGAGATTAAATTATATCAGAAGACGTGGAATATGTTATACAAATCATAGGTTACTTTTTAGACACTTACTCTGAAGTCACTGTATGAAAAGATTTCACTATCAATATAGCTTTATGATCCATAGAAGAACAAAGGTCATAGAGGTTTGGAAAAACATTCAAGTACTGAATGAGATTTGGGAGATGACCATCTAGGCCTTCAAACAAGGATCTGCTCAGGTCCTTTGACACAAGCCTGGTGAATTATTTGCTGATCTATAAAAACATAAATACATTTACATTTAGTCACTTAGCAGACGCTTTTAACCAAAGCGACTTACAACTGAGGACTACAGCAAGCGAGTCATCGTGAAGAGGCAAAAAATAACGCAAGAAGTGCTCAAAATACAAAGTTATGGCATTGCTCAGAGTAGCATAAGCCAAACAAGGGAGGATATGTTTTTTATTTTTTTATTTTTATGTCAAGTGCTCACGGAAGAGATGAGTTTTCAGTTGTCTTTTGAATGTGGTCAGGGTTTCTGCATTCCGGATGAGGGTAGGGAGATCATTCCACCAGCAAGGAACCGTGAATGAGAATGTTCTGGAGAGTGATTTTGTGGCTCTCTGTGATGGTACCACGAGCCGTCGCTCATTGACCGAACGCAGGCTTCTGGTAGGGATGTAGACTCGTAGGAGCGAGTGAAAGTAGGAGGGAGCTGAGCCTGTGGTCGATCTGTAAGCAAGCGTCAATGCCTTGGAACTTGATGCGAGCAACGAGTGGTAGCCAGTGCAGAGAGATGAACAGAGGAGTGACGTGGGCCCTTTTGGGCTCGTTGAAGACAAGACGGGCTGCAGCATTCTGGATCATTTGTAGAGGTTTAGTTGCACATGATGGAAGACCAGCCAGAAGAGCATTGCAGTAATCAAGCCTAGATATAACCAAGGCCTAGGCGAGAAGTTGTGTTGCATGCTCAGTTAGGAAAGGCCTGATCTTCCTGATGTTGTGCAGTGCAAACCTGCATGATCAAGCTGTCTTTGTGATGTGGTCTGTGAAGGTCAGATGCTCATCAAATGTTACTCCAAGGTTTCTGACCGACCTTGATGGGGTGATTAAAGTTGAATCTACCTGGATAGTGAAGTCGTGCTGTAGAGACGAATTGGCAGGGAGGACGAGAAGCTCAGTCTTTGCCAGGTTGAGCTGCAGGTGATGTTCCTTCATCCATGCCGAGATGTCCGCCAGGCAGCTTGAGATACGTGCAGCTACTGTGGGATCATCAGATTGAAATGAGAGGTAGAGCTGGGTGTCATCAGCATAGCAATGGTAAGAGAAGCCATGTGCCTGTATGATGGGTCCCAGTGATGTGGTGTAAATGGAGAAGAGGAGTGGTCCAATAACTGAACTCTGAGGAAACCCTGTAGTCAGTTGATGTGCTTTGGATACCTCGCCACTCCATGCGACCCTGAAGGACCTTCCTGTGAGATAGGACTCAACCAGTGGAGAGGAGTTCCTGTGATGCCCAGTGATGAGAGGGTGGACAGGAGGATCTGATGATTCACAGTGTCGAAGGCAGCAGACAGATCCAGGAGAATGAGAACTGATGATTTGGAGGCAGCTTTTGCGATCCGTAGGGCATCTGTGACTGACAGCAATGCAGTCTCGGTTGAATGCCCTTTCTTGAAGCCAGATTGGTTTACATCTAGTTGGTTGGTCAGAGAGAGGAAAGATGATACTTGGTTGAAGGCAACTCCTTCAAGTGTTTTCGCAATGAATGGTAGGAGAGAGACAGGTCTGTAATTCTATAAGAGTGATGTGTTAAATGTCGGTTTCTTAAGCAGTGGAGTTACCCGAGCCTGCTTGAATGATGTAGGGAAAGTGCCAGTGTGGAGGGATGAGTTGATGATGTGGGTGAGTGCTGGTAGAAGTGTGGGAGAGATGGCTTGTAGAAGGTGTGAGGGGATGGGATCTAGAGGGCAGGTGGTAGGGTGACTGGAGAGGAGAAGTTTAGATACTTCTTCCTCGGTTAGAAGGAGAAGGAGGAGAGAATGTGTTTGGGAGTGGGAGGGGTTGGACTGGGTTCCTGTGTGTGTGGAGCTGAGAACTGCTTGCTGATAGTTGTTGTTTTGTTGGTGAAGAAGTTAGCAAAATCATCAGCAGTTAAAGAGGAGGTGGGTGGTGGTGGAGGTGGACAGAGGAGATAGTTGAATGTCTTGAAAAGAGTTTGTGTGTTAGCTGTGCTGTTGATCTTGTTGTGAAAATAAGACGATTTTGCAGCATGAACATCAGCAGAAAAGGAAGAGAGCAGAGATTGATACATACTAAGGTCAGTTGTGTATTTTGATTTGCGCCATTTCCTCTCTGTTGCCCTGAGTTAGGTCAGGTGTTCACAAAGAATCTCAGATAACCAGGGGTTAGAGGGAGTAATGCGTGCTGGCCTGGAGGAGATAGGGCAGATATTGTCTAAAGAAGAAGTTAAAGTGGAGCATAAAGTATCTGTTGCGGTATTGACATCCAGAGATGAGAATTGTGAGGGTGAGGGAAGAGAAGATGACACAGCAGAGGAAAGATGGGAGGGAGAGATTGAGCGCAGGTTTCGTCTGAAAGTAACTGGTAGGGGGGTTGGTGGAGCATGGGTAGTGAGTTGAAGATTGAAAGTAATGAGGAAATGATCAGAAATGTGGAGAGGTTTCACCAAAATGTTGTCTGTGATACAGTTGCGTGTGTAAACCAGGTCCAGTTGGTTACCTGATTTGTGAGTACCTGAGGTGATGAGCTGTTTGAGATCGAATGAGGCTAGGAGAGAGATGAAGTCTGTTGCATTTGGCTTCTCTAGATGAATGTTGAAATCACCAAAGACTACAAGTGGGGTGCCATCCTCAGGGAAAGAAGACAGCAGCACATCCAGCTCCTCTACAAAGCTTCCCAGTTGACCTGGGGGGCGATATATGACTACAATATGGATCTTAATGGGAGTTGTAAGTGTAATAGCATGATATTCAAACGAGTAGTTATTGCATAGAGAGGAGAGGGTTGAGTATTTCCAATTGTTAGAAATAAGAAGACCTGTGAGAAATGAGACACCTCCCAGACTGGCGAGGAGTGTGAGAGAAGGAGAAGTTGTTTGAGAGAGCAGCAGGGGTTGCTGAGTCTTCTGGACGAATCCAGGTCTCAGTCAAGCCTAAAATATTAAGAGTAGAATGAGATGCAAAGGCTGGAATGAAGTCAGCTTTGTTGACTGCTGACTGACAATTCAATAGACCCACAGAAAGAGAGAGAGGTGTGTGAGAGGATGAGAGAATGTGACGCAGATTTGCAGTGTTGCGCTGCCTTCTGTGCATGATGGGAGAGCGTTGTCGAGAGACAACAGGAATGTATTGAAAGCACATATTTAGTAGGGAAATACAATACCAGTGTGAAGGGAAGAGGGTGAAGAGGATACTTAAGTGCCTTTTAGATGTCCTTGCTCGGTGGAGTCGCGCAAGTAGAGTCGATGGTCTTTACCCGAGTCGGTCTTCACACGAGGAGAGCTGAACGCTTCCGCTGACGCTTCCGCGACAGCACGCACACTACAGAAATATAGTGCTTTCAAACGCCTGAGTGAGGACAGCTGCTAGTCCAAGCAATTAACACAGCCAAAGCAAATAATCCGAAAATGGGTGTTTGGACAGCGCTACACTTAAGTGCTATACAATTTAAACTGCAATTCTTCTCAGACGCGGCTGTTATTTAAAGTAGGAACGCGTCTAATTAAAATACAGATTTGTTTGAAGGTAAAAATGTATAAATAACCAAAGAAACGAAAATAACCCTACTTGATGGAAAACAATACACTGAATCAACAAGAGAACTGAATATTTAGAAAAAACCACTTGCGCGCTCTTGTCCTTTTCGGAGACTGAAGCTTGTCCTGTCTTGTTCAGATTCTCCTCGACTTTATATCTGTATTCACAGTTGCTGCCTCTCCAAGCAATTAACACAGCCAAAGCAAATAATCCGAAAATGGGAGAAATCAAAACTGCCTGTTATGAGTGTACATCCTGTCTTTAATCAGCCTGGGAAATGGGAGAGAGAAGCATGAATCCGTTATTCACACTCCTGGATGGAAACATTAGATGTTCTGAATGAGCGAAGACTACTTGAGTGCTACATACTAGTGCTTCATACTAGTGCGACCAGGAAGTATATAAGAGACGCCTAGGGAACATGTCAGCCACCGAGAGTCTTAGGGGACTGTGCAGGCAGCCCAGAGGCAGGGAACTCGCAACTGGGGAATGAAATACCTGCGCCTCCATGCTGAGGGGAGTGCATAACAAAACAACGGCTGTCAATATCGCACAAAAATTGCAACTTCCAGCAGGAGAGCCAACACCACTCTTCCCTTATGGCCAGTCACTTTTAGGGTGACAGTATGTCAACCACCATAGCCACCAGGGAGGCTGACCTTAGGCTGAGACCTAATCTAGCCAATTACCTGTCTGTTTCTTAAACAGAGCCTCTTACAATTACTGCCTCATAAGAGGTAGCCAGAGGAAAGGGACTGCAAAAAGGCAGTAACCAACTCACACCGGATAAAGAGATGGGTATCCTGGAGAACAGGACTCAGCATAGCGCTTTCCAACCCTTACAATCAAGGGGAGTTACTCTGCTCAACCCTGGACCTACAGAGTGCTATCTTTTTCAAAGCACTGTGGAGGCTGTGTGCTCTAAAGAGAGTACCTAACAGCCTGATAATATGATCTACAGTGGAGGTCTCATTTGAGTCCTTCGACCTTCTGACCAGACTTAGGGAGCGAAATACTCTACAGAAAGACCCTCCTCAAATGAGGGGAGTACTACCAAGCTCAACTGAGCAGATCATCAACCAAGCCTAAACAATAACAGAGAAGCTCCATATGAGCCTGCAACATGATGAAACTCTAGGGAGCTAGGACACTGATTTAGGTGAAAGTGCTAAAAAACTCCCTCTAAGAGACGTATTCCTAAAGTACTTGGCCTAGGCCGGATATCGGGGCGGCCCAAAAACATTTTGAGGGCCGGCACACACCTCTTCATGACCTTCCTGGAGCTCAGTTGAGCAGTGTCTTCAACATACTGTCTCTCTTAGCAAGAGGAGGCCAACTCACTTAATACACTTCTTTTTTTTCTCCATTCTGTCACCTGATGGAGTCTTGGTTCCTTGCCACTGTCGGCTTTTTCGCCTTTGTCGCCATTGGCTTTTGGCTTGCTTAATTGGGGACATTTAATTTAATATTCAACAATATTATTGATCTGCCTGCATTGACACCATTATATGAGAATTGGACTGAGCTGGACGATGACATCACTGTTTTCTCCAGAGCGGCTATATGTATTAATTAACTAAATTAATAACTTTTTTACAACAAAAATGAAACGTCACTGAACTTACATAAGCTGGAATGTGACGCTATTTTCTTCAAAAAAAAAAAAAAAAACTGTGTTGCATTATTTTACTGTTATCTCTGTAAAGCAGCTTTGAATCTGTATTGTAAAAAGCACTATGTAAATAAAGGTGACTTGACTTGACTCTCAAAAATTTTCAAAACTTGGGTCTTGAAACCTATTTCACAGTTTGCGTTCTCAAGCTATCAAACACTGTTGTCGTGCAAGTGAACGGCCAGAACACATTAAAAGTTTCTGTTTTCGGTAAAACTATGTTGTGTAAGCGGCCCTTAGTTAATAACTAATGATCTTTACAATGGAAGTGAATCATTCAGAAACTAACTTTAGCTGGACAATAACTTTATTCTAGAGCTGCTGTAAAGCCAAAACACTCTCTGGTACTTTCATTTCCTATTATCACTGTAAAGCTGCTTTGAAACAATCTATATTGTTAAAAGTACCATATAAATGAAGGGAAAACATTTTTTATTTTTTATTTTTTAAGGTGACGACAGGAATCTGACCACCTGGTGGCTTCGGCATGTAAGGCCCGGCTCAATCGACCCAATGGAGGCAGTCAGTCAGCGGGTGAAGGTTTTTGCGCGTTACTGTCTTTCCTTTTACGCAACACAACAAGATTAAATGGAACACATTTTCTCATATGTTTTACTCGTTATTTCATCTGACTCCATAAATGATAAGGTTTTAATGATATCTGGGCATCATTAAAAGTGAGCGTATATTTGATTATTCTTAATACTAGACTCTTAAACTATATTTTACCCACTCAGATTAGGAAAAAATATAACTTTGAGGTCCTGGTCTTTCACAGGTCTCCGACACAATCTCGCCAGTTCCAGTCATCAAACAGAGGTAATTGGCTATATACCTGAGATTGCCGAATTCACACTTACACAATCAAAAATGCATTAATAACCCCCTTGGAATGCATCCTCTTGAACTTAATTCAATCATTTTACTTCAGTAGAGGTTTTGGCCACCATTAAAGACGTTAGTGAATCAACTTTACTTTTCTTATAATAGTTTGGATTGGCCAAGCCCATGATTGCTCACGTACACTTATCTAAATTAACATTAAATTAAAACAGAGGTAATTAAAGATTTAGGCTGATCAAACAGCATTCGCTGCACTAAACAGAAATAACTCATCTCTGCACCCAAGTACACTTGAAATGATGCCAGTTATTAGCCGTTGCTAATCTGACTCAAAACTTGTGGAAATATACGAATCCAATAATCTATTTGGGAAAAACATATTTTGGAGTCAATCAGAATAAAATCAAACGTTTACAATTTATTGACCAGGTAATGAAGTAATAATTCAAATCCAATTCATAAGAAAAAAATCATCAGTTAATCATATCATAACAACAATTCAAAACTCAAGGAATTTGTAGAAATTATTACCTGGCAATGAAAATTACACACAGCGTTTGTGTGGGAAGTCAACCTACAGACTCACATAACTTTTTTGCTCCTTTTCCTTATAAACCAAGATAATTCAATATTCTTTCCAAATGGTGGTGTCTGCCATTATAATTAGATCTTGGTCCTCTATTGAGGAGTTCACAACTGTGGGATCATAATTTGTAATTGAATAGGTTCTTGTTCTTCAAGAATACTTCAAGTGAAATGATCACATAGAAATTAAATATTATTTCATACAAACAAACTACAAAAAGTCATTACATGCATGTAAGTTTAAATATTCAGACAGACCCACCCTTTTTACCAGTTTATATATCAAAACACAAGACCGGTTCTAACGGGGGTGCACACCTGGTTTGCTCTCAAGTTAATGCTCAGTCATACTCACGTTAATTTGGGTAAATCAATTTTTTGATTTTGATCCAAAATCTAGTAATGCATGACTGATCAATGCATCAAGTCTGAACTGGAATTCGGAAGTTCGTACTGTATGTGCCCAAAAAATAAAATTATATAATTATGATCTTTTTTACCAAACTGGAGCTGGTTTTTGTAACTGACTAGGTTAGACGACCTGCCCACAAAGAACATTCTTCTTTTACCACTCTTTCAATGTTTAAAAACAGATTTTAACTGCTAAAGTCGTTTTATTTTCCATGGTTATGAGTGTTCATCCTGTTTTTGAGGCAAACGTCAAAAGTTATAACAAATAATTAGTGTATGATTTGTATATAACATCATTTTTTAGATGAGCTGAGAAAGTTCAATAAGACAAAACAAATTCTAATTTATTTGCATGTATATTCAATCATTTAAAGCTTTTAGCATAATTTATATTGTGTATAGAATGTTACGGAGTAGATAACATTGTATCATGTTTATGGGCAATCTGTATACCCATTTTAACTCGAGCAATGACAAAGCAAAATCAAGTGTGCACTCTTGTTTGAACTTGCAGAAAGGGCAAACTATATGCAGAAATTCAATTAGAGTAATAAATAAACTTTATACACTGAATATGTTTTTTTTTTTTATTGTGAAACTACAACTTTCCTAAACGTATTCATATACAAAAAATTATTAGGATTTTAGCTTATATGTGATATTGATTTTACTTGCATTTATACACACTGTTCAGGTAAAGCAGGAAAGATCATCAACAAAAATGGGTCCAAATATTTTCTGCAGTAAAAAACATGACTTGAATGACTTTGGACATGGTAGCTGGTTTGTTACGACCCCAAGGTGGTCAGCCAGCTAAAAAGTCTGATTAAAATCTACCAGGTCATTTTTAAAACGTTGCTTGAAAATGCATTGACCGAGCACAGGGACAGAAACTCTTAGGGCCAGTGAACTGAAATTTTTCCCAGTGTAGACTATTTGGTTACAGATTTGGTCAGTTGCTTGTTATGACCTGCAAGAGATGCAAATTATGCGAATGAGTGTTGCGTAATTAAAATAATTACTTGTCACTTGTAACCGCACACCATGTGCCGCCTGGCCCCTCTGGAGCTCTATATAAGCAGAAGCCCAATCGAACACATCTCAGTCTAACACAACTCTTCTTCCTGACGTGTACCAGACGAGCTCTTCAGTTCTTCAGACTAAAGTCATTCATGTGAGTATATTTCAGTGAGCATTTAAGATGCAATGCATGTAGCCAATGGCTTGGAATTTGCAGGAGGTTAATACAGGACTAGTAATAAATGGTGAAACTTTTTTGTGCATATGAAATAAAAACAAATCCAAATTTATGTGAATTACGGAATAAGAATAAAAAGGTCTTGGAGTAAAAAATACCATTTTAAAATTCATGCATAAGAGGACATAAAAAAAAAACATGATTTGGATATCTAGGGTTAATTAATCTTGTAATTTTTTTTTTCAGATTTAATTTATTCAAAGATGTCCACACTTCTGTATATGATTGGTGGTGGAGGAGGTGCTCCGTTTTCATTGACTGGTGAAAGCAATGGTGCCAGTTTAGAGAAGATCTGGGTGTGGGTGGAAGATTGGCAGGTGAGGGGTGTCAGGGTCTGGCTTACAGATGGGAGAAATGAAACCTTTGGAAAGCCATCTGGACAGTATCAAGAGTATATATTCAAGGCCGGTGAGTGCTTCACATCACTGTCCCTGTGGGGGAATGGGGAAGGAACACGTCTTGGAGCCATCAAGTTCAAGACCAGTACGGGGGGAGAGTTTTTTGCAAAGATGACAAAATGGGATTTAAAAAAAGAATATCCCATGGATGTCGGCTCTGGGTATTGTTTGGGAGTTGCAGGAAGAGGTGGTTCTGACATTGACTGCATGGGATTCATGTTTATCAATACAGTTGAATCAACAGTTCTCACCAATGTCCACTATCCCACTCTCCACCAACTGATACCACAGGTGGCCGTGGAAGAGCTGAAATCCATCGATTTCAGGAACGACTCCTCTGCCGTACAACATCAAAAAATCGAATCCTCAAAGAAGGTGACCAAAACATCCACATGGTCTACGAGCAAGAGTTTTACTGCCACTTTTAGTATGGAAGTGAAGGCTGGGATTCCAGCGGTTGCTGAAGTTACTACAGGATTCAGTGTCAGTGTTGGAACAGAAAGGACGTATAGTCAGGAGAACACAGAAGAGAGAACCGAAACTCTGACTAACGATGTAGAAGTCCCACCGGGGAAGAAGCTGCATGTTGACGTCACCATTGGCAGAGCCACTTTTGACATGCCCTACACTGGCACAGTGGTGATGACCTGCAGGAACGGCAGTGTGTTACAGTATGAAACCAAGGGCACATACAAAGGCGTCACTTACACTGATATCAAAGTGAAGACTAAAGAATTTCCTCTGTAATGTCAAGACAGATTGTTCTTGTCTGGTCTTTATCTGATTTTACCAGCAATGTATCAATTGTTCTACATTTAATCGTTTTGTTTGAGCCTTTCTTCATCTGTTTCATTTCAAAGTGTTCTTTGCCCCTTTATTTTTAACAGGGGGAAATATATACTCAGCATTGTCTTTTCAAATGATATTTTCTGAATCTTTTACAAAATATTGACATTACTTCATACTTTGAGTAATCTAGTAATAGAGATTATAGTGATGATTACACAATGTATTTTATCATATTAACTTCAAATGTTTAATCTGACATTTAATAAAAGCATTTCATGAGCCCTGTTTATCTGTATTCATTTTTTGTCAAAAAACGACAACATTAGTCTTCAGAGACAATATTTTAGCTAAGCAGTTTGTTGAAAGTAACTATTTTTGTCATTCGTCTACAGAAGTTATAATTAAGAAATAATTAACAGAGGTTTAGCTCTAGCCACTGTTGCTATTTTATTGAAAATATTTTCATTTGATGTCATCACTATCGTAATTAGTCTTTGTTTTAGTTGGGCCCTTGACCCAGTGGGGTTTATGTGAACATTGTTCATTCAAATTAAAAGTAGTTTTGTTTTGTCTTTAATTGTTAATCAGTTGTAAATAAAATGATAATAAGGTAATTTGCAGATTATTCATATACACTGTTAAAAATGAAGGCTTTCCGTATTACTGAATGGTTATACCTACTCAATTTATACCAAGAAATAAAAAATAAATAAATAGAGGCATCAGTGTAAGTATTGGTATCAGCAGGGCCGTCGCTAGAGAGAAGAAATGTATTGTAAAAAAATATCTGTTGACAAAACTTGACTTAGTCAAGTCATCTTGTTGCATTGTCTCATTGACATTGTTAAGTTTAGCTAACATTAGGTGTTAAGTTCACTCAACTTATATGTAGTTTGTAATGTAGACCTTATGCTTCGAATTAACTCAAATGATCCATAGGGAATTTTAATAACTAATCATGAATATGATTAATATTTTGCATATTACAGTTACATTAAATTGTCGAAAGTGAAAGTGGATTATATGAATATATGAATAATCAATCACAACAAATTATAATTCCTCATTCATATATCAATAATCTCATTTCAGATCGATGATAAGATAATCCTTAAGGGAAATTAATGCAATTATCAAATCGGTGTTCGTCCAGCGAGCAACCGTCAGATTAAATGATCAATCTCTCAATAAAGCTATCCTTTCTTATAAACTCCAAGAAATATTAACTTTCTGGCCGTGAACATTAATTTTCCTGTGTTTATAAAATTAAAACTACTTAATGTAGTAAATAATAAGAGCTGGTAGCTCGGGTCGTGAACCTCATTGACGTTTGTATTTTTACAAGCACTTTCACAGAAACAGTTGAATATATTGTTTTAATAAATGCAAAACTAGAGAATATACAGACTACACATCCTGATTATATGTTTGTACATATCTTACATGTGAACACACAAGACAACGAATAATAGATGAGAGAGAGAAGGTGAGAGAGATAAAGTTCTGAGATTGTGAGAGCGAGGTCAGGGGCGTAAGGGTGACGCGCGCCGTTCGCGCGCGGTTTGAGGGATAGAGAGAAGGAGAAGATCACGAATGATCGTAGGAATAGCAAAATCACAGACCTTTGAGAGAGCCATCAATCGAAACAAACCTTAAAACATTAAAACTCGTTAGAGTTTGATACTTGCAAAGTTCGTTTGTGTGGAGCTGTGTCCAGCCTGCGCGTGTTCTCGGAGCAGAGTGCGCGCGCTCGTGCTGAGGCGCGCGTGCTTGTTGCCAGAGCAAGCTGTTCGCGGGAGTTTTGAAGAAGGCCTCTTTGGAAGGGAAGTTGCTGAAGGAATTCAGGCTTCGTTCGTTTGACTCGTAGGTGGAAACGAACAAAGTGGAATTTGAAAATTAAACAAAAGACTGAGATAAAGCAAATAAAGGGGGGGGGGGACTCCTGGAGGGAGTCCCTGACCAACGATTTCACATGCTGACGACAGGAAGAGCAGGGGACGAGAGAGAGAGGAGGAGGACTGGCTTTCTTTTTTAAAGACTGTATGGGTCACGCCTTCGTTCGGCGTGATCAGCCAATAGCCTTCGGAATTTCAACTTTCTTTTGTCCTGTCAAGACCCCAGTCTGTGTAGTTTATGACAGAGCTCCGGGACTAGTCATTTCTATGACTGGAAAGAATTCATATCGAAATAATCTTACCATTACAGTCTATTATCGAGATTCAACTCCGTTAGGTCTTAAGATTCAAAATGGTATCAAACACATCATTTTCAGAGTATATGATAACAAAGTTACATAAAATATACAGATTAGAAGCATTTAGATTTTGATTAATACACATTAATATTGAAATCAATTCCACATCGGTCGTGACACATAAATAGCAACACAGAAAAATATCAAGTCCATTTGTTAATGTCTTAAATATGATTCTGTTGAAATAAAGTCTCTTGGTGTGTGTGTGTGCTTATCTCTCTGGAGGCATGGGTGTCCTGTTACATGTGTTCCTTGGTGTGAGGAATTTTGGGTGTCCTGTTACATGTCTCTTTGTGTGTGTGTGTGTTGGAATGCACGAAAGAGACCACGCTCTCGTCTGGTCACACAACGAATGAAGTGTATTAGAGAATCATGATTCTCTAATTTGACCAGATGTCAGAGTCAATGTTGCTACAAGTTGTTGAAATAACTTGCAGTAATTGAGCCAACATACTGGATCACTTAATGAGCATTTAGTTTTTTTAGTTAAGTCAACTGAAAAACATATTGGTTGAACTTAATTTATGTTTTCACAAACAAGAACCAAGTCTAATTGACATAAAATAGTAATTTTTCCTCAACATTATAATTTAACTATTTTAGTTTACTGGACCTTGCTTTGACAAGAAGTTCTGGATATCTATCTGGAACCAGATTGTTTTATGAAATCAACACAACTGCAAAATTGAAACTCTCAGCATTTTATTTTTAAACAGATACATTGCATCCAAAAACACAGCCTCAAATAATTCTCTTGCAAATATATAAAAACCCTACACAAGAAAAACCCTCACATATACACAGCTCACAAGTACAAATAACAAATAACCGTCATTATTATTAGATATTTTCATTGCAGGAACAATGTAATAATTCACAATAATCTGTGTTAGAAAACTTCACATTAAACTGAGTCTTCAATTCACAATCATAGAAACATGACAAGGAAAGAGGAAGCAGGGCAAGGTAACAAGAAAATAGTGTTTGAAAAAAAAATTAAGAGTACCAATGTTACACTTAAAACAATGAGATCTAAAACAACAATGCTCTTACACTTTAAAACAGTACAACAATTAAACCGTAGCAATAAGGAAACAGTATTTAGTTTGTTTTCTGTCTTATCGGAGTAAATTACTCTTCAAAGAGTGAACTCTTGCGGTGCAAGAGCCTTATCCAACTCCAATAAACTGTATCTTCAAAAGTGAATTTTAATTTCTTTGGGCCGTCAAGGTTTAATCTGTACACCAGGCCCATCAGGTTCAGAAAAGCATTAGGTATCACTCAAGAGACGCATTACCACTCATTCCTCAATCACAAGGGCAACGTCATTGTAGAACGCTGGGAGAGGTTCCATCACAATTTCCACAACCGCTAGAATCACCACACGCTTGATCACATCTTCTTCACGGTCACTGGGCTTTGTAGAATGTAAACAAAACAAGGAACTATTACTTAAAAGCAACTACGCAAAAATAGTCCCCAGACCCCTGCAAATTAAGAGATCTAATGTTCAATGCTCCCTTGTTTTGCCTTGCATGTTTCAGCTTACCTTGCATATCTTCAAGAATTTTGAAGGAGTCTCGCGCATGTACCACGGCAGGCCCAGCAATGCTACTGTCCTCATCCAATGGTTGTCTGTAAAATATAGGACAGTTAAAGTACCAGTTTTATTCGTTCAATCCTTTGTTTTTGTATTTTCATTTATCCTTTCTCCCCTTCCTCTGTCAGAGTTTAACTTCTACCTGGTTCAACACACCTGCCTGGAAGCCTGTAGTGATCCTGGACACCTTGATTAGCTGGTGTTGGTGTGTTTAATTGGGGTTGAAGCTAAACTCTGCAGGATCTTGGCTCCCCAGGAGCAGGACTGTCTCCCCTGCCTTAAATTCAATGGGGTTGTAACAACACTTTAAAGGATTTAAAAGGATAGGTTACCAAAGATGATAATTGTAATTTACCTGTACTCACCAACATGCCACTCCAAACACATGCAAACATATTAATATCTTAATTCGATACAATTAAAATGAACAGTGGCTAGGCTGTTAAGCTCTATAAAGGACAAGTCAACACTATACAACATGCAGTAAAAGTAGTGCATGAGTCATGTTGCCTATTTGAAAAGTTTTTGGAAGATAACTTTGTGTAATGACCCGATCATATCAGTTTTGATGTTACTACGACATAATACAACAACAATATCAAACATCATTAGCTCTTGTGTCATGACATTTGATCAAAAGACTTGCAAGACCCAATGAGGTTTGATATTTATGTAGTAGCTAATACATTTAAACATTATTGTGAACAAAGACTGACATTTTTATGTTTCATCATACAAAGAGATTAAATTATATCAGAAGACTTAGCTTACTTTTTAGACACTTACTCTGAAGTCACTGTATGAAAAGATGTCACTATCCATAGTTGTATGATCCATAGAAGAAAAAAGGTCATAGAGGTTTGGACAAACATTAAAGTGAGTAAATCACATAATTGTCATTTTGGGGAGAGAAAGACTTTAAAACAAATTTAACTCACATCCTTTCAAGCCTCTGCAGTATTGAAGTCATTTCTGGAGTGTCCTCATAACGCTTTGACCTGAACAACTGTATGAGCTTTGAGAGATGACCATCTAGGCCTTCAAACAAGGATCTGCTCAGGTCCTTTGACACAAGCCTGGTGAATTATTTGCTGATCTATAAAAACAAATTAAACACATTTTTACAAATGTAACAAAGATGCCAGGCTCTCAGCGACAGTCTTCAACAGTACTAAACTAAAACATCATGCAGGAAGTTAAAACATTTTCATTTCACTCAACATGACAGAGCTGGTCATATAATCTTAGGATGTTAAGTTTGCCCATATCTTCTAATATAACAGCACAACTTTCATAGCCCAAGATTTCCTTATAAATTCAAAGCACACAGAAACAAATCAACAAAATTTGCATGTCTCTCTGTGAAAAGTGCTGGCCATCGGACTTTAATTTGTGACACGGGTGGCTCCTCCTCAACGGCTTCTTGTCTTCTCAAAGAATATGTGCTGCTCACTGTGAAACACTGTAAGCCTCTGAAAAATGACACAGGTCACAGTTCACATTTGATGTTGCTTTGGCCATTTTGAGGAGGCTTGAACACACTGACTATGGTCGCAAGTGAAATGCTTCTTCAGAGACAGTGACCTCCTGAATGTGCATACACAATCTGTGTAGATGCATGGGAGTGGACCGTGACTTGCCGGATGGCAGTGTTTCAGCTTGTAGTGTGTGATTAGGGCACGCTGGTTGGGCGAGGGAAATCTACAAATCTTGCAACACACCTCATCAGTATGGAGTCGTGCTTCCACTCTTGCTCTGTACAGATCCTACAAATACAAAACTACAAACTCCAGCCTGGTACAAATGTTACATACAGAAATATTCACTGAACATTTTACTTACCAAATACAATAAGGAAATAATATCAATAGTTTTTATTTCTATGGCTGGGTGATACATTGAATATTATAGTGATGATGTTGCTGGCAATATGACATTGAGCAACGCTGTATATAGCTTGTATTATGTGAAAATGTTTTCTATAAATAACGTAATTATAAATTGGATGATTGTTCAGGGCTTCGCAGTTAACACAAATGACAAAAGTTTAATCGTGATTATTAAACTACAAAAAGTTGTGACATTACATTAATACAAGATCATTGACCAAGTTAGCTAACGTTATACAGAAGACACGCCGTTTGCACATGCTCAAACACATTCATATGTGTAATTTGAAAGAACTTGAAAGAAGTCAATCAAGCATTTTTATAATGCAACAACAAATTACAACTAAATGTTGTTGCAACCATAAATAAATATGCATATTTGTCATATTAAACACAAATATTGACTGGCAGCGGTGCTTCAAATATTACTGTCATTCTGTGTTTCTATGATAAAAACGAACGATGAGATCCAATTAAGAACACGCTAAAAAGTCACTTATGTGCACTGTTTTATCTATTTATCAACATTAACTTACAATAGTCAAAGATGGCTTCTCTTTCTGCTCACATCTTGACAGCAGCTCGCTAGAGAAATCCTGATCATTAATCAAGTTGTGTTAGTTTGTAAAATGTGATTTCCTCAAATAAAAACGCGGGCGGTGAGTGCTAACGAAACAAGCCTAAATTAGCATTAAAGAAAGCACAAATCAGGGTATACTTACTTTCTTGTCTTTATTTGCAGTCCATAAAGTCAATCTGTAATTGTTCATACGCAGACTCCTTCCTCTTCTCATGATAAAAAATGGTGGATGGTGCATACAATTCGTTAAAATAGCACGTCATCATGACGTAGAGTTTCTGGCACATGCGCATCACACAGAAACATAGAATCTATGTTTTGATGTTATATGAACACGTTATTTAAAGTTTTCCATTTCCCTTCAAGTTGAGGTTGTTATAACTCATACTTGAGTGTAGTGAAACACTGCAAGATGACAGGACATGATTGTACTTGTCCACCGGACTAAAACTCATTTAAAACTGGTTTCAAATAATTATTTTTACAGTGGTGACGATTCTCGGCATACCCTGGAGCCTATTTAGTTCAAACTATTTCGAACCAAATGCAAACGTATAAAAAGGCAGATGCATTATATGCAACTTTTGTTTGCTAGAAGGACGACTGTGGTCACTTTAAACCTTCCTGACAGATTGTGCTGTTGTGTGTGCAATATAACCGATTGCTATTTTTTTATGCTGTGTAATGACTAAACCAAGCAATAATAGTTTCAGATGAAAGGCACAGACTGATTCAATAATATATTAAAAGTATATTCAGAATATGAGTCTGTGTGTAACATGTCTGTTATGTCTTGTTTTTTCTTCCTGTTTTACCCTGTGTTTTTTAGACTGTGCCTGAGTTTTCCTTTTTTTTCTTGTCCTGTCTCATTTTTGGATTTCTCCTGTTATTCCCAGTGTTACTTAATTGTGTATTTATTAAAGATGTATTTGATAAGATTTATTTATTGCTTCTACGCCGTGTGCATCATTTTCACAGCCAGCCATGACCAGTACCATGAGTTTTTTATCCTTTTCCCCATGAAACTGCCAGCAATTTATTTACTGCGCCTGGGGCAGGGAGAATTTCCACTGGAAGACCAAAAGCGGGACTTTTAGTGATGGGAAGTACGGATAATTTTACTGACTTGCGTTCGATCTCGTTCATCAAAATGAACAAATCTATTTTCAAGAATTTCGTTGATTTGAGTGGTGTTAAATGTTATTTTTTACACCCGCAACACTGTGCGTCACCTAGGGAGGGCATGGAGGAAAGCCCTGCCCACAACCCCGCTGTTGTGGATGTGATTTAAATGTCCTCTGGGAATGTTTCTCCTACCCCTAATGTTTCCGCCCAGCCCTGAATCTCCTGCTTCTCCGCTGGTTCTGCCCAGCGCCATGTCGCTTATGATCCCTCCCTGCCTTCGTTTCCTGCCTACACTAACAGCCAGTTCCTCAGCCCGGTCTCTGATGGTTCTCATCAGCCCCTCTGGATCTCCTACACTATCCTGTGAGGATCTGCCTCTGAGTTTCAGGTCACCAGCTCTGCCCAGCTCTCCACCTCCAATCTCAGAACCCATTGCTCCACCACGGCCTGTCGACCTGTTGGCTCAGCCTTGGCTCCTCTCTGGCTCGGCTCCACAATAAACCATCATCCTGATGGCTCCACCGGGCTCCTTCGTCCCACCGGCTCCGCTTGGTCAGACGTCATCCTGCCTGCACCTTCGGCTCCGTCTTCCCCTCGGCTACGTCTTTGTCCTCAGTCCTCAGAGATGAAGAGGAGAGAAGAATGATATAGGATCACTGGACTAAAGATAACATTACATCCAAAGGATCCTAATGCTAGGAAAGTGGTTATTTATTTTCAACAATGTGATTGTCTCAGTTTAGCATTATTTATTTCTATTCGTTTTCTGGTAAATCAGTCGCAATTTTGGCGCAGGCTTTGCAAACAGACTTTTACGATATGGACTGGACAGTAATGGGTCCCACTTTATATTAAGTGGCTTTAAATACTATGTACTTACATCGATGTACTTATTGTGTTCATGTTGTATTGTAAAACACTTTTGCTGCTATTGAGATGTGATACGGGTAAGGTTAGGGACAGGTGTGCTGGTATGGGTAGGTATAAGGGTGGGTTAAGATGTAAAGGAAGGGTCAACTGTGTTATTACAAATGTAAATACATGAATTAATTACAGTTGTAATTACATGCTGGTATTTTAAAAATATAAGTACAATGTAAAAACATGTATGTACACAATAAATCCATTGTATCAAAAGTCTATGTGTCAGTAAATCAAACTCGTGTCAAACATGTTCAAGTTCACATTGTTTCTCTTAGTAGGACGAAAATATCACTGCAACCTTTCATGCCACTATCTCAATATAATCCTATAGATCTAAATATAACACTTTAATCAACATCACGATTAGTTGAACCTTGAGAGCTGTAATAGTAAAAACGTGCTAAAAGATTTGGAGAGAGTTCCACATGTAATACTTGCTAAAAATTAGGGTAGAAAATTCCTTTTATTACTAAATTATTAAAGATTTTGAAGTAAAAATCATACTAACATTATAAGTGCACCCCATAGGAAACGTTATAAAACAAAACAATGCAGTTCATGACCCCTTTAATGTAAATTTATCTTAATTCTCAAAACTGTTGATATCAGAATAAGCATGTTTCATCACAGATGTTTAATGTCAACCAGATGAGCTCGAGAGCAGGAGAGGAGAGAACACTTCACAAACATTGTTCTGCTTATGGGAACATTAAAATGTCCAGTTTTCTTAATGTTAGTGAAACGTTTTTTTTTTTTTTTTTTTAAGGTTAGTAGTATGATGTTTAGTTTATTTGTTTAGCACATGTTTAGTACAAGTACAAAACTATGCAAGGAGGGAACGAAGCCACTCTAGGCTTGTACAGAGTTCCACTCCTACTCATATTAATTCATGAGACATGCAGACTAAACACTCAAAAAAACAAAAATAAAAACAAACAACAAACGAAACAAAGCAAAAGCATAAGCATAAGCAGAAGAAATAATAATACAAAAATAATAAAAAAAACAAAAAAAACAATACATAACAAAACACAATGCAATAACATAAAAGATGATCAATCCAGATAATAATGCAACCTTCCTGAAAACATTTTATTTTTATTTATTTTTATTAACAACTCAACTACACAGTAAATAACGTCAAAAATGTTACTGATTAATATACCAAATAATAATGGAGAATTTTATAACAACATGATATGAATTTGATTTGAATCTGTTTGATTAAAACAGATGTGGTTATCACGGTGGGTGTGGTGTAGGTAGAAGAAAGGCAAACAGGCAAAGAGCTCCAATACAAACGTTTACTTAAAATTAAACTCACACAGGTACAGGGATCACGGGTTGAAGGTACAAACACACCTTGGCTGCGTTCCAATCCAGGAGAGTGTGGTGTTATAATCCAGTTTTCATGAGTGAGTTGAGCAGTCTGATGGCTTGTGGGAAAAAGCTATTGCTGAGTCTGGTATTCCTACTGCTGTAGCGCTTGCCAGATGTTAGAAGGGTGAACAGTTTATACGTGGGGTGGGTGGGGTCTTTGATGATGTCGGTGGCTCTTTTGTGGCAGCGGGATGGGTATATGTCCTGGATGGGTGTTTGGGCTGATCTGGTGATCTTCTCAGCTGACTCCACAACCCTCTGTAGAGCTTTCCGGTCAGCAGCAGAGCAGCTACCATACCAGACTGAGAGACTGCTGGTGAGGATGCTCTCAATGGCACCCCTGTAGAAGGTAGTGAGTGCCAGTGGGGGGAGGTTGGCTCTTCTCATCGTGCGTAAGAAGTGCATTCCACTTCATGAAGTGGACGAGGGAAGTTTATATGGACAGACCCTTGTTCCCTCGATTTTGACCGAGGGAGTGAGTCTACTTCATATGTACACTTCAGGCACCTATATGTCCCACAATGCAGTACGATTGTGACGTCACCACAGGTCACGTCTAATCACCACCACAACAAACAACTCTATGATGTATTAATTATATATTTTTTTATTTAAAACAACCAAAACACACCATTATACATTTGGATGCTGCATTAAACAAATTCTTAAAGGGATTTAAAAATAATAATAATAATAATACATCAACTCCACAGCTGATTCCAAGTTATCAAGGGCTTAGGACGTTCCAATTCAGCCCATTGCAGTTTCCGCCAGAAGTGGACACTCTTACAACGTAAGCAATGACGCACATCCGAGTGAACGAGACGGAGGAAAGTTAGCGAGTGAAGGGCATGAAAATTTTGCGTTTCAATTTATTTGGATGGTCCCTTTAACACATTCTGTTGTCTATAAGTAACATTGCCCCTTCATGTCTACTAACTATCATTAGAGTGTTAGTAGAGCATTAGTAGACTGGTAGGGTTAGGGTTAGAATAAGTTGGCATGTAGTTGCAAAGTTACTTATAGTCAGTCGAGTGTCTGTTGGAGGAGCATCACAATAAAGAGTTTGCAGATATTAAGCAGACGGTCTACTAATACTCTAATGAGAGTTAGTTGACATGTAGTTGCACAGTTACTTATAGTTAACAGAATGTTCAAAAGGGACCATCAAAATAAAGTGTTACCCAATTTTGGACTGGAACGCAGCCTAGGTTCAATGAAACAGACGAGAACAGACAAAGACAGAGGGAGAACACAGGGTATAAATGCACAGGCAAACAAAGGGAGATGACGAGTGAATAACAAGGAACAGATGAATTAAATGACTAATCAACAGACTGGGGAAAACTAGGTCACCGGACTAAACCAAAATGAAACAGATGGGGGAAACAGAACATACATGTTACAGTACGCCCCCTCCCAAAAGGCGCGTCATCGCGCCGTAAATGGTCCAACTGAGGAGGGAGTGGGGGAGGGGTTCTGGAGGAGAACGTGGAGCAGACTGAAAGAAAAAAACAAAAAGAGTCCACGGTAAAAAACAAAAACTGTCCATGGAGGAGTGGATGGTGGGAGAGGCCAGTAAAGTGCCAGAAGCAGGAGGTGCCAGATGGAATACCAGAGGCCAGCCAGGAAGAGGTTCCAGGGTGGAGTCGAAGGCGGGAGGAGCCATGTTGGAGTGGACCTAGTGGCAGACGACGTTCTGGGGACGACCAACTGAGGCAGAGCATTAGGGAGAGGAGACCAGGGCGGAACCGAAGAGCCGACGCACCAGGGTGACGCGGAGGTTCCGGTGGGGCACAGCGAAGCCGGCGGCTCCAGCGACTGAAGCGCAGACGGGGATCCCCAAGGGCCGCGCCGGCGCCGGAGCGACCGAAGACCCAGGTGGAGCCGGAGGAAGTGAGGAGCCCAACTGAGCCTGAGGGACGGAGTGACGAGGGGATGTTGGAGGAGGGTAGTCCCAGGGCGAGGGCGGGTCGACGAGGGACCAAGACAGAGCCGGAGGGATGAGAGAGCCCGGCAGAGCTGGTGGACTGAGGGTCCACGGTGGAGCTGAGGGCGGTTGGAGCCAAGGCTGCGTCGATGGCTCGACGGGCCGAGGCGGAGTCCAGGTAGCGGAGGTGGAGACCGGGGATCCATCGACCCAGATTGAGTTGGTGACGGGCAGACCTGCGGGAAATTCATCTCTCTGCAGAGGGGTTGTGGATGAGCAGAAGGGCTGACAGGAGACAACGGAGACTGGGATGAAAAATGAATGTTGATGGGTAGAGGTGGGAGAGGGAGGCGGGAGAGGGTGGCTGGAATTCAGGCTCTGGTGTGACAACAGGCTCAGGGCTGGACGGGACCAGCGGTGAAGAAGTCTCTGGCTCGGCGGGCATGACGTGAAGTGCAGGCTCAGTAGGCATGACGTGAAGATCAGGCTGGTCAGGCATGACGTGAAGATCAGGCTGGTCAGGCATGACGTGAAGATCAGGCTGGTCAGGCATGACGTGAAGATCAGGCTGGTCAGGCATGACGTGAAGATTCTCAGGCTCGGAAGACATGACGGGCAGCTTAGTCTCGGTGTCAAAGTAAATTAAGTCATCTTTTTCATGACTCTGGACGAGGACAGGAAGCGTGGCGAAGAAGATGGCTGGTGTTGGTGGTTGAGTGGCGATGTCATCATTAGTCTATGGTGAAGGCTGAACCACAGCACATGATCCAGGTACTGGGCGAGCGTACCTGGGATCGCTGCTGCTGGAGCTTACTGGTAGAGGATATCATCCAACCCACACCAAAAGACGATCTTTTGGATATCATCTGCCCAGCTTACCCCATCAGAGAGCTCCAGGAACTTGGTGACATATTTTTCGATGTGACGGCCATCCTGGAAACAGGTCAGAAGACGGTTGGTGGAGTTGGAAGGGTTGAAGAGAATGCCCATCTTCAGTGGCGTATCCAGGACATTTGTACTGGGGTGGCCAAGATGGGACACAAAGCTAGTGTGGGGTGGCCATATCTACTATAAAGTAATGTTATGTAAACCTTGAAACTCGCATGAACAATAGAGGATTCTAATAATAGTAACAAAGTGCAATAGAGGTATAGCTAGTTCTAGCTTTTTGCTCATTCTCCTGCTACAAAATGCTTTCACATAGGCCATAAGACCACAAGACAAGACTGAAAGTCCAATGATGCCAACTGGTGGAATGGTACACAGAAGTCACGGTTCGGTATGAATTCGGTACAATGGAGGGAAAAGCAAAACAAAAATGCAGAAGGCATTTTTATTTTATTGTGCATGTCTCAGTCTGTACCACCTAGTGTCATACAGTCCCATGAGCAGCTGCAACAGCCTGAAGTGTGTAAAGTAATATGTGAACAGTAAACAATAAGTACCCCACATTATCTTGTTAACATTAGGTTAGTTAACATTAACTTGTAAACAAAATAAGACAATCAGCCATAAAACTGAAAATACAGCATTATTTATGTGCTGATTGCCTAATCTTAACCTTGCGTCTAAATGAGTTGCTTACATTAACAAAATGAGCCTACAATAGAAGACATAAGCCCTTTAAATAAAAATAAATGGCCATGTTTTATAAAAAGGTTCACAAAACTAAATAAAAATGTTTAGAAAATATGTAACGTTAATTTAGTTGTAGGTTACGTTCTCATATCCATTTTTTCTCTCTAATGTCACGGAATAATCTGGTTTAGCTACTGCTTTACACAACTCTTTTGTAGTGTGGTTTTGGTCTACTAAAGTGTTGTACTTAAATAAACATTCACGAATGTACCTTACTACTTCTCGCCGCCGATTCCTGGTGGTTTAGAGAATACCGAGTCGCATCCTGTCGTTTCAAAGAAAAGTAGCGCGAAGTAAATGCCTCGTCCATTTGAGGAGGCGCGCGCGCAGTCATCGGAGGCTCGCGCTGCGGAGGGAGGCGAAAGTATAAACAAACCTAGTTTAAGGCGGGGCTACAGATTAGGTTTCCACAAATAACCTGCGTATCTAGCAGTAGTTCCGCAGCATTACATTCATTAATTTGCACGCGAGTTTTATTTATTTTTGATACCATGTATTATCCGTGTAAATTCATGCACCGAACCGTTTCGGTTCAATACGAATACATGTACCGTTCCACCCCTATGCCAACAGACCAAAAATATTTTAAGGATTAAGGTGCTTCTTTAAAAAGTAACTTTTGAACATTGTACTGGCCCTAAATCAGTTGATCAGCTGTCATCATTGACAGCATCTCTTGTTGTGTTGACGAACATGCAACTACCTATCAGATCTGGGGTGGCCAATGAGCTTTCAGGGGTGGCCCTGGCCACCCCAGGCCACCCCCTAGAATCGCCACTGCCCATCTTGTCCCGTTGTTTGTGGTCCATTCTTCTGTTAGGTAGAAAAAAAGCCAAACAGGCAAAGAGCTCCAATACAAACGTTTACTTAAATGAAACTCACACAGGTAGGGATGGCTGACGCGAAACAGTCGTTCCGAAGCTTTGCGGGATCCCGAAGCGCAGATGTTTCGAAACACTGGTCCGAAGCGTGATTCAAAACACCCATGTCACGTGACTATGGCCAAACGAAGCCTCGAAGTGTTTCATGAGTGTTTCATCAGGTGTGATCCGCCGAATCAGCGTTTGATTGACACGGTCGGGAACAGACCACACAAGCGCACATCTGTATAAAAGTGAAATCAACGCATATTGGTTTTTGTGAGAGGAGTTTGATTTTGAGATAGCGGATTTTTGGTGATATAGTGATTTGATTAGTTAGCTATAAGCTAGGCTTAAATTTAAATTTACACAACACATTGACTGATAGGCTAGAGACAGAGTATAGCCTACATATAGTGACACATCAATAGATAGATATAAATATAGACAGCTAGATTAATAGATAGATACATATATAGATAGATTATAGATAGCCTACATATATAAATACATATATAGATTATAGATACATATCTAGATACATAGATAGATTCATATAGATAGATACATAGATAGATAGATTTGGATAGATAGATGCCCAGAACTCATGATCCACTAACTTACTGGAAAGAGAGAGCAGTAATCTTTCCTTTTTTGTATGTCCTAGCTAAAAATGTCTTTGCATGCCAGCAACAAGTGTCCCTTGTGAGAGGATTTTTTCAAAGGCTGGAGAAATTATCTGTAAAAAAAGAAGTAAGCTAAGTCCGTCCACAGCAGAGAAATTAATATTTTTGAATAAAAATCTCTAAAAAAGTGAGACATTGTGGCTTGATTTCTTTTATTAATATTCATTTTGCAGGACCAAAATAACATTATGCACAGTGATGAGCCTATAGGTTACAAGCGTCACATAAACAACACATTATTTTAATGGCTCGTCAAGGTTGTTTCAGATCAACACCTGCAAGTGACCACTAGGTGTCACCGTTGAGACGGGCGTCGGATTGATTCGAAGCCTCGAAACACTATGGCACATTTGGTTCAACTGTTTCATTGCTTCACGAAGCCTCGATCCGCCCACCACTACACACAGGTACAGGGGTTTACAGGTTGAAGGTACACACACTAGGTTCAATGAAACATAGACGAGAACGGACAAAGACTGAGGGAGAACACAGGGTATACGTGCATGGGCAAACAAAGAGAGATGAGGAGTGAATAACAAGGGACAGACGACTTAAATGGCTAATCAACAGACTGGGGAAACCTAGGTCACCGGACTAAACCAAAATGAAACACAGAAGGGGGAAACAGAACATTCATGTTACAGATATAGTGATAAAGTCCAATACAAGTCGGTTATTAAAGAATGAATAAAAAAGACCAAAAGCATTTTCAGTAAACCAACCCTTACAACAAGAACAGTTACAAGATTGAATATATTGTAAACAAACAAAAAAAATAGTTTAGCTTCATGTCGCCTCTTAAAAGATGATTTCAAATACCTGCCCATGCTTATAAAAGATCACACAATGTGGTGAATATGTTGGTCAGATCAGATGTACATTTATTTTGTAATAGATATTTGGGTCTTGACATCTACATCAGTTGGGAAAGCATGATTATTGTTTTTATTTTACATTACATTACAAAACAGTAACATATATAAAGAAAAAGGCCATTCAAATGAATGCTTGTAATTTAACAAGAAATAAACAGAATCTAAACTCCAGAGTAAGTGGTTAATTTACAAGACAAATAGAGTTTATCCAATGTCATAGAACCAGAAAAACAACATGCAAACGTTTGCTCATCAAACATAAAATAAAATCTTCCAAAAAATTATATGACAACAAGAGTAATTTAACCGCATTACAAAATCAATGTAAAAAAAGTAAATTTGACCTCATTTTCCTCACTACTTTCTGATAAAAGAAAACCTCTGCTGTAATGTGAGAGTTTCTAGCCCTGAAATCATCAGATCTACAGTAGAAAATCCCAGAATATGTAAACTTCTATAATTCAGAATTTGACTGAACAGTTTCTGCATGATTTTATACATCATTAAATGCACATATTTTTATAGATGTCAGTCTAGAGTGCTCTGCTTTTACTGTATTATTGATAATAATAGCAGATGATCCAGACGGATCAGTTCAATAATTTCTGGTTAATATATTCTTTGGCACTTTTAATTTCACTCAGAGTCTGCAGGAATTTAGCAACTGTTACTCTAATCTCAGGAATATGTTTCAAAGACATTTTTTTTTGTCCTGTTATTTTGTAATGATCAAGAATTTGTAATAGATCATTGATTTTGCCGTTTAGTTCCTTATTATGCAGCTCGAGAGGTTTGTCAATTCTCTCCATGTTCATGGATCTCACTCTACTCATTATGTCTTTATTTTGATCATAATCCTTCCTCATCTGCTGAAGCTCTTTCATAGTGTTAGAAATTGTTCTCAGATTCTCAATCATTGGCTTGGTTAAAGACAAACCCAAATCCACTATGGCTTTGATACTTTGTGTTGCTTCTACCCAACGTCCCACTGTAGTTTCCTCATGTTCATCAGTGACGTCGTTCAGCCTCTTTATGTGAGCCGTGAGAGTTTGATGATTTCTGTTAAATCCTGAGTTGAGGCCCTTAATTTTTTGTTGCAATTCATTCACAAGTTCCCTGAAATACATACAAAAATAATCATAAGTAGACAGCACTGGATATTTGTTTTGTCTGTTTTATGGTATTACCAAATTACACATGTTATATTAACATTATGCAAATTGTAATTGTCATGCTGTACTTTTGCCCTATGTTAACAACACTTTGTTAACATTAGTTAATTCATTGTGTAATAGATTCTGTGTTGTAGTTTTTATCCTTCTCTTGATAACTTCTCTCCGTCTCAGATGTTCATCATTGCTAACGTTACACCAGTGTCCTTTACTGGCAGAACCTGCGCTAGTTCCACTCACTCAACTAATCATGTGTGTTCATCACTGTTCATACTTGGGGTGTTGAATAAAATATTATAAAAATGCACTGATGATAATGAAGATAACAATATAATGATCTATGTAAAAACAGACGGCTTAAAGTATCTACAAGTATTATATTATTATCTCATAAGTTAGTTCATGTATAGAGTTGTGTGTGTGTGTGTGTGTGTTCTGTTGTGGTTTAAGGATCTGCTGAATACAATATAAGTTACACTGTCCATATAAACTTCCCTCGTACACGTCACCAGTAACTTTTCATTTAATTTTTTTTTAAATTAACTAAGATTGATAAAATGCTGTAATAATAGTTAATGTTATCTAATGTAGTTAATTAATGTTAGCAAATTAAACCTTATTGTAAATGTCATATGGATAATAGTCAGTTGATTATAAAGTTAATAAAGATAAAGTCAAAGCTTTGAATAAGAAACACTTACTCCTGATAGATCTCGTCTGCTGGATCCACTTCTCCTGTATCAGACATTAAACATTTTCACAGATTACTTCATTCACTATTCTTACTTATAATTCATAAGTAAGAATAGTGCTGTGATAGAAGTATTGTAGTATCCTTGAGTAACCACTAGGTGTTGTGTTTGTATTACAGTTGTGTGTGTGTTCTGACCTGAAGAAGATGAACACCCCATGAGTGTCTGTTGCTGTAACCGCTGTAAACAGAAGTAAAGTGAGAATTACAACTCAATGTATGTAGTAATCTGATGTATAGTGAAGATACTACAAGTATGTAATGATTTGGTGTGTGTATTTAATGTAGTTGAATGTTACATTCTTTGTTCTGTATTCCTGCAAGTATTTATTCCAATAAAATAGTTTCACTGCTTGTACACTTGTGTCAATGACGACGCTATCTCACGACCAATTCATACGAGTGAGTACGAGGCGGCTAATTCATACGATTGGGCAACTTGTAAAATATGTACGATTTAGCAAAGATGTGTACGAGTGAGGATGTAGGAATTATCCACCTCGTAAAATTCATACCAATTGCTGTAAGATCAGGTCGGTCAATGACGTGACAATAAAGTAAAGGAAAACTCATCAATTGTTAGAAACATTTGAATTGAATTAATCCATGATGCAAAGATATAAAACTGCCAGATTAAACCATGGCTCATAAATTGCTAAATGAAAGTTAGACTCACGCTGGACTGAAGATGATGTCAAACACTGTGATCAGAGACACTGCTTGATAAGGTCACCAGTCTGTGTGTGTGTGTGTGTGTGTTCAGATATGTCAAACACACTGAGAAGAGAAAATCACCATGAGAAAAACATCTACAATTCAAAAGTTATCAATCTTTATTTTACCGGCTGAAGCAACAAGAAGTGACAAGCAACGGCACACCTACTGTACACGAGCCAATGAGCTTCATCACACATCATCTCCTACTGTACACGAGCCAATGAGCTTCATCACACATCATCACCTACTGTACATGAGCCAATGAGCTTCATCACACATCATCTCCTACTGTACATGAGCCAATGAGCTTCATCACACATCATCTCCTACTGTACATGAGCCAATGAGCTTCATCACACATCATCTCCTACTGTACATGAGCCAATGAGCTTCATCACACATCATCTCCTACTGTACATGAGCCAATGAGCTTCATCACACATCATCACCTACTGTACATGAGCCAATGAGCTTCATCACACATCATCTCCTACTGTACATGAGCCAATGAGCTTCATCACACATCATCTCCTACTGTACATGAGCCAATGAGCTTCATCACACATCATCTCCTACTGTACATGAGCCAATGAGCTTCATCACACATCATCTCCTACTGTACATGAGCCAATGAGCTTCATCACACATCATCTCCTACTGTACATGAGCCAATGAGCTTCATCACACATCATCTCCTACTGTACATGAGCCAATGAGCTTCATCACACATCATCTCCTACTGTACATGAGCCAATGAGCTTCATCACACATCATCTCCTACTGTACATGAGCCAATGAGCTTCATCACACATCATCTCCTACTGTACACGAGCCAATGAGCTCCATCACACATCATCTCCTACTGTACATGAGCCAATGAGCTTCATCACACATCATCTCCTACTGTACATGAGCCAATGAGCTTCATCACACATGAGTTTAACAGTTTTGTAAACGAACATTATTGGCTGTTTTAATGACATTTTCGGACATGCCCATTGACTCCAATGTTAAATGGGTCCATGGACAATTCTATTATAGTCAAAAACTCGAGAGAGGAACCATTGTCAAAAAAATGTTGTCCACCACTCTTGTTCATCCAAAACAAACTACAATATAGACTCAAGGTGTTAAATACCGGAATTATCCTTTAAGAGTGGATCCATCCCTACACCCGAAGAGCATGAGATACTGTTTAAAACCACACACTGTCTGTACGCTTTCAAAATCATTCATCAGTGTCTGATTCGTCCAACTCGTCTGTTGTTTTTGAAAAGATCATATTAGTTTATCTTTTTTAATTAAAAATGTAACTAAATTAATTCATGCAGATTTTTTTTTTTTTAGATTTAGTCAGCATCATTTCTAAATACTACACTAGTGAAATATATAAACAAACTATATAATCATCTGTGTGTCATGGGAATATAATCATAATTTGCTATAAATAAAGAAGTATGAATATTCTTACCCACCTGGAGTGAGTGAAGAGCGTCTGAAGAGAGATTCGCTCGGACTGAGATACTGCTCATATTTATATGCTAATGCTCCATTTATATTCCGAAGAGTTTCGTTTCAATATGAGTTTACAAGGAACAACAGATTTAGGCCTACACATCACTATTGCAAAACTATCCGGTTCCTCTTTTGCCTTCAGGTGATTGTCTCGAAACTGTTTATCTTCTCTTTCACTTCATGCCAAGTATTCTCCTTCAGTGTGTCCTGGAATATCCTGGAAGTTTCTCTTATTATACTGATGAATATCAGTGTGTCTGATCTAATCTGGTTTTGTTGTTGTTGCAAGTCAAGTCATGTCAGCTTTATTTATATTGAGCTTTTTACAAAGCAGCTTTACAGTGATAACAGAAAAATGAATGCAACAAAGATTGTTTTGGCTGTAGAATAAAGACAAAAACAAGACTAGAATAAAGTCATTGTCCAGCTTAAGTACGTTTTTAATTGATTATTTTCTGTGGTGAGAATCAGTTATTCACTTATGCACGTCAGCGTTTTCAACTGAAAACTTTTAATGAGTTCTGGCCGTTAATTTACACAACTGTGTTTGGTGTCCTGAGGCTTATAAGGTAAGTGTTCAAAACATCGGCTTATAGAGTCACATAATTCAGTTTAACACCAGCACATAGTCTAGTGTCCGACCATTTTCTGTCTCCTTCAGGCTAAAAGATAGAGTATAATACAGACTTTGTTGTTAAATAATCTTTGACAGATCTGTATTAACACTAGCAGCTGTTCTTCCACATTATCACTGTCTTCTTACTCTACTCTCACAGCCTATACACATACATGTACACTTTCACATGCAAATACACATTCACATGCAAATACACATACACTTACACATACACACACATACACATATGTGGACAATTTCACAAGTTCACACTTAAAAATAAATCTGATAGAATTATTGTTATATGCATATTTGGCGTGCTGTCTGAGGAGTGGGATTCCTTTTCATGTTGCGTCGACCAACTATCCACTGGATAAGTTGGACGGAGAGCTGAGCTCCTGCGGGAGCGTTAGGGAACATCACTGCTGCGGCAGTGGAGATCATTTTCCAAAGAAATAACTTCTGTGGGAGCTGTTGTTGTTGTTGCTGTGGCTGTTGTTGTTGTTGTTGTTGTTGTTGTTGAATGGTGAAGTTGGTTCCCGTGGGAGTTTGGGTGGATGCTGCTGCAGCAGTTAGAATATTCACTAATTAGTGGATTGATGGTGTAAAGTGGATAAGGTGAGCCTGTAGGTTTGGGTGTATGGGAACGAGCTGGTGCTAAATCATTTAGCTGATGAGGGTTTGTTGAGCTGCTTTGATGTGGGAAAGATGTGATCAAATGTAACTGCTGATTATTTGAGTGTGCTCCTCCCAAACTTTGTTAATAAAACATCATTTAGATACTCCAATTCACCAATGCAGTATGTCTTTGAATATGTCTTTCGAGCAACAGGAGAGGACATCAGCTTGTGAGTGTTTACTTTTCTCATTCGATTTTAGCGCGGTTCTTCGTTGCTAGGAAACTTTATTTTGTTTACTGTGGTAAAAATGTTTGCTGAAGTCGCGTTTGTTTGTTTGTCGTGCATCTCACGTGGCTTTGAGTTTCGCTTTGCTTAGTAGTAGAGAGTGGCCTGCTGAATTCAATAACGAGGTATTAGGCGTGTATATTATTGGTTAGTGCACCGCGGCAGCCCTTGTGTGAAGCCCTCATCGTGTGAAGACCGAAGAGTGTAAAGACCAGCGAGTCTGATCTCGCGACTCCACCGAGCAAAGACACTGACAAGGCACTTGAGTATTATTTTCTTGTTGTTTCCTTTCTCTTCTGCACAACTTTTCTTCTCATCTTTGTTTGTGACCTCTCTTTTACACGTTTTCTCTCGTTTTCAAATCCCTACTATTACTAACACACGTAAATAAAATGTCACACGTAGGAGGTAGTACATTCCTAACAAGCTGCGTACGTTTCCGGTGTCTTCTAGTACGTTATTCTCTTTTCCTATTGGTCTCTGGAATTGCTAGTCCTCTGTAAACAAAGCTGACTTCATTACATCTATTTCTGGTCATTCAGGTCTCAGCCACCAGACCAGAGGACACTGCCACACGGGTGAGTGAATCAATGCTATACGAGCAGGGGACAGTTGTGCCTGCATCGCCATCGAATCCCAAACCATGCCTAGAAAAGTGGTCCGCTGAGATGGAAGGAGCACACTCTACTTGACGTTCAGCCTTAACCCCAACTTTCTTATATGCAACAGAACGACATCTTGATGCCGAACTGCCATCTGCTCGGATTGAGCTAAAATCAACCAATCATCGATGTAATTCAACGAATGCCCTGGAGTCTCAGTGGAGTCAGAGCTGCATCCACTGCATTCTCGGCTGGCCACTCGATATTTAGTTTAACAACAGCACGAGTCACAACCTCCATAAGCTCCTCATAAGCAGGGGTATGAGGTGGCGAATCCTCAAAATCCCATGCATCAATGCTTACAACATCCAGATCCTCAGAAAAGGATAATTGTAGCACTGGTACCTCGCCTCGGGGAAAGAAACTGCAGCGCGTGCTTGAGCATGCTCCATTCCCACTCCCAAACAAGCTGCACACAGTTTGTATATATCATGTTGAACAAGCAGCAGTATAAACTCGTTTCCTTACGGGTGGGAACATATATAGTGATTGTGCAATAACAAAACAACACCAAATAGAGAGAGACAGTGTCCCAGAGAGCGATTGCTGAAGACACAGAAGAAAGTGTCTGTATGATTTATAGTTTCCTGGTCTGTGATGTCATCCCCCTATGACGTCTCGACACCATTGGACTGATTCTACACGTGCTTCATGACGCAGCCCGAGTTCCCTTGAAAAGAGAAGTTAATTTGACCTAATTTTACTCACTATTTTCTGATAAAAGAAAACCTCTGCTGTAATGTGAGAGTTTCTAGCCCTGAAATCAGCAGATCTACAGTAGAAAATCCCAGAATATGTAAACTTCTATAATTCACTTATTTCAAAGACTGCACATTTTATGCATGATTTTATACACATCATTAAATGCACACATTAGTATTACCACTTAAAGTAAAGTAGTTTACATTTGTAAAGATTTCAGTTTTTAGAGTGCTCTACTTTTTTATAATAATACCAGACAGATAATTTCAATAATTTCTAAACAGATTTTGAACTTATTTATTAAAATATTTGCTAACACTTTACAATAAGGGTGCACTAATAAGCATTCATTCATGCTTAACTAATGCACAGATAATACTGAATTAATGTATTACTAATGATTATCTAAGCTGTTCATTAATGATTGCCTCATTAGCAACTAATGAAGAGTCTGTCTGGTTAATATTAGTTCATACATTAATTGTTATTAATTAAATATGTAAGTGTGTAAGGTGTATTAATACCTTATTTTATTAACTAATAGTGTTAATTAATTTTTAACGAGGCCTATATGTATTTTATGCATGATTACTTGATATTTTCTGTTACATTAAAGGGGACTTGACTTGCTGCCCGTAGGTATGGCTGCATTTGGACAGAACAGAACCATATTGCCAATATGCATTATCATTAAATATACAGGTAACACTTTACAATATATTAACCAGACAGACTCTTCATTAGTTGATAATGAGGCAATCATTAATGAATAGCTTAGATAATCATTAGTAATACATTAATTCAGTATTATCTGTGCACTCAATCAGTCTCCTGAAATTGAGCAGCTGTTAATTTCTCTCATCTGATTAATACATTTCGAAGTTTCTGCTTCGTCTCTTTTTCTGACAATATGATACTGTAATAATCAAGATCAACTAATACAATTGGGATTGTGTCAGTTAGTTGCTCAACCAGTTTAGCGGTGTGGAAATTCTGCGGTTTTCTCAGATCTCACTCTTGTCAGTATTTCCTTATTTTGAACAGAAATAATGTTCTCCATCTGCTGAAGCTCTTTTATGGTGTTATACATTTGTTGTTGATGTTAAATTATAAACATTGGGATGATTCTGTTATGGACATGTTTTATGATCTTCACAATAGTTTTGATCATGTTAGATGCTTCACCTGTTCCTCCAGCCATTCCCAATGTTAAAATTGATAAGGCCCGACGCGCTAACCATCCGAACATGCCTTCTGTAGTTTTCTTGTGCATGGATTCTAGTTCATCAGTGATGTCATTCAGCTCCTTTATTTTATCACTGAGAGTTTGATGATTTCTGTTAAATTTGGTTCTCCTAATGCTTTGTTGCAATTTGTCAAAAAGAGCTTTAAGTTTCCTGAAATATCCAAACTTTTTCAGAAGTAGACAGCACTAGACATGTTTTGTCAGTTTTATCGAGCACAGCGTCAGTTCAGACAGGCCACGTAGGCATAGGCTGCGATCAGCTGATCAACCACAACCAGCTCAAACTGCTGGCAACCCTCCCGCCCTCACCACTATAAGTATCAAGCATTTTCCTGTGCACCTTCTGGCTGTTATCTCTTTGTTTCAGATTACCAAGTAGTGATGGCAAAATGAGGTTTCCTGAACCACTGAGACCTCGCAGCCCATTGCTTCACCAAAAGGTTCATTACTCGAAGCTTCATTCATTATTGCTCACTAGTGACACCTACTGTAGCTACTGTGCAAAGAAATAGCAGACCAATAAATGAAAACTGAATTAATGACCTGAGCAGACATTTGTCCAGTGCCTGGGTATTAAATAAAATATGTTTATCTCTCTGTCTGAATTTACTTGTGCAGAGACAACTGTCACACACAGTTCATTAATTATTCATAAATCATTTGAATAGTGACAGTAGGAACAACAAAAGTGAGACTGTGTTGAGTGCAGTCCTTATGGTGGAGGGAGTGTAATAACGCAAATTGCAACAGAAAAGTGTGGGGTGGGGAAGATTAAGAATTGTTTCTGGTGTGTTTTGTGCATTGAACTGTTACTAGTTTTAGTGCAGTGTTGTGCTTATGGGACTATGGATTTAGAGGAACAAACTGCAACACTGTGGTTTGGGGTGGGTAAAGGAAGGATGACACATTATTTTTATTGAGGAAGATGATTTTTTCAAGTGTGTTGGGGCTTAGACGATTCCTCTTCTTGGACAGAACCTCTCCAGCCTTGGAAAAGATCCTTTCGCATGGAATAGAGGATGCGGGGGAACATAAAAATGTCAGTGCCAGCTGGTATAAATGAGGATACAGATGTTTATGTTGAGCCCAATATACTAGTGGATCCTCAGATCTTGTGAGATTCACTTCGGATAAATATCGGTCCACTTCTACAGTAGCATCTGCTGTTGCACTTGAGCTCATTCTACTGTGATCCACCGTGCTGTCCAGCAGATGCCAAAGGTCACCTAATAATAGAGGTACAAAGAAAAAAACTCCATTAACAATGGTTCACAGAAATAATCACTAATGTGAACATTCACACAACAAAGACATGTAGCACCCCCTTAGCGTGTCTTAGCTATTTTATTGAAGTGCGCTCCCCGAATTCCTACTTGGCAAAAGATCTCTCTTTCTGTTATTAATTAATGCACCAATGTAAATTACTAACTTCTCACTCTATGTTCACTTTTATTCCTACTACGTACGTTACTTAATTTATAATAACCACACAATGTCTGTATAGCTTAAATAAAGTAAAATATTAACTGTATGTCTCCCTCACATGCTAATTAAAAGGAACACTCACATTACTATCCGTTTTTGTATTACTCCTACTTAAATTACTATACTACCATAAGTATAATATTACTTTGACTGGAAAGGAATTATTATGTTACTTTAACACAACTGATTACATCCACTCTAAACCAAATTATTATACGCTAAATTATATTATTTACTTTCAGTATATCACCCGTATAAAGATATAAAACCCAAATATAAAGACAATCTTCACAGGAAATAGGTATGAACTATTTACTTAAAGAAAATATAAAATATGTACAAATATACTTAGATTAAAAAAAAAAAAAAAATTCAAATAATCACAATTCTCAATCACATTGAATTCCCCAAATAAAACCAATTTAAATTATAAATCTAATGCCGGCAAGTGACTAAATGGCCATCAAAATGAATAAACAAAATGAAAAATGATAGTCAAATGAATACCCGTGGCAGGCCTGTTCGTTGAGACCTAAAACACAATGGTCGCTTCACACCTCGGCGCAACAAACAAAATAAAACTCACGCGTCAAAACTGATGAGTCACCGTGTCGTCCTTCAACGCTCCGGAACACGATGCTTCCAATGCTCAACAGCTCGGAAGAATCCCTCCGAACCTTCACAGTCTTTTCCTCGAGGATTAGGCTTTTCAGGCGATGCACTCAACACAGCAACCGAGCAGGCTACTCGCTGGCAAAGTCTGTTTAGCTCGCGCGTGGTAACTAGCCGTCCACACCTTCTCCTCGTGGTGCGATTCGCGAACTATAACCGCAAAGTCCACGATATGAACTATCACACTGTAACTTATTTAAGTGTCTGTACCTCACTCTTCGCGCAGTATACAATGTCACTTATCCTAAAACATTAAACTCTGTGTTTTACCAACTTTTAACTCGTATCTCTCACAGCACAATCTTCACATCTCTCTCCATCTCATTTCAGTTCATTCTTTTTCTCCTCACCTCTCACCCCGCTCCTGATTGGACACTCTCACGGGTAAGCACATTTTCAAACAAACTTAATATATTAACACATATAAACATGATATAAACACTCGTGGAACAGTTAAATATATATTACAATGAAAATAACCAAAATAAAATATTGGCTTATGGAAATACTATTTTTTTCCATAGGGCTACAGACATATACTACTTACTGTTTGAAGATTGACCTGCTTCTGAAGAGGCTGGCAGCTGAGCTGGGGGTGTGTTGGTGGAAGCAGAACGGAGACCAGTAGCGCATTCCGATTTTAATCTTGATAAAGCTTCTTGCAGTTTCCCTTGACTCAAGAATCCCAGTTTTTTAAATCTGGGATCCAATAACGCGGGTATGGTCATCACACGTATTGATTTCTAAATGAACTGCGTGTTCCCTGACCCTCCGTCCAAGGCTGTCACCCAGCTGCCTTGTTAAGTTGGACTTAAGGCCTTCTAGCTTACTCATTACAGCATGATTAAGCATTGACATCAAAGGTATCACTTTGGAGGCACTTGTGTCAATGACAACGCTATCTCACGACCAATTCGTACGATTGGGCAACACATTATCCACCTCGTAAAATCCATAATAAATTAAATAATTTCAACTAATTTTCAATTTCAATTTAATTAATCCATGATCCAAAAATAATAATAAAACTGCCAGCGCAAACCATGGCTCAAAAATTGCTAAATGAAATGAAGACTCACGCTGGACTGAAGGATGATGTCAAACACTGTGATCAGAGACACTGTGTGTGTGTGTTCAGATCTGTCAAACACACTGAGAAAAATCATCTACATCTATCTGATTGGTTCAATAAACACGCCAGGCGCCATATGAAGAGAAGTCAATCCTTCCTGACATTCTGATTTGGCTCAGCATCGTCCTCGCCGTCAGAATGGTACTTTTAACGTGCACACAAATATATAAATATAAAATATGCCTATATTTAAATCCTTCATAAGTTGTGTACCATTAAGCCGACTCGCGTGTGTTCATACTGATTTCATATCACATACTCAAGCTAGTGTTAAGTAAATTTCATTGAAATGATGTATTGTCATGAGCCGGGTTTCCTTCTCTATCTCTCTGTCTCCCTCTCTGGTTTGTTTCTTCTAGACTCGCACACACACTCATCTACTCATTACTCTCTCGTTATCACTCCCAGCTGCTCCCTATCTCCTCTGCTCATCACTCTCTTCTCTCTTCACCTGTACGCCCTTTTCCCTGATGAGACGCTCTATTTCTAGTCTCCCTCTTCCCTTTGTTCTCCGCCAGATTATTATATCATGTCTCATACGTTACTGGATCTCTTACCTTCTGTCCTGTCCTGTCTGGAACGTGTTGTTGTCTGGTGAAGTTTTCGCTAACCTTCTTTACATAGCCTCCTGCTGACGTGAGTCTGCTGTAGCCTGTAGCGCCCACCGCTCGCCTGGACCTGCTCACTGTTCTCGCCGGGCTTCCCCGCTACTGGCGGTGCGCCAGCCTCCTCGTTTACATTTTGAAGAGACATTTTCTGTTTGTGTTATCGCCTTGTTTGCTGCCTGTGTTCCCTTTTGCCTTGTGGATTTCCTGAGTTTATTAAAGAGACATTATCTGCCTTTGCGTTTGGGTCCTCTCTCCTTCTGAACCGTGACATGCATATCATATAATCTGCTTAGACCTTTGATATGATGCTAAACTATATAATTACAACGTTTTATATCAAATATATAATTAAAACGTAATGTGCATGTTGCTAATTGTTATAATGCTGTCTCTTAAATGTGCTATGTGTAGGTTTTTCTATTAAAATTAATCCATTTTGTATTGCCTGTGTGTGAAGGGGGTTGTAATCTCACAATAAAATGATCGACTTGGCGGGTTTTGCTATTACCTCTGAAAGCAAGTATTCCTTGTTCTATGTGAAGTCTCAGGGTCAGATTTGCCGTGAAATCCAGTGACGTGACTGAGACCCGCGTGCACGTTTCCGAGCCTCTCGTAAGTAAGTAAGTACAATTTATTTGTATAGCACATTTCACAGATAAAAATCACAAAGTGCTTCACAACAAAAGGAAGAATTCACAGCTCTTATAAATACATTACGGCACATAATCAAAATAAACAGACGTACACATTAGACCAGCCTAACCACCCTACAGTCTAGTTAAAAGCCTCTTTAAAAAGAAGAGTTTTCAACTGGGTTTTAAAATTTTCCACATCCACAATCCAAGCAGCGTATGGAAGGAGGCAAAGCGTTCTACAACCTAGGTGCCACAACTTGAAATGAACGGTCCCCTCTAGTTTTAAAATGTGTAAGGAGGGCAACTAAAAATCTCTGACCTGTTGATCTCAGACTACGTGAGGACGTACGCAGCTGTATCAGGTCAGAGATGTATGGTGGTGCCTGGTTAATGGACTAAATTACATTTCCAAATTATATTTTACGCATATTTATAGCATGTCTTTTACAGTACAAGTTACTTTGGGTCTTTGTATATATAAATATAGACACTGTCATATTAACTTTAGGAAGGGTTTTTCCTCGCAGGCCAATGATAATAATGGGGATCTGAGGCATCTAACGTTAAACGATTGAACAGCTCTGCTCTAGTGTTCAAGCCAGAGCCAACTGGGGCCAACTCTCGATATAAAGCGATAACTAACGCGACAGGACTGGTTGTGTGTGTCAGGGTTGTGTTTATGTATAGTGGTGCCTGTCCTTGTAGGGCTCTAAAAGTTAGAACCAAAATTTTGAAGTGCATTCTAAATTTCACTGGTAGCCAATGAAGTGAAGCTAAAACAGGAGTAATATGTGCCCCTTTACTCGTGTGGGTTAAAAGCCTAGCAGCAGAATTCTGGACAGTCTGGAGACGACAAAGATCCTTCTTATTAAGGCAAATAAAAAGACTGTTACAATAGTCTATACGAGACGAGATAAAAGCATGAATGATCATCTCCAACTCGGCTTTTGACACTCTTATCTTAGAAATGTTCCTTTTAATAAGTTGTTTCGAGTGTTTCTCTATGGCCACATCAAAAACAACACCTAAGCTCCTGAGACTCGGCTGAACAGACGAACCTAAGGCACCGATATGCTGTTTTAACTGAGGGATGCTCTGCTCAGGGGCAATGATTAAAGTTTCAGTCTTGGCTGAGTTCAGCATTAAAAAGTTATCATTTAGCCACTGCTTGATCCTACTCAGACAGTTGATTAAAGATGACAGTTTATATAACTCAGTAGGCTTAAAAGAACAGTATAACTGAATGTCATCTGCATACAAGTGATAAGAGACATCCTGAAACTCGTCTACTGGCTTTGCACTTGTCACGGGGTGACGATCAAGTGGAACTGCCCCGCTCGAGTTTTGTTCCTAGAGGGAGCGAGTTCGATGGAACACCGGAACAGTTCCGGTTTCTTCCGGTGTAAACAACCCGACGGAGCTTGCTGATTAGGGAAATGAGTGACAGCTGGGCGAGAAGCAGAGATTGAACCATGAGGGGGATTATAAAAGGATCCGGTCGATGGGCAGAGGTGCGTGTTCTTTGGGCGTGTGTTCTTTGGGCGTGTGTTCTTTGGGCGTGTGTTCTTTGGGCGTGTGTTCTTTTCGGGAAACGTGACAGCGAAGTCTGCGCTTTGTGCGGGAGGTTTGGGCAGGAGGACTTTCTGGACGAACTCAGGTTGGAGACGATCCGTTGCGGCTGATCTACTGGTTGTATCGGACGATCTGAGGACAGATCGGGAAAGAACTCCCTACTAGGAAGAAAATGCTATGATGTGGTAAAACCCCCCGGCGTCCGGTGAGTCCTGTTCGGAATGGTTTAATGCCAGTCGAGACTCTAGCGCCAACGATATATACAGTTTGGATGTTCAGTTTGCCAGTGGAGCGGAGCGAGTCGACTGGGGGCTACGATAAGAGACCTTATTCACTGTGAGTTGATGTGAGTTGCAGTGCTTATTGTGAAAGTGAACACGGGTGGATCATTTGAAGTGACTGAATTATGCACTAGTGTGGAAACTGAAGTTTTACGTCTGCCTGTTCTCAGTCGTCTCTTCGTAGGCTCTGAAGGCCGAACTGAAATGTGCTAACTGTTGTGTATTGAGTATACGCTGTGTAGGAATGCAACTTCGTCCTGTCCAAGTGGAAGAGGATTTATGAGAAACTGCTCGCTGCCGTTGAATGCTGACAGCGCTGTACTGCGGTAAGAAGATTCAGCTGTTGGATGTTTAGTCTGTTATTCATCACGTCTGCTCTGTGAATGTAGAAAACTGCCTGTTGCTATGGAATGCTGTCGTTGCTGCCCTGTGGAGTGAAAGCTCAGCTGTTGACGACCGAAACCCGTATACCCTTCTTGGGTTCTGTGAACATAGAGACATTGTCTACTGCCCGCGAACACTGCCATCGTTGCTCTGTGCGCACTTGTCCTTGGCCATCGAATGCTGTCGTCGCTGCTCTGTGGTAAGAAGATTCAGATGCTAGATGTTTAGTCTGTTACTCATCACGTTTGTTCTGTGAACACAGAGAAATTGTCCTCTGCCCGCGAACACTGCCATCGTTGCTCTGTGCGCACTTGTCCTTGGCCATCGAATGCTGTCGTCGCCGCTCTGTGGTAAGAAGATTCGGATGCTGGATGTTCAGTTTGTTGTTCATCATGTTTGCCCTGTGAACATAGGGAAACTGCCCGTGGCTATTTGAATGTTGTTGTCGCCGTCCTGTGGAGAGAGAGCCCAATTGTGGACGACTGAAGCTGATACACACTTTGGGGCGGTGTGAACACAGGGAGTCTTGTTCGCTGCCCTCGAGATCCCGCTCTCGCTGTCCTGTGGTAAGAAGATACAGTGGCTGAATGTTAAGCCTTCGATTCCCTAACATCATTCTGTGCACATAGAGAACTGAACACCTCCAGCCGAAGAGGAGCTGCTGTACAAATCCCCGTCCGTGCCTGAGTCATCACTTATCTTCCATTGCTTACCTCCCACTACTTACCTCCAGCCGAAGAGGAGTTGCTGTGCAAGTCCCCACCAGTGCTGGAGCCATTACTTACCTTCCACTACTCACCTCCAGTCGAAGAGGAGTTGCTGTGCAAAGCCCCGTCAGTGCCTGAGCCACTACTTACCGTCCACTACTTGCCTCCAGCCGAAGAGGAGCTGCTGTGCAGACCCCCGTCCGTGCCGGAGTCATCACTTACCTTCCATTGCTTACCTCCCACTACTTACCTCCAGTCGAAGAGGAGTTGCTGTGCAAAGCCCCGTCAGTGCCTGAGCCACTACTTACCGTCCATTACTTACCTCCAGCCGAAGAGGAGCTGCTGTGCAGACCCCCGTCCGTGCCGGAGTCATCACTTACCTTCCATTGCTTACCTCCCACTACTTACCTCCAGTCGAAGAGGAGTTGCTGTGCAAGTCCCCACCAGTGCTGGAGCCATTACTTACCTTCCATTGCTTACCTCCAGCCGAAGAGGAACCACTGTGCGAAGCTCCAACAGCGATAGATTCATCACGTACTTCTGGTCGAGAGGGACTGAAGAGTGAACTACCCACGCCATCTGCTGGATAGAAAAAGGAGATTTGACTTGTTTTAAGTAAATAAAAATAAACGTTTTGATCATTACTTTGTCTGTCGCTTGGTGTCTCTGGGTAACTCCTCGAGGTGGTACGTTGCTGAAGGGGAGGGAAGTCCACCCCGACCTGTGACACACTCAACAGCGACGACACTGCAACTTTATGACATGGAGTCTGCTAATATAAGAAACAACCAGCACAACACAGACTCCAACACAAACTCCACATTATAATAAAAAATATAAAAAAAAGCACGCTAACTCGCTTGTAAACGTATTGGTTGCAATCTGAAACACCACCGCTAGATGCCGCTGAAAACTCCACATAGCCCCTTTAAGGACCTGTTGATGAATACTGTATTGGATAGACTCCATGCACGACTGTCCCATCTGCTTAATCGATCACCAGTTGATTTACATTTTTTGGAGTTTACCTGTTCCCAGGAGCTAGATTTTTTAAGTGCACTGTCAACCCAGGATGATTATTTCCCACATGCTGTAATGGATGGACTTAAGAGAAGATGTACAGGTGATTGGTGAAATCAACAACAATCACGTGTGTACGCACAACACTCTAGACTTTGAATCTGCCAAGCTTGGGCGAACAAGAATAGTTTTGTCAGAGGACCGTATTGAGGAACTAATAGCCATGTCTCTTCCAGTGCCGTGTGTTGCAAAATTGCTGGGAGTGAGCACAAGAACCATACGCTGGAGAATGCCAGAAATAGGACTGTCAGTCAAAGACACATACAGTAGGGTTCTGTATGAGGAACTGGACACATTAGTCACAGAAGTAAAATACAGACATCCTTATGCTGGATATAGGTTTTGGCTTTGGTATTGGCTTTTTGCACAAGTGACTTGGACTGCTGGTTTTAGTTCAGCAGATTGACTATATATATTCCTTTTTAATGCAACTTTCAAAATGTCGGACCCCTGAATTCCTGGACTATCAGGGGTCGTAACAATGGGGAAGGGTTTCCTGCAGGCTGAAGGTCATAGAGTGCAGTGGGAAAGAATCCGGGCCTCCATGCCCAGAGTTGACTGTGCAGGCATCATCTCCCGGCTGACACAGTTGGGATGTGTAGTTCGGCGCACATACTCCGTGCCAAGCCCAATAGCACTGATGCACAGTGATACTAATCATATGCTCATTTGGTATGTATATACTCACCCTAAATGAGTCGAATAAATTTTATTAGCTGAGCCTTTTCTTTTCATTGTTTTTTACTTTTCTCCAAAACAGCTACAACATTGTGATCTTCGGGGGCATCGATGGTTTCTCTAGAACGATATTTAAATTTAAACAAAGCGCTATTCTGCACTAAAGTAAACCAATGATTACTACCAAACTTACAATCATTGCTCGAGATATATAACATTTATATTGCATATTGATGTCAGAATCACATATTGTAAAAACCTACCTAGTCTTTTTTTCACGCAGATCATGTACCTTGGTGTTGCAACCAACAATCTGGCTTCAACAACCATTTACTTCTTCCATTGCTCAGTTGAAAGATTTGGTCTTCCACTCAGATGAATGTTGACTTTGATTCAATTTGCTTTTGGTCTAGAGCAGGAGTATCAACGCCTGCTCCAGTCCATTATCCTGCATTAGCTGGTTCAAGTGTGTTTGGTTAAAAGTTGAAGTTTAACTAATTTGCAGAACAGTGGTTGTCCAGGAACAGGCCTTGACATCCTAGTGTGAGAGTTTATGCCAACATGGGTTGTAAAGAATGTAATATATACAGTACTTAACATTTTATTCAAAGTACAATTTTGTATTTGTACTAGTGTAAACAAATGTTTTGTGAGATAGTTATTTTTAAAATGTGCTATCTAAATATTTTTTTAGGGTCAGGGGAGACCAAGGAGTTAAAAATGTAGAAGTGAATATAACTAATTTTACTATCTTTGAAACTTTGCATATATCGTTTATGTATAACAGAAATAATTTTGGACCCAGTACTGACCCCTGGGGGATACCACAAGCAATGTCCAAGCACGACGATGAATATTCCCCCAACCTCACAAATTGTTGCCTGTCTCTTAAATAATTTTATTTTTCAAAAGTGGGGTTAAAGGCTAACAGGTTAATGTAAATATATCTTAAAGCTGTTGATATGAGATGAATAAGCATGTTTCATCACAGATGTTTAATGTCCACCAGATGAAGCTCGAGAGCAGGAGAGACGAACAGATAACAGAACGCTTCCCAAACATTGTTCTGCTTATGGGAACATTAAAATGTAATTTTACTTATGGTGCGTTCACACCGGACGCGAATAGCGCGTCAGGCGCGAGTGATTTCAATGTTAAGTCAATGCAAAGACGCGTTTCCTAGAATTAGCAGACTCCATGTCATAAAGTCACAGTGTCGTCGCTGTTGAGTGCAAAGTCAGTAGACGAGGCGAGAGGCGAGACGCTCGGGAGCGCATGCAGGTCTCAGTCACGTCACTGGATTTCACGGCAAATCCGACCCGGAGTCTTCACATAGAAATTATGGCAAGCCGTTTTAGCTTTTATTCATTTCCAGGATATGAATTCTGGATATCAACAATTACATTTTCACTAGTTAAAATGATAGTTATTGATATCAGGAATTAGATTTATACTAGTAACAATGGCAATTTTTGATATCAGGAATTACATTACCACTAGTAACAATGCTAATTCTTGATATCAAAAATTAAATTTTTACTAGTTAAAATGTTAATTCTAGATATCAAGAATTTTATTTTTGATATCAAGAATTTAATTCTTGATATCTGTAATTGTATTTTCACTAGTGAAATGTCACCATAGGCTGCCATTCAAAATCAATTGTTGATATCAAGAATTGATTTCTTACTAGTTGAAATGCAGTTTCACATATCAGAAATACAAGTCTTACTAGTAAAAACCTTTATTTTTGATATCAAGAATTCAGTTGTCACTAGTTGAAATGTCTATTCTTGATATCAACAATTGAATTGCTAGTAACAATGTTCATTTTTGATATCAATAATTCCATGTTCACTAGTGACAATGTTAATTTCTGATATCATGAATGTGATTGTTACTAGTAAGAAAGCCATTTTAGATATCTGAAATATTATTGATATCAGAAATACATTTTCAGATATCAAAAATGAAAAATGTTACTAGTAGTAATTCAATTGTTGATATCAAGAATAGACATTTCAACTAGTGAAAATTGAATTATTGATATCAGTAATTCACATTTTTACTAGTAACAATGTAATTATTGATATCAAAAATTATATTTCTACTAGTAAGAAATCAATTATTGATATCAACAATTGATTTTGAATCGCAGCCTATGGTGACATTTCACTAGTGAAAATATAATTACAGATATCAACAATTCAATTGTTGATATGAACAATTACATTTTTGATATCAACAATTACAATTTTGATATCAAGAATTCAATTGTTGATATCAACAATTAAATTGTTGATATCAACAATTACATTTTTGATATCAAAAAATGTAATTGTTGATATCAAAAATGTAATTGTTGATATCAACAATTCATATCCTGGAAATGAATAAAAGCTAAAACGGCTTGCCATATAGAAATAGGAATACTTGCTTTCAGAGGTAATAGCAAAACCTGCCAAGTGGATCATTTTATTGTGAGATTACAACCCCTTCACACACAGGTAATAAACAATTGATTCATTTTAGTAGAAAAACTTCATACAGCACCTTTAAACTAGGTTTAAAGTTTAAAGAGAAGCGGGAACGATGCATAGACAGCTTGACTTCTTGCAGCTCTGTTTGTCGCTCTGTACGCTCCTGTACAGCTCCCTGTCATTTTTCCTGTGTTTTGTCACCTCGTTTTGAATATGATTATGATACTTTCCCTTTATACTCCCTTGTGCTCTGCCCATGTTGGCGTGTTTTGAGGATACCTAATGTGCTCTGCCTACGACGCCGTGTTTTGAGGATATACCAAGAGTAATGAGGACAGTTAATATGTCACGTGACTTACACAAAGCAACACCTAGGAAACTCAATGTTTCGATACATCAGGGAAGCAAGTGAATGCCACCTTTGTATGTTATGTTTTGATTAGTTAGAGTAGTGAGGGCGCTTCACGCTGAAGAAGTATGTCTTTACTTTTCTTTTTGTTTATTAGTTAGATTAGAGGTTTGGAATTAGTTAGATTGAGTTTTGTTTTTGTTCTTTTCTTTCATTTGGCTTCACTACGTCCTATACTCTCTGGGTTATTTATTTATTTGTTATCTCTCGATACGAGCGATTGTTTTTCTTTCATTGTTTAAATCCACCACAACAAGCATTATTATTATTATTATTACTCATCATTTTGTATTATACTTCCCTTATGTATAATAAATTACTTTTTTTCTTTCACATATATTCGCTATGTGTTGTCTCTTGCCACCTTAATTACGCCACCTTTTGATCACAACCTCAATGTTACTCTTTGTTGACTTAATGTCATGAGGGTTCGTAACAACATGATATGAATTTTGATTTTAGGTGAAACAGTCCAATACAAGTCACTTAATAATGAAAGAATGAAAAAGACCTGAAGCATATTAATAAACCAACCCGCGCAGTTACAAGACTGAATATATTGCAAACAAAAATGTGTTTATTTTAGCTTAATTTACTTCAGATACCTTCCTATGCTGACTAATAAAAGATCACACAATTTGGTGAATATGTTGGTGCGATCAGATGTACATTTATTTTGTAATCGATATCTGCATCATTTGGGAAAGCATTTTTATATATTAAACAGTAACACATACAACAAAGGGGCAATTCAAATGAATGCCTGAATAATTTTACAAGCAATAAACAGAATCTAAACTCCAGAACAAGTGGTTCATTTACAAGACAAATATAGTTCCACCAATGTCATAAAAACAAGAAGAAAGGTTTGATTGAACATGCAAACAGTTGCTCATCAAAAAATAAAATAAAATCTTTCAAAAACCTTTATGACAACTAGAGTAATTTAATCAAATATTACAAAGTCAATGTAAAAAAAAACAGTTAATTTGACCTCATTTTTGTCACTATTTTCTGATAAAAGAAAACCTCTGCTGTAATGTGAGAGTTTCTAGCCCTGAAATCATCAGATCTACAGTAGAAAAGAATATGTAAACTTCTATAATTCAGAATTCACTGCTTTCAAAGACTGAACACTTTCTGCAATATTTTATACATCATTAAATGCACAAGTTTGAAAAGATGTCAGTTTAGAGTGCTCTGCTTTTACTGTATTATTGATAATAATACCAGATGATGATAATACCAGACAGTTCAGTTCAATCATTTCTAAACAGATTTTCAACTAATTTGTTAATTTTTTTTGGTATGTTTAATCTCATTCAGGGTCTTCTGAAATTGAGCAGCTGTTTTACTCATCAGAGGAATCCATGTCAAAGTTTTTGATTTGATTGTTTCTGCATTTCTCTCGTTTCTTACGTTGATACTGTAATCATCAAGAGCTGGTAATAGAGTTGGGGTTGTGACTTTCAGTTGCTCATGCAGTTTGACAGCTTTGACAATTCTCTCCATGTTCACGGATCTCATTATATTTAGTATTTCCTCATCTTGAACAGAATACAGCTGAAGCTCTTTTATGGTATTGTAAATTACTGTCAGATGACAAACCATTGTTGTAATGTTAGATTCTGCACTTTTGACTCCAGCAGCAGCTTTTTTAGCAATAAGAGCAAAAGAACCACCTAATGTGAACTGAGCCGAATCTAAACACAGTACGGCTGCGATTCTTTCTGCTGATTCTCCCAAACGTCCCACTGTAGTTTTCTCAAGTTCACCAGTGATGTAATGCATCTTCTTTATTTCACCAGTGATAGTTTGAAGATTTCTTTTCAATTCTGAGTTCAGCTCCTTATTGCTGTGTCTCAATTTGTCACAAAGATCTTCAATGATCCTGAAATATCAAAAAAAAATGTTCATAAGTAGACAGCACTGGATATTTGTTTTGTCTGTTTTACGGTTTAACAGCCAAAGGGCACATATTCTATACACAATATGCAAATTGTAATTGTCATGCTGTACTTTTGCACTAACAAACAAACTACAGCTAGTTCAAAACGCAGCAGCTCGAGTTCTTACTAGAACCAGGAAGTATGACCATATTAGCCCTGTTCTGTCAACACTGCATTGGCTGCCTATTAAACATCGTATAAATTTTAAAATATTGCTGATCACTTACAAAGCACTAAATGGTTTAGCTCCGCAGTACTTGAGCGAGCTCTTAACGCATTATAGTCCTTCACGTCTACTGCGATCTCAAAATTCCGGCCAGTTAATAATACCTAGAATATCAAAATCGACTGCTGGCGGTAGATCCTTTTCCTACTTAGCACCAAAACTTTGGAACAGTCTTCCTAACATTGTCCGGGAAGCAGACACACTCTGTCAGTTCAAATCTAGACTAAAAACACATCTCTTCGGCCTAGCATACACATAACACATTATAGACTTCTATAATTAGGCTGCATAGTTTAGAACAGCCGGGACCGGGAACACTTCCCGTAATCCTGATGTACTTGGTACATCATAAGAAGGATGGCGTCTACGCTAATATTAGTCTCTCTGTCTATCCCGAGGTTTACCGCTGTCCACCGGAACCAGGCCGTATCCAGATCTGATGAAGGACCAGCGCCAGGACACGACGACGACGCCGCTGACCTGAAGTGTCAACCAGTCTCTCCTCCTCTCCACTCCGACTTCAACCAACCGGAACTGGACAAATACTCTGATTCATTCTGAACTTCATACACTGTTCACTCATTGGCCAGAGGAGAACTGGCCCCCGACTGAGCCTGGGTTCTCCCAAGGTTTTTTTCTCCATTCTGTCACCTGATGGAGTTTTGGTTCCTTGCCGCTGTTGCCTTACCTTCTGGCTTGCTTAGTTGGGGACATTTAATATTCAACAATATTATAGATCTGCCTTAAAGGTGGACGATGATGAAATTATTTTTTTGTATTTTCATGTTATCACTGTGAAGCTGCTTTGATACAATCTGTATTGTAAAAAGCGCTATATAAATAAAGATGACTTGACTTGACTTGACTATAGCACACTAACAACAACACTATAAACTTCACAATAAAATCTCTTTGTTAACATTAGTTAATTCATTGTGTAATAGATTCTGTGTTGTAGTTTTTATTCTTCTCTTGATAACTTCTCTCCGTCTCAGATGTTCATCATTGCTAACGTTACACCAGTGTCCTTTACTGGCAGAACCTGCGCTAGTTCCACTCACTCAACTAATCATGTGTTCATCACTGTTCATACTTGGGGTGTTGAATAAAATATTTAAAAAATGCACAAGCAAAAATTATAATAAAAACAGTCGGCTTAAAGTATCTACAAGTATTATATTATTATCTCATATGTTAATTCATATATAGAGTTGTGTGTGTGTAAATGAAATGTGAACACAGTCATGTTCTGTTGTGGTTTAAGGATCTGCTGAATACTGTATAAGTTACACTGTCCATATAAACTTCCCTCGTACACTTCACCAGTAACTTTTCATTTTAAAAATGTTGAAATTACCTAAGAATAATAAAATGCTGTAATAATAGTTCATGTTAACTAATGTAGTTAATTAATGTTAACAAATGAAGCCTTGTATATGATGTACTCATATGGATAATAGTCAGTTGATTATACAGTTAATAAAGATAAAGTCAAAGCTTTGAAGAAGAAACACTTACTCCTGATAGATCGTGTCTGCTGGATTCTCTTCTCCTGTATCAGACATTAAGCATTTTCACAGATTACTCAAATAATCATTCATAACTAACAATATAGTGCTGTGATAGAAGTATTGTAGTATCCTTGAGTAACCACTAGTTGTTGTGTTTGTATTACAAATGTGTGTGTGTTCTGACCTGAAGACCACGATGATCCCATGTCTGTCTGTTGTTGTAACCACTGTAAACAGAAGTAAAGTGATAAACACAACTCAATGTATGTAAAATCTGATTTATAGTGAAGATACTACAAGTATGTAATGACTGTGTGTGTGTGTGTGTGTGTGTGTGTGTGTGTGTGTGTGTGTGTGTGTGTGTGTGTGTGTGTGTTGTAGTTGAATGTCACATTCTTTGTTCTGTATTCCTGCAAGTATGTATTCCTATAAAATATTTTCACTGCTTGTACATTTGTGTCAGTGACGACGCTATCTCACGACCAATTCATACGAGTGAGTACGAGGCGGCTAATTCATACGATTAGATAACTCGTAAAATATGTAAGATTTAGCAAAGATGTGTACGAGTGAGGTTGTAGGAATTATCCACCTCGTAAAATTCATACCAATTGCTGTGAGATCAGGTCGGTCAATGACGTGACAATAAAGTAAAGGAAAACTCATCAATGATAGAACATTTAAGAATTTCAATTGAATTATTCCATGATGCAAAGATATAAAACTGCTAGAGTAAACCATGGCTCATAAAGTGCTAAAGTAAAGTTAGACTCACGCTGGACTGAAGGATGATGTCAAACACTGTGATCAGAGACACTGCTTGACAAGGTCACCAGTCTGTGTGTGTGTGTGTGTGTGTTCAGATCTGTCAAACACACTGAGAAAAATCACCATGAGAAAAACATCTACAATTCAAAAGTTATCAATCTTTATTTTACCGGCTGAAGCAACAAGAAGTGACAAGCAATGTTACACCTACTGTACATGAGCCAATGAGCTTCATCACACATCATCTCCTACTGTACACGAGCCAATGAGCTTCATCACACATCATCTCCTACTGTACATTAGCCAATGAGCTTCATCACACATCATCTCCTACTGTTCATGAGCCAATGAGCTTCATCACACATCATCTCCTACTGTACATTAGCCAATGAGCTTCATCACACATCATCTCCTACTGTTCATGAGACAATGAGCTTCATCACACATCATCACCTACTGTACACGAGCCAATGAGCTTCATCACACATCATCACCTACTGTACATGAGCCAATGAGCTTCATCACACATAATCTCCTACTGTACACGAGCCAATGAGCTTCATCACACATCATCTCCTACTGTACATGAGCCAATGAGCTTCAACACACATCATCTCCTACTGTACATGAGCCAATGAGCTTCATCACACATCATCTCCTACTGTACATGAGCCAATGAGCTTCATCACACATCATCTCCTACTGTACATGAGCCAATGAGCTTCATCACACATCATCTCCTACTGTACACGAGCCAATGAGCTTCATCACACATCATCTCCTACTGTACACGAGCCAATGAGCTTCATCACACATCATCTCCTACTGTACATGAGCCAATGAGCTTCAACACACATCATCTCCTACTGTACATGAGCCAATGAGCTTCATCACACATCATCTCCTACTGTACATGAGCCAATGAGCTTCATCACACATAATCTCCTACTGTACACGAGCCAATGAGCTTCATCACACATCATCTCCTACTGTACATGAGCCAATGAGCTTCATCACACATCATCTCCTACTGTACATGAGCCAATGAGCTTCATCACACATCATCTCCTACTGTACACGAGCCAATGAGCTTCATCACACATCATCTCCTACTGTTCATGAGCCAATGAGCTTCATCACACATCATCACCTACTGTACACGAGCCAATGAGCTTCATCACACATCATCACCTACTGTACATGAGCCAATGAGCTTCATCACACATAATCTCCTACTGTACACGAGCCAATGAGCTTCATCACACATCATCTCCTACTGTACATGAGCCAATGAGCTTCAACACACATCATCTCCTACTGTACATGAGCCAATGAGCTTCATCACACATCATCTCCTACTGTACATGAGCCAATGAGCTTCATCACACATAATCTCCTACTGTACATGAGCCAATGAGCTTCATCACACATCATCTCCTACTGTACATGAGCCAATGAGCTACATCACACATCATCTCCTACTGTACATGAGCCAATGAGCTACATCACACATCATCTCCTACTGTACATGAGCCAATGAGCTACATCACACATCATCTCCTACTGTACATGAGCCAATGAGCTTCATCACACATCATCTCCTACTGTACATGAGCCTATGAGCTTCATCACACATCATCACCTACTGTACACGAGCCAATGAGCTACATCACACATCATCTCCTACTGTACATGAGCCAATGAGCTTCATCACACATCATCTCCTACTGTACATGAGCAAATGAGCTTCATCACACATCATATCCTACTGTACATGAGCCAATGAGCTTCAACACACATCATCTCCTACTGTACATGAGCCAATGAGCTTCATCACACATCATCTCCTACTGTACATGAGCCAATGAGCTTCATCACACATCATCTCCTACTGTACATGAGCCTATGAGCTTCATCACACATCATCACCTACTGTACACGAGCCAATGAGCTACATCACACATCATCTCCTACTGTACATGAGCCAATGAGCTTCATCACACATCATCTCCTACTGTACACGAGCCAATGAGCTACATCACACATCATCTCCTACTGTACATGAGCCAATGAGCTTCATCACACATCATCTCCTACTGTACACGAGCCAATGAGCTACATCACACATCATCTCCTACTGTACACGAGCCAATGAGCTTCATCACACATCATCTCCTACTGTACATGAGCCAATGAGCTTCATCACACATCATCTCCTACTGTACATGAGCCAATGAGCTTCATCACACATCATCTCCTACTGTACATGAGCCAATGAGCTACATCACACATCATCTCCTACTGTACACGAGCCAATGAGCTTCATCACACATCATCTCCTACTGTACACGAGCCAATGAGCTTCATCACACATCATCACCTACTGTACATGAGAGTGAAACCATCCCTACACCCGAAGAGCACGAGATACTGTTTAAAACCACACACTGTCTGTACGCTTTCAAAATCATTCATCAGTGTCTGATTCGTCCAACTCGTCTGTTTTTTTTAAAAGATCCTATTAGTTTATCTTTTTGAATTAAAAATCGAAATAATCAATTAACTAAATTAATTCATGCAGAACAATTTGTGAGATTTATTAAATTGATAATTAATTTGTCAGTTTTATTGAAGTCGCATCATTTCTAAAAACTACACTAGTGAAATAGATAAACAACTTAATATAATCATCTGTGAGTAATAAGAATATAATCATTTTGCTATAAATAAAGAAGTATGAATATTGCTGCCCACCTGGAGTGAGGGAAGAGCGTCTGAAGAGAGATTCAGTCCGACTGAAATACTGCTCATATTTATATGCTCCGTTTCTTTCCCCAAGAGTTTCGTTTCAATATGAGTTTACAAGGAACAACAGATTTAGGCCTACACATCACTATTGCAAAACTATCCGGTTCCCCTTTTGCCTTCGGGTGGTTGAAACTGTTTATCTTCTCTTTCACTTCATGCCAAGTTTTCCGAGAAAAACTGCTTTTCCAGTAAACTCCTTCAGTGTGTCCTGATTGATTGGTGTCCTGAGGCTTATAGGGTTAGTGTTGGGAATAAGATTAGTTCAATACTGCGCCTTCTACAGTCACATAATTCAGTTTACAGTAACAACGGCACTTAGTCTTCTGTCTTCTTCAGGCTAAAAGGTAGAGTATAATACAGACTGCTTTGTTTAACAATCTTTGACAGATCTGTATTAACACTAGCAGCTGTTCTTCCACATTATCACTGTCTTCTTACTCTACTCTCACAGCCTACACACATACACATACACATTCACATACATGTACACATACACATACATGGACTATATGTGATATATTTTATATATGATTCTCTGGAAAGGGGATTTTTCTTGCACTGTATGCCAAGTTTTACAAGAAACAACATGCACAGCAGAGACCAACGTGATCCACAGCTAAACAAGCACAGCTGTCAACAGCTAAACAGAGAGAGAGTGTGTGTGTGTGTGTGTGTGTGTTTGTGTGTGTGTGTGTGTGTGTGTGTGTGTGTGTGTGTGTGTGAGTGTGAGTGAGTGAGTGTGTGTGTGTGTGTGTGTGTGTGTGTGTGTGTGTGTGTGTGTGTGTGTGTGTGTGTGTGTGTGTGTGTGTGTGTGTGTGTGAGTGTGAGAGTGTGAGTGAGTGAGTGTGTGTGTTTGTGTGTGTGTCATACAGTAGTTAGGCGGCTGAAACAGTCTTTAATCTATTAAATAATCTTTAGTAGCAGATTCAAACAAGGAAACACACAGGAGACAACTTTAACAAAAACGTTAAACACTTTTTTATTATTATTATTTATTCATTCTCGAGGGACAGGTCAATTAGATAAATCACTGAAACTCATAGGAAAACTGGGTCAATGGAGAAACAGGCAAACAGAATCTGAACACACTAAAAACTAATTATTAACAGAACATAACTCTGACAGTATGAGCCAGCTGTCTCCATTTCGAATGAGTTGTTGAGAAAACAGAAGAACTAGAAGAAGTAAAGGGGACTTCAGCATCACAATATGGAAGTTATGCAAGTTTTTGGGATATCATTCACTGTAAGGAAAATCCCCTGCTCTCAGATGATAACCTAAAGTTGGCATTTGTCCCTAATGACTTCTCGTAAATGGGTGTTCACTAACATTCCAGCTTTGATTCGCTCCGCACTTCACACCGTTCAACTTGCTCTTTTATGCAAACTTAATGACCTGAGATGTGTTTGCTCTGCCAGACACTGGTCATTGTGAGTTAAGGTAATGATAATAATAATGATAATAATACAATAAAATAAAATAAATAACATGATAGGCTACTGTAGTGCAAAAACTTGAAAGGGAGAGCTGATATTATTATGGGGTGTAGAGTAGTTGTGCTTTCTGATTACTTCCATCCCAGGATTTCCACTTGGTATCTCACATGAGTTGTTTGAAAGTGTTGTTTCTGTGGTCTTAAAAAATAAATAAATGGTATCATCAACTGAAACATGTCAACTAACTGTCATTATAGTATTAGTAGAGTATTAGTAGACTGTCTGTTAAATATCTGATAACTCTTTATTGTGATGCTCCTCAACAGATATTCACTGACTATAAGTAACTTGGCAACTACATGTCAACTTATTCTAACCCTAACCCTACCAGTCTACTAATACTCTACTAATACTCTACTAATACTCTACTAATACCATACTAATACTATACTAATACTATACTCTACTACTCTACTAATACTCTACTAATACTCTACTAATACTCTAATAATACCCTACTAATACTATACTAATACTATACTCTACTAATACTCTACTAATACCCTACTCTACTAATTCTCTACTAATCTACTACTCTACTAATACTCTACAGCACTACTAATACTCTACTAATGCTCTACTAATACACTGCTAATACTCTACTAATACTCTACTCTACTAATACTACTCTACTAATACACTACTAATGCTCTACTCTAATAATGATCTCTAATTCTGAATTTTATTGACCTTGTTAAAATAATAACCATTTATCTGAGTCCCTGTGCTTATCGTAAGTAAATATTTTAATTGAGTTAACTTAGTTTTCTATCCAGTTATATGCATTAGTGTGTTTTTTTTATTTGTATTTAATGTAAATGTATTTTAAAGCTGTTGATATGAGATTAATAAGCATGTTTCATCACAGATGTTTAATGTCCAGCAGATGAAGCTCGAGAGCAGGAGAGACCACAGATAACAGAACGCTTCACAAACATTCTTCTGCTTATGGGAACATTAAAATGTCCAGTTTACTTAATATTAGTGGAATGTTTTTTTAGGGTTAGTATGATGTTCCTGAAACTTTCTTTAAACTTAATTTTTATTAATAACTCAACATTTCACACAGTAAATTCCTCTTTAAAAACGTTACTGATTAATATACTAATTAATGACATAATAATTTGAGTTTGATCTGTTTGATATAGTGAAAAAGTCCAATACAAGTCAGTTATTAAAGGAGAACTCCGGTCAATTTTAACATTGAGCTCAATTTTTAGTAAATTTGGAGTGCTGTCAATACAGAGAACAACGACAAAAATCGGTGTTGCCTACACCGTGTTATCTTATTTTTAAAATTTGCACCCTATTGACTTGAATGGGGCAAGTTTTAAACCTGCTTTTATCCTCTTATCATCCTTGATGTGTCATTACAAGTGCCCAGCCATGTGAGTGATTCTGTCACAGTGTCTGGTTTGTGTATCCCCGGGTATCCACTAGAGGTCCTCGTCCCCCACGGTGTCTGTCACATTATGAACTGCATTCCCCACAATCCTTGTCTGCACTAATCACTGTTCACTGCACTCAGCTGTTCCCCGTCATCATTGTTCCCAGCTGTTCCCTGTTTCATTGTTAGTTCTGTGTATATATATACCCTGTCTGTTTTAGTGTCTGTCACGGAGTCCTTGTATAATATCACACCACTTCCGAGTTCTGCTTTGTTGCCCGTTTTGTATTGTTTTATGTTTTTGGATTGCTTCTCTGGTTTTGACCCCTGCCTGGACTGTTAACGAGTACGGATAACCCTAATAAACTGCAAATGGATCTAACCCCTGCTTCCCGTGTGTGGTTCGTGACAGATTCCTTCAGAGTGAACACGAGTGAATCTGACTGCAGTAGATGTGAAAGATATGAATAAAAATGATGTTAATTCAGCCAGCGCAAATACCTGTATTTAGTTCCTGTTTTCGGTGGAAGTCCAAAGTAGTCGATTGTCGAGTTCACGCGCGTGATCATAGTAACTAAACCTATGCGCGTGAACTCGACAATCGACTACTTTGGACTTCAACTGAAAACAGGATGTAAATACAGGTATTTGCGCTGGCTGATATAACATCATTTTTATTCATATCTTTCACATCTACTGCAGTCAGATTCACTCGTGTTCACTCTGAAGGAATCACCTAACATGGCTGGGCACTTGTAATGACACATCAAGGATGATAAGACTAAGAACTGGTTAAGTTTAAAACTTGCCCCATTCAAGTCAATATTGTGTAAATTTTAAAAAGAGGATAACACAGTGTAGGCAACACCGATTTGTGTCGTTGTTCTCTGTATTGACAGCACTCCAAATTTACAAAAAATTGAGCTCAATGTTAAAATTGACCGGAGTTCTCCTTTAAAGGCATACTATGCAGTTTCCGTTTTTGTCAAACAGCGACCCCTAGAGTCACTGTTGAGTACTTGTTTTTAACGTTACTGTCGTAAATAGCACTCACGTTCTCATTTCTTAGACTCCTCCGACCACGCTTTCTTCGTCGAGTCTGCCATGAATCACGTCTGAAATGCGTGCTAGTGTCTTCCATAGAGGCTGCTTCATATGTTGTTGATGTAAGTGACGTCGTGCCGTAAAGCAAATCGTGATTCTCTCGAGATGTGGCGGGACTTGACAGAGCGCCACCTCTCAAACCTGCATTGCTGATTTTGCCCCCCCAGTCTTGCTATCGTGATGATTCGACATACTACGAGTTCGTTTACCATCAAAATGACTTTGAAGCTGTTATATTAAGGTACAAATCTTGCATAGAGTGCTTTTAAAGAACGAATAAAAAAAGACCAAAAGCATTTTTAGTAAACCAACCCTTACAACAAGAATAGTTACAAGATTGAATATATTGTAAACAACAATTTGTTTATTTTAGCTTCATGTCGCCTCTTAAAAGATTATTTGAAATATCTTCCTGTATGCTTATAAAAGATCACATAATGTGGTGAATATGTTGGTGTCACATTGTTAATGTGTTTTCTGTTGTTTATCATGGACTTTTAGTTTGTTTTCCATCTTCAGTGTTTTCATCATCTCTGTCGTCATTTTCATTAGTTCATTTTCGTCACCTGTTTAGTTAATTAGCCTTGTTAATCATCATCATCATCACCTGTCGTCACTCGTTGTCATCTGTGTATTTTCTGTCACATTGTTAATGTGTTTTCTGTTGTTTATCATGGACTTTTAGTTTGTTTTCCATCTTCAGTGTTTTCATCATCTCTGTCGTCATTTTCATTAGTTCATTTTCGTCACCTGTTTAGTTAATTAGCCTTGTTAATCATCATCATCATCACCTGTCGTCACTCGTTGTCATCTGTGTATTTATGTTCCTGTCTCTCACCCTTCAGTGGTCGGTGTTTGCTAATGCTTATGCTAATGCTTGTTTCTGTTTACGTTACGTTGTATGGAGAGTGTTACCCTTGCCTGTACCAGTTTTGTTTAAGTTTTATTATAGTAAAAGTTTGAACAAAACTGGTACAGGCAAGGGTAACACTCTCCATACAACGTAACGTAAACAGAAACAAGCATTAGCATAAGCATTAGCAAACACCGACCACTGAAGGGTGAGAGACAGGAACATAAATACACAGATGACAACGAGTGACGACAGGTGATGATGATGATGATTAACAAGGCTAATTAACTAAACAGGTGACGAAAATGAACTAATGAAAATGACGACAGAGATGATGAAAACACTGAAGATGGAAAACAAACTAAAAGTCCATGATAAACAACAGAAAACACATTAACAATGTGACAGTTGGTGAGATCAGATGTACATTTATTTTGTAATGGATATTTTGGTCTCTACATCTGCATCAGCTGGGAAAGCATGATTATTGTTTTTTTTTTTTTTTTTTTTTTACATTACATTACATTACAAAACTGTAACATATAGACGGGTTTCTGTGCAAAGTCATCACAGAGATGCGCGCACAACTAGGCGGCAGAAAGCAGCACTCTTTACAGCAATTCTAGCAGAAACAGAGATGACACGGAGCTGTTGTGCTGTAAACTACACTAACTGCCAAAAAGATGGATTCAAAATGTAAGAAATCAATACTTTTATTCATCAAGGATTAATTAAATTGATCAAAAGTTACAGTAAAGACACACCTGTTAGCGGTTTTGCCTCTTGAATGCGCGCGCATCCAGTATTGTTTCTATACAACAAAAAATGGCAAATAAAATGAATGCCTGAATAATTTCACAAGAAATAAACAGAATCTAAACTTCAGAACAAGTGATTCATTTACAAGACAAATAGAGTTTATCCAAGGTCATACAGAACCAGAAAAACAAGAACAAAAGTTTGATTAAACAACATCTTTCAAACACCTACAGTATATGACTAGAGTAATATAATCACATATTACAAAATCAATGTAAAAAAGAAAGAAAGTAAATTTGACCTCATTTTCGTCACTATTTTCTGATAAGAGAAAACCTCTGCTGTAATGTGAGAGTTTCTAGCCCTGAAATCATCAGATCTACAGTAGAAAATCCCAGAATATGTAAACTTCTATAATTCAGAATTCACTGCTTTCAAAGACTGAACACTTTCTGCAAGATTTTATACATCATTAAATGCACACGTTTGTAAAGATGTCAGTTTAGTGTGCTCTGCTTTTACTGTATTATTATTAATAATAGCAGATGATGATAATACCAGACAGATCGGTTTAATCATTTCTAAACAGATTTTAAATTAATTTGTCAACATATTCTTTGGCACTTTTAATTTCATTCACAATCTTCTGAAATTGTTTAGCCGTTTCTCTCATCCGACGAATCAAAGTTTCTGATTCTGCTTTTGTCTCATTTTGTCCTGTGATTTTGTAATGATCAAGATCTTGTAATAGAGTATCCTTTGTGCCGTTTAGTTGCTCGTGCAGTTCCAGAGTTTTGCCAACTTTCTCCATTTTCGCGGATCTCAAACTTCTCAGCATTTCCTTATTGTGATCAGAATCCTCCTTCATCTGCTGAAGCTCTTTTATGGTGTTGTAAATTGTTCTCAGATGTTGAATCATTGGTTTGGTCAAACCCAAATCCAGTACGGCTGCGATTCTGTTTCCTGATCTCATCAAAGTTTCCACTGTAGTTTTCTCAAGTTCATCAGTGATGTCGTTCAGCTTCTTTATTTGACCCGTGAGAGTTTGATGATTTTTGTCAAATCCTGAGTTCAGTTCCTCAATGCTTTGTTTCAATTCGTTTACAAGTTTCCTGAAAAAAAAAAAAAAAACATAAGTAGACAGCACTAGAACTATGTTTTGTCTATTTTATGGTAAAAACAGCCAAATGACACTAAAAAATGCTGAGTTGTTTTAACCCAATTTTGGGTCAAATATGGACAAACCCAGCCATTGGGTTACATTTTTTTATTGCATTTTTGATCCAACGTTTGGGTTTGTCCATATTTGATCCAAAATTGGGTTAAAACAACCCAGCATTTTTTAGAGTGCATATTCTATTAACATTATGCAAATTGTAATTGTCATGCTGGACTTTTGCACTATAGCACACTAACAACAACACTATAAACTTCACAATAAAAGCTCTTTGTTAACATTAGTTAATTCATTGTAGATTCTGTGTTGTAGTTTTTATCCTTCTCTTGATAACTTCTCTCCGTCTCAGATGTTCATCATTGCTAACGTTACACCAGTGTCCTTCACTGGCAGAACCTGCGCTAGTTCCACTCACTCAACTAATCATGTGTTCATCACTGTTCATACTTGGGGTGTTGAATAAAATATTATAAAAATGATGATAATAATAGAATGATCTATGTAAAAACAGTCGGCTTAAAGTATCTAAGTATTATATGATTATCTAATAAGTTAATTCATTTATAGAGTTGTGTGTGTGTGTGTGTGTGTGTGTGTGTGTGTGTAAATGAAATGTGAACACAGTCATGTTCTGTTGTGGTTTAAGGATCTGCTGAATAAGTTGATCCTCTAATAAATAAATGTTCATAAATAAATACAGTATAAGTTACACTGTACATATAAACTTCCCTCGTACACTTCACCAGTAATTTTTTATTATTATTCTTTTTTAATTAACCACGATTAATACAATGCTGTAATAATAGTTCATGTTAACTAATGTAGTTAATTATTGTTAACAAATGAAACATGTACTCATATTGACAATAATCAGTTGATTATAAAGTTAATAAAGATAAAGTCAAAGCTTTGAAGAAGAAACACTTACTGCTGAGACATCTCGTCTGCTGGATCCTCTTCTCCTGTATCAGACATTAAGCATTTTCACAGATTACTCATGATCATTCATAACTAACAATATATATAGTTCTGCAATAGAAGTATGTAATAATAATTTATTGTAGTTGAATGTCACTTTTTTTGTTCTGCATTGGATCTATGCACATAATATTTCCATTGCTTGTACAGTTGTGTCAATGACGTGACAATAAATTAAAGGAAATCTCATCAATGTTAGAACTATTTCAAATGAATTAATCTGTTGCAAAGATAAAAAAAGTAAACCATGGCTCATAAATTGCTAAAGTAAAGTTAGACTCACGCTGGACTGAAGATGATGTCAAACACTGTGATCAGAGACACTGCTTGATAAGGTCACCAGTCTGTGTGTGTGTGTGTGTGTGTGTGTGTGTGTGTGTGTGTGTGTGTGTGTGTGTGTGTGTTCAGATCTGTCAAACACACTGAGAAAAATCACCATGAGAAAAACATCTACAAATCAAAAGTTAATTAAACCCACACACTGACTGTACAGTTTCAAAACCATTCATCAGTTTTCTTTCCAAATCACAAATTTATTTATTTATTTTAATTAAAATGTTTATTTTGAACTAATCAATGAACTAAATGAATTCATGCACAATATTTATTGAAGTTGCATCATTTCTATAAAACTACACAAGTGAAGTAAACAACTAAAATATATAATCATCTGTGAGTAATAGGAATATAATCATAATTTGCTGTACATAAAGAATTATGAATATTGCTGCTCACCTGGAGTGAGTGAAGAGCGTCTGAAGAGAGATTCAGTCCGACTGAAATACTGATCATACTTATATGATCCATTTACTTTCACTTACTTTCACATCTCTATAATGTTACTCTTGCGAAACTATCCGGTTCTTCTTTTGCCTTCGGGTGATTTTCTGGAAACTGTTTATTTTCACTTTCACTTCATGCCAAGTATTCCAGGAAAAACTGCTTTTCCAGCAAACTCCTTCAGTGTGTCCTGAAATATCCTGGTAGTTTCTCTTATTATACTGATGAATATCAGTGTGTCTGATCTGATCTGGTTTTGTTGTTGTTGCAAGTCAAGTCACGTCTTTATTTATATCGAGCTTTGAAAAAAGGTTTACAGTAATAACAGAAAATGAATGCAACAAATATTGTTTTGGCTGTACAGCAGATCTAGAATAAAGTCATTGTCCAGCTTAAGTACTTTTTTAGCGTTTTTGTCTGCGTTTTCAACTGAAAACAGAAAACTTTGAATGAGTTCTGGAGGTAGTCGCAGGAAGGTGCCCCATCCCAAACCTCAGGCGTTGCGGCGCTCCCGTTGGCAGGTCAAAGATGGGTTGCGTTTTGGTCCCACTTTATATTAAGTGGCTTTAAGTACTATGTACTTACATTGAAATTAATAATTTGATACAATGGACTTATTGTGTACATACATGTTTTTACATTGTACTTATATTTTTTTAAATACCTAAATGTAATTACAGCTGTAATTAATGTATGTAATTACATTTGTAATTACACTGTTGACCCTTTCCTTATACCTTAACCCACCCTTAAACTTAACCATACCAGCACACCTGTCCCTAATCTTTGAGCTACAGTAGTATCTGCATGTCTCATTCATGAAGGTGCAACAATGTAGAACAAGCTATTGGGGGTTTTGAGAACCAGAAGCAAGCTAACTGAGCAAGTCGAACTTTAGGTATAGTGTGTGCCCCTTTATTAATATGCCTGGAGGTGGTGAATAATAATAATAAAAAAGAAAAAAAATCACTCAGTATTCCATGATTCCTAATTCACTACTATCTCAATTACAATTAAGTATAAATTAACTGTATTCAGTTGTGTAGGCACTAAAACAGCCCAATACTTATAGTCAAACTCATTTTTAAATTCAAATAATAAAAATGTCTGTGCCACCCCCATGAAAAACTCCTGGCTCCGCCACTGCTGACATGCCCATTTCCATGTCGCTCCATGTTGGAACGAGCGTTACATCCGTAACCGAGACGTTTTCTACCCAGTTATATGCATTAGTGTGTTTTTTAGTTGTATTTAATGTAAATATATATTTAAAGCTGTTGATATGAGATTAATAAGCATGTTTCATCACAGATGTTTAATGTCCACCAGATGAAGCTCGAGAGCAGGAGAGACGAACTCCACAGATAACAGAACGCTTCACAAACATTATTCTGCTTATGGGAACATTACAATGTCCAGTTTACTTAATATTAGTGGAATGTTTTTTTAAAGGTTAGTATAATGTTCCTGAAACATTCTTTAAACTTATTTTTTTTTATAGTAATAATTAGTAATGGATAATTTTATAATAATGATGTTGCTGCAGAGACGAAACAGGATCTAAAATTATTAAACGAAGATCTGTCTTTTATTAAACGATATCCAAAAACGTACAGAGAGTGGGAACAGAACAACAAACTTAAAGCAATGACAAGAACGGACAAAAGAATAAGACAGAACACAGGTCAAGGTCACTTTTATTTATATAGCACCTTAAAACAACATTACTGCTGACCAAGGTGTTTCACAAAAAAACATACAAAAATAAGTCACACAAAATTACATAGTATAAAAATGTAGCTCACTAACACTACATATCCACAGTTATGAGTAGGTCTGAGAAAAAAGATAAATTTTCAGAGATGACTTAAATGCATATAAGGAAGAAGATAATAAACTGAGGTAACGAATTCCACAGACCAGGACCAAATACGGAAAAGGCTCTGTCACCTTTAGATTTAAAGCGATACAGTGGGATGGTTAATAATTTATCAGAGGATGATCTAAGATATCTTCTGGGAGAGTATGGACACATACGGTCTGAGTTACAAACTGGAGCCAGACCATGCAATGCTTTAAATACAAAAGTTAAAACCTTGTACTCAATTCTGTATTTGACAAGTAGCCAATGTAAATGTGATAAAATAGGGGTGATATGCTCACATTGTTTCTTCCCCATTAAGCGAGCTGCAGAATTTTGAACCAGTTGCAAACGCAATGAAAACTGGTTTATACCAGCATACAGAGCGTTGCAATAATCAAGCCTTGTTGAAATGAAGACGTGAATGACTGCCTCTAGGTCACCAAAAGATAGAAAAGATTTCAATTAGCCGTAAACTGGACAAAACTGGCCCTGACAACAGTTTATTTGCTTGTCGAATTTTAACTCCGAATCGACAACAACACCCAGGTTCCCTTTCGTTGTCACTTCGAGTTACGTCGAATGACGACGAATGGGGTTCGCTTAGAAGCCTATCCTCTCCGAATATTAATAAAACGAGCCAATGGCAAGCAAATGCCATGGGTCTGCTGAATTTGCATAGCGTAACTCCGCCCCACTGTGTGGGTATATAAGGAAGTGAGCCGGCAACATGCAGATATGTTTTCGCTTTCGGAGCCAAGGTTATTCTTCACTCCACAAGCCATCCTGAGTTTAATCTCTGCATTCCTCTTCGAGACGAGCTTCCCTCCAGGTGTTGGTGTGACAGCGAGTTGCAGCGAGTGCACATTCCCTGCGATCTGAGCAGTGATCTGCCAGTGTGTGTGTGTTCTCTCCCTGGTCGCTTCAGCATCTGCGGGGATTTCTCCTTCTCTCTAAAAGAGCAAAGCGCGTGGCACGTCTTTTTAAAGATGCATCGCCCGTGCCCTTCTGGTTGTGGTCACTGGCTGTCTGATTTAGATGGGCACAATCGCTGTTTTGCGTGTTTTGGGCTTAGAGCACGCTAAAGCAGCGCTTGTGGATGACTCATGTTTTCATTGCGGAAACATGACCATCGCGACACTACGGTCGAGATCTCGAAAGAGTGAGAGTCCCCTCATCCACACCCCGATCTACCAGCTTTAGTGCAAATAGAGCTGGTACTTCGGCTGGTGGCCAGGGTGACCTGAGGGTGACGGTGTGGCAACAACAACCGACGATTCGTCCTCGGGCCACATCCCCCTCTCAAGTGCCGCAACCCGCGAGCCGACCAGATGATGCGCTCGATCAGTCCCGGCCAACGGTCGGCGGCGGACCGAGTGCGCCGTCTGGCGCTCCTAATGACGATGCTATGTCGATCACAGCATCACAAGGTGGGCAGGAGTCCTCGGGAGATGAGGGGTCGGCTGTGCTGCCGCCTCCGGGCGCGTCAGCATTGCCCGATCCTGATCCCGAGCTGACGGCCATGCTTTCCCGGGCAGCCGCGAGCATCGGGTTAGAGTGCAATCCACCACCCTGCCCCGAGCGTTCGCGTCTGGACGATTGGTTTTTGGGGGCGGCCGCCGATTCACGTCGGCGTCCGACTCCAATGCCTTTCTTCCCGGATGTGCATGAGGAGGTCTCGAGGTCCTGGAAGGCACCCTTGTCTTCCCGTGATCGCTCGGCGACCTCCTCCGCCTTTCCTCCTCTCGATCAGGCGGCTGTTTACGGGTACACTGGGGTACCTATGGTTGAACGCTCTGTTGCGATGCAACTGTGTCCTCAGAGCGCTTCTTCCCGTGGTGATCCTAAGCACCCCTCCAAGGCCTGTAGGTTTTCGTCGACCCTGGTGGCGAAGACCTATAGAGCTGCGGGGCAGGCAGCCGCCTCATTGCATGCCATGGCCACTCTGCAGGTCTACCAGGCCCAGATGCTCAGGGACATGCACGAGGGGAGGACTGACCCAGGGCTCTTCAATGAGCTGCGTGCCGCCACTGACCTCGCTCTCCGGGCGACGAAAGTGACCGCACGCTCCCTGGGTCAGGTGATGTCCACTAGTGTGGTCCAGGAGAGACACCTCTGGCTCAACCTGGCCGATATGAGGGACGCTGAGCGGACTCGTCTGCTTGACGCCCCCATATCCCAGGCTGGCCTCTTCGGCGGAGCGGTTGAAGACTTCGCCCAACAGTTTTCAACCGCCCAGAAGCAGACTGAGGCTATCCGTCATATTCTGCCCCGACGGCCCGCTGCTGCCTCCACCCAGCTGTCGGTTCAGACGCCTCAGCCTGCTCGCCGCCGAGGGCGCCCTCCCGCGGCTCCCGCCCCTCCCGCACGGCCCCAGCAGCAGCCTTCACCCGGGCCGCGTCGTGGAGGACGCCGCAGGCAGGCGCCTCAGCCCTCTCCAGCCCCGCGCCCCGCTAAACGCCAGGCCAAGTGGCGCTCCTGAGACGGGCTGCTCAGAGATGGCTATCAGTTTTTCACAGGAGATGGTAGCAGGACCACTCCTTCCCCCGGTGGAGGGCCGGGGGAGAATCTTTTGTTCTCCACTCCCCGCTGCTCACCCACGGGTGGGCAGCACCCTAATGTGGTTAAAGAAAGAACTGATATCCCCATCTCTGAGCCCCCAGAAGGGAATGACAGTGCGCGCCGCCCACGGGCCCCGCCGCTCTCATCCCCTTCTGTCGCCAGACCCCTGCCAGAGCACGCCCCCGTGGAACGCTGGTCCTTCCCTGGCCTCCTCTGGCAGGACGCGGCTAATGACCGTGCCCCCACACCGGGCCGCTATGCCACCCACGTCCGGGCCGGTCATTCCGCTTCGCTGCACCCCCGGGGGGACGTCTGTCGTTCGCATGACCCCGCTGGCACAGTCCTTGGGAGCCTGGTTAGAGCTTCCCAACCTGTCCCGCTGGCTCGCGCGAACCATCAGGCTCGGCTATGCGATTCAGTTCGCGCGGTCTCCTCCCCGCTTCAGGGGAGTCCGCTTCACTATGGTCGGTGGCAATGCCCCTGTCATGAGAGCGGAGGTCGCCACCCTGCTGGCGAAGGGTGCGATCGAGACCGTCCCTCCAGCCGCAATGAGGTCCGGCTTCTACAGCCCCTACTTCATTGTCCCCAAGAAAACCGGTGGGTTACGGCCAATCCTGGATCTGCGCGTCTTGAACCGTTCCCTTCACAGGCTTTCGTTCAAGATGCTCACGGCCAAGCGCATTTTCGAATGTGTGCAGCCACAGGATTGGTTTTCAGCGATCGACCTGAAGGACGCCTACTTTCATGTCTCCATTCTTCCTCGACACAGACCGTTTCTACGGTTTGCTTTCGAGGGGCAGGCATACCAGTACGCGGTTCTCCCATTCGGACTGGCCCTGTCTCCTCGCGTCTTCACGAAGGTCGTCGAGGCAGCCCTTGTGCCGCTACGGCAACACGGGGTTCGCATCCTGAATTATCTCGACGACTGGCTAATCCTAGCTCACTCTCGGGACCAGGTTTGCGAACACAGGGACCTAGTGCTCCGGCACCTAGCTCGTCTGGGCCTTCGGGTCAACTGGGAGAAGAGCAAACTTTGCCCCGTGCAGAGGATCTCTTTTCTCGGTATGGAAATCGACTCGGTCGCCATGTGCGCGCAGCTTACGAGCGAGCGCGCGCAGTCACTGCTGACTTGCCTGAGACAGATCGAGGGCAAGAGTGCGGTTCCACTGAAACTTTTTCAGAGGCTCCTGGGGCATATGGCATCTGCAGCCGCGGTAACGCCGCTCGGATTGCTTCATATGAGACCGCTTCAGCACTGGCTTCACGATCGAGTCCCGAGGTGGGCATGGCACCAGGGCAAGCTCCGAGTACCAGTTACTCCGACCTGCCGTCAGACCTTCTCCCCGTGGACGAACCTCAGCTTTCTACGGGCCGGAGTGCCCTTAGAACGAGTTTCCAGGCATGTTGTTGTGTCAACGGATGCCTCCTCCACGGGCTGGGGTGCCATGTGCAATGGACATGCTGCCGCGGGCTCCTGGACAGGACCCCACCGCCTATGGCATGTCAATTGCCTCGAGTTGCTGGCAGTACGTCTCGCTCTGCACCGCTTCCGGGCGCTGCTCAAGAACCAGCACGTACTAGTCCGATCAGACAATACCGCGACAGTAGCGTACATCAACCGACAAGGTGGTTTACGCTCCCGCCGTATGTCGCAACTCGCCCGCCACCTCCTCTTATGGAGTCAGAAGCATCTGAGGTCGCTTCGAGCCATTTATATTCCGGGAGACCTGAACTGTGCAGCCGACGAGCTCTCACGGCTTCAGCCTCTTCCTGGAGAATGGAGACTCCATCCCCAGGCGGTCCAGCTGATTTGGGATCAGTTCGGGGACGCACAGGTAGACCTGTTTGCCTCCCACGACTCGTCCCACTGCGCCCAGTTTTACTCCCTGACCGAGGGCACGCTCGGCACGGACGCTCTGGCGCACGGCTGGCCCCGGGGCCTCCGCAAGTATGCGTTTCCCCCAGTGAGCCTTCTTGCACAGACCCTGTGCAAGATCAGGGAGGACGAGGAGCAGGTCATATTGGTTGCGCCGCACTGGCCCACCCGAACCTGGTTCTCCGAACTTGTACTCCTCGCGACAGCACCTCCCTGGCCAATTCCTCTGAGGAAGGACCTCCTTTCTCAGGGACGGGGCACCCTTTGGCACCCTCGTCCCGATCCCTGGAACCTCCACGTGTGGCTCCTGGGCGGGACGAGGCAGGTTTGAGTACCCTACCACCAGCGGTGGTGGCTACCATCACTTCCGCTAGAGCGTCGTCCACTAGACATGCCTACGCGTTGAAGTGGAACTTCTTCGTCTCTTGGTGCTCCTCTCACATTTAGAAGACCCCAGATCATGCCCGATCAGTGTCGTGCTTTCCTTCCTGCAGGATGGGTTGGAGCGAAGGCTGTCTCCCTCCACCCTGAAAGTATATGTTGCCGCTATCGCCGCACATCACGATGCAGTTGATGGTAAGTCCGTGGGAAAGCACGACCTGGTCATCAGGTTCCTGAGAGGAGCGAGGAGACTACAGCCTCCTCGCCCTCCTCTCGTGCCCTCTTGGGACCTCTCAGTGGTTCTAACTGCCCTGCAGAGTGCTCCCTTTGAGCCTCTGCAATCAGTGGAGCTTAAGTTCCTGTCAATTAAGACAGCGCTCCTGGTTGCTTTGGCCTCCATCAAGAGGGTAGGGGACCTGCACGCATTTTCTGTAGACGAAGCGTGCCTGGAATTCGGGCCGGCCTTTTCTCACGTGATCCTGAGACCCCGGCCTGGATATGTGCCCAAGGTTCCCACCACTCCCTTCCGGGACCAGGTGGTGAACCTGCAAGCGCTGCCCCTGGAGGAGGCAGACCCAGCCTTGGCATTGCTCTGTCCAGTACGCGCCCTCCGTGCTTACGTAGACAGAACGCAGTGTTTCAGGACCTCAGACCAGCTCTTTGTCTGTTATGGTGGGAAGCTGAAGGGAAAGGCTCTCTCCAAGCAAAGGTTGTCTCACTGGATAGTGGACGCCATTGCTTTGGCTTACCAGCAGCAAGGTCGACCGTGCCCCCTTGGTGTGACGGCCCACTCCACCCGGAGTGTGGCCTCCTCTTGGGCTCTAGCGCATGGCGCCTCGCTAACAGACATCTGCAGAGCTGCAGGCTGGGCGACACCCAACACATTCGCCAGATTCTATAATCTCCGAGTGGAGCCAGTGTCCTCCCGAGTACTCGCTTCAACCAGCCGGTGCTAGGACCCGCTCATGTGTCTTCGCTTGCTCGCCATTCCACTCCACGGACTGGATACGTGCGATATTCTCCTCAGGTGAGCCTGATAAGCCCTGAGTTCCTCCAGCGCTGTTGACATCAACGCCAGAGTTATGCCTCCGGCAGCTTTCGCGTTGGCTAGGTGCCACCATGTGCATGGTTCCCCCGCTGGGCGACCCCCACGTGTGTATTTCCACTGTAAGCCTCCTTCGAGCATGTGTCTTTCCCTTGGCAAGCCAGTCTGCCACCCCTGGGGTTGAAATACTCCACCCTACGGGCTGGACACCCCAGTGTTCTCCGTATGCACCCCCCTCCGGGTCATATGTGTTTTCTTAAGTCCCCCCCCTTAGGGCGGGCACTGATTGCATATTTCCACTGTGATATGCTTCCCAGTGTACCTTGGTATTCCTGTGTTAAGTAGGAGTCCTTCGTCCGTGCTAGTCTCACGACAGTCTCACGACTTACGCAGGGCACTGGAAGACAGCCGAGGTGGCGTGATTGGACTGGGAACCCCATTCGTCGTCATTCGACGTAACTCGAAGTGACAACGAAAGGGAACGTTACGTCTTCCTGCCACTTCCGCTGTACCGCTGGAACAGCCTGAGTTCAGCTTGGCTCCTTCAGCGAAGAAACATATCTGCATGTTGCCGGCTCACTTCCTTATATACCCACACAGTGGGGCGGAGTTACGCTATGCAAATTCAGCAGACCCATGGCATTTGCTTGCCATTGGCTCGTTTTATTAATATTCGGAGAGGATAGGCTTCTAAGCGAACCCCATTCGTCGTCATTCGACGTAATGTCTCCGTTCCCTACTCAGGGAACGAGGGTTACATCCGTAACCGAGACGTTCTTTACATGAGTGCGGATATTCCAACCCGATCACACCAAATGCGTCTATATAGCACGCAGTGTGTTTATCGTGTAATATATACGCGAAAATGAGTTTTTACGTGCATAGTATACGCATGGATAGCACATGGTTGGGTTTAGGGTGGGGTAGCGTGCGTGTGTATTATACGCTTGGGTAGGATTAGTGGTGTGGGGTGCGTGTGTATATCACGCAATTAAGTGCGTATCATATGCACGCGCAAAACTGCGTATTATATCCACGTAAAAACTCATTTTCGCGTATAAATTGCACGATAAACACACTGCGTGCTATAGAGACGCATTTGCGTGAGAACAGGCTGGATATTCACTTGCAGAGGTCCTAAAATAGAGGTCAGGCCGTCTACCAAATGGGGGAGCAAAATAAAATAACTTCAGTCTTATTTTTATTTAACTGAAGAAAATGATCACCCAACCAACTCTTAATGTCATTTACACAGGCTAATAAATCAGATAAGGACTTAGACCCAGGTTTTATTGACATGTACAACTGGGTATCATCCGCATAAATGTGATACGGGTTTAACAAAACTGAAGAGCAAATGAACAAGACACACCCGAACTGAACTAACAATCAATCAGAAACTATAGGAACACAGGCGGAGGAAGACAGAACTGAACTAATGAACAGATTAATAATCTTTGACATCAGCATCAGCGGGGAAAGCATGATTATTGCTATTTTTATTTTACATTACATTACAAAACAATAACATAGACCTCAAAAATGGCAATTCAAATGAATGCCTGAATAATTTCACAAGAAATAAATAGAATCTAAACTCCAGAGCAAATGGTTTATTTACAAAGACAAATATTGTATCCAAGGTCATAAAAACAGGAACAAAAGTTTGATTAAACATGCAAACAGTTGCTCATCAAAATAAAATCTTTCAAAAACCTACAACCAGAGTAATTTAATCACATATTACAACAATATTTATTTCTAAAGCACATTTAAACAATATTAAACAATAATCAATATAGATTGATCCAAAGTGCTGTACAAAGTACAAGCCAGTCTACACAACAATTACAAGGTTCCAAAAGCTAAAAAAATTAAATATGATTTAAGAGTAGATTTAAAAATGTCCAATGAAGGAGCAGACCTCACAGAAAACAGGAGACACAGGCCCGATCACCCTTTGACTTGCATCATGCACACGTGTTTAAAGATGTCAGTTTAGATGCTCTGCTTGCACTGTATTATTGGTAAGTATGCCAGATGATGATAAAACCAGACATATCAGTTCAATCATTTCTAAGATTTTCAACTGATTTGTAATGCTCTGTTAAGCATGTTAATACACTTTTTATATTTTATCCAGTCTTTTTAAATGTAACAGCTGTTTCTCTCATCTGATTAATACATTTCAAAGTTTCTTCATATTTTGTCTCGTTTGCTGATACTGTAATGACCAAGAGCAACTAATGTAGTTGAGATTGTGTCCGTTAGTTCCTCCACCAGTTTGAGAGTTTTGGCAGTTACTGCGGTGTCCACAGATCTCACTCTTATTTCCTTATTTTGAACAGAATCCCTCTTCATCTGCCGAAACTCTTTTGTGGTGTTATACATTGTACTCAGATGTTGAATCTGTTCTGGAAATCATTGATGATCTTCTCAATAGTCTCACGCAGGTTTTTCTGCTTGATCGCGTCAATAACGTGATTTTCACTTGCTGCATCTCCAGCTATTCCACAACCAGCAACAGCTAAAGACAAAACTAATGTAAACGGGTCCAGAACCAGGCCTGCTACTGCTTTCCAAAATGCCCAAACTTCTTCATGGTGAGGATGTTGCTGGATTCTGAAGTCACACAAATACTGTAGCATCCTTTCAATACAAATCTGACCTGTACATTTTAAACAGCAGGTAAAACACTAGTACATGTGTAACGGGAGCAGGACATTTTATTGTTGACTCTTGAGGTACAGCAACAAGAGACAAAGCATCAAAAACACACACAATGTATATAGGTATACGCACGACTAGGCAGGGAGGTTAGTAAAGTCCATATACGTGATCTACAATCACAGCATTACTAATGTGAACAGGTGCAGCAAGTGCATGGACTGCATGTATGCAACTAGTTAAGTATACATATGCATAAACATTTAACACTTCTGCTCAAACCCAGTGTGGAAGATCTGGCGCCCTCTAGAGGGAAAGGAAGTCCTAAGGTCAAAATTACTCTAAAGCAGGTAGACGTACTACTAGCAATTCTACACTCGTGTATAATTCACACCACACACATGATCCCGCTTTCAGGAGAAAAGGGCTGAATAGCCATAAACGTTGGTGACAAAAGGTACACAGGATCAAACAGCATAACACAATAAAGCAAGCCAGGAGTGACACACACACAGTTAAATGCTACTACATTAAAGCACTGTTTACACTTTCTTTTGTGCTTGTTTTAAGAGTGATAGCGTCATAACATGATGACAGGAATTAAAAGCTTCATTTGAAAACTTAAAAAGAAGGTTTCAATGTAGATATGACATGACGAAAATGACGTTCAGTACGGCCATATGAACGTCAAAGGATGAACGGTCAAAATGACCGCTATGGTCCTTCTAGTAGTTTTGGAATTCCAGTAGTTCTAGTGTTTAAGGAAAACTATAGAGAACAGCCAGACCTTAACCTAACCAGAACCTGCCTAATAAAACCCCCAGTCGCTTTACAGGAGATAAATGAACAGCCCAGCCAACACTCACAGCCGGCCCCCAGTTCGTAATCGCCGAACAAGGAAGTCCTTTCCAACGTAATTGCGTATCACGTGACGTCACGAACGCGCATCACAGAACAGAGCAAGTCGAACATTTGTGCTTATAAAACTTAAACTTTTTTATTTATTTTTAAAATGAGCGATCGTTTCGCTAGATAAGACCCGTATTCATCGTCTGGTGTCGTTTAAAGCCCTTTGAAGCTGCACTGACACTGTCATTTGGACCTTGAACCGTTTGGTCCCCAGTGAAGTACATTATATGGAGAAATGTTTTTATCAAAAACTTTTTCGACTGAAGAAAGAAAGACATGGACATCTTGGATGACATCGGGGTGAGTAAATTATCAGCAAACGTTTTTTTAAAAGTGAACTAATCCTTTAACAGAATAAAATAATAAAATAATTTTATTCTTAAAAGAATAAAAACAATAAAAAGAGAAAGACCGGTTTCATAAAATAAAATAAATAAGCAACAATTATCAGATTTTGTACTTGGTTGTGAGGGCACAACGGGACTGTTACCGACTGTTCGACGTCCTCCCTGCAGTTGTGCCAGAACCTTCCTCATGTTTGCCACTCCAGATTATCTAACACTTATATTATAATCATATACAGTGTCTTATATAAGTCATAAAAATACAATTTCAAATGGTATGATAAAGAATCTGCAGTACCTCACACTTGGTTGAATGAGCCTTGGCATGAATGACAGAGAGGAACGGTCTCGTCTGCAGTAAAAGTGCAACATGGAGACTGCCAACTTCTCAAGGTAAGGCCAATACTTGCAAGCAATATCTGTGCAATAGATCTGCCGTTTGCAGATCAGCAAATATTTCCCCCCTGTACATGTTATAAGCCTTGAGTAGCACTCTTCACCTCTTCACCCAGTGTGCTTGTCTTGCTCTTCTGGCCGTCTCACGTGCAGCAGAACACTGACTGGCTCCACAGATCCCTCTGCCGGCAGTCGACATGACTGAATAAAGCTGCTGAAAACTGAAAGTTGCTATATTACTAGTTACTTCATCCATCAGGATGAGTCAGGTTACATCACACCAACTTGCAACTTTGTAACATTTTTTTTTTTTTTTTTTCAAAACTCTACACACATTCTCACTCACTAAAACTCACGTTGCACAAGTTAAACACAACTACTGTTGTAAAACAAACACAGTTGTCATTTTTTACACACACAGACTCAAAATTGTTCACACTTGTTTCTAATGATGTGACCAAACCAACTGTACATAGTACAAGTCCGTTCAGAGTGTCAAAACTGACTCCAAATATTGCACTGAATGTTGATACCAACAATAGATGGAAGGAGAGGAGAAAGAGTGCATGTAAGAGGTGGTGAACAAGGAGGAAGAGGAGGAGGAAGAGGAGGAGGAAGAGGAAGAGGAAGATGTGGAGAAGGCTGGATCTGCTTTAGGGGTTTTCCCTTCTCCTGCAGAGATGATATTGTCTCTGATGTGGAGAAAGTCCACAGTCTGAACCCAACATGAAGACATGAAGCTGAAGCAGAATAAATCTCTCTCTCTGACCTCGATACTGCAGTTGCACAACTCTTCTGAGTTTACTTCACTGTAACAAGCTTTTCATTTACAGTTTTTTACTGTAATCTTGTTGGCTTTGCAGTTGGGTCACTGTATTTTCACAGTATGCAAGTGCTGAATATACAGACATACGATAGGCCTAATATTCAATATTCAATACAACATACTTGCAGTAGATACAGTATACAATTTATTCACCTTGTAAGTTGTCATTACTATACTTTTTTTTAAAATATGAAAATAGTATAAAAGTATAAGGACAATACGTTTTACTTTTCTTTGAATTTATACTTATACTAATTATACTTATTTTGAATTTGTGGAAGCAGTGATATACTAAGTGCCATACTCCCACTGTTTAGTGCAATATCTTCTAAACTCAGGTGATATTTATATTTATATTTACGTGATGGAGTCGGTCAGTCTGTGGCGTGATGGAGTCGGTCGGTCTGTGGCGTGATGGAGTCGGTCGGTCTGTGGCGTGATGGAGTCGGTCAGTCTGTGGCGTGATGGAGTCGGTCAGTCTGCGGCGTGATGGAGTCGGTCAGTCTGTGGCGTGATGGAGTCGGTCAGTCTGTGGCGTGATGGAGTCGGTCAGTCTGCGGCGTGATGGAGTCGGTCAGTCTGCGGAGTGATGGAGTCGGTCAGTCTGTGGCGTGATGGAGTCGGTCAGTCTGTGGCGTGATGGAGTCGGTCAGTCTGTGGCGTGATGGAGTCGGTCAGTCTGTGGCGTGATGGAGTCGGTCAGTCTGTGGCGTGATGGAGTCGGTCAGTCTGTGGCGTGATGGAGTCGGTCAGTCTGCGGCGTGATGGAGTCGGTCAGTCTGCGGAGTGATGGAGTCGGTCAGTCTGTGGCGTGATGGAGTCGGTCAGTCTGTGGCGTGATGGAGTCGGTCAGTCTGTGGCGTGATGGAGTCGGTCAGTCTGTGGCGTGATGGAGTCGGTCAGTGTGGCGTGATGGAGTCGGTCAGTCTGTGGCGTGGAGTCGGTCAGTCTGTGGCGTAATGGAGTCGGTCAGTCTGCGGCGTGATGGAGTCGGTCAGTGTGGCGTGATGGAGTCGGTCAGTCTGTGGTGTGATGGAGTCGGTCAGTCTGTGGCGTGATGGAGTCGTCAGTCTGTGGCGTGATGGAGTCGGTCAGTCTGTGGTGTGATGGAGTCGGTCAGTCTGCGGCGTGATGGAGTCGGTCAGTCTGCGGCGTGATGGAGTCGGTCAGTCTGTGGTGTGATGGAGTCGGTCAGTCTGCGGCGTGATGGAGTCGGTCAGTCTGTGGCGTGATGGAGTCGGTCAGTCTGTGGCGTGATGGAGTCGGTCAGTGTGTGGCGTGATGGAGTCGGTCAGTCTGTGGCGTGATGGAGTCGGTCAGTCTGCGGCGTGATGGAGTCGGTCAGTCTGTTGTGTGATGGAGTCGGTCAGTCTGTGGCGTGATGGAGTCGGTCAGTCTGTGGCGTGATGGAGTCGGTCAGTCTGTGGTGTGATGGAGTCGGTCAGTCTGTGGCGTGATGGAGTCGGTCAGTCTGTGGTGTGATGGAGTCGGTCAGTCTGTGGCGTGATGGAGTCGGTCAGTCTGTGGCGTGATGGAGTTGGTCAGTCTGTGGCGTGATGGAGTCGGTCAGTCTGTGGCGTGATGGAGTCGGTCAGTCTGTGGCGTGATGGAGTCGGTCAGTCTGTGGCTTGATGGAGTCGGTCAGTCTGTGGCGTGATGGAGTCGGTCAGTCTGTGGCGTGATGGAGTCGGTCAGTCTGCGGAGTGATGGAGTCGGTCAGTCTGTGGCGTGATGGAGTCGGTCAGTCTGGGGCGTGATGGAGTCGGTCAGTCTGTGGCGTGATGGAGTCGGTCAGTCTGTGGTGTGATGGAGTCGGTCAGTCTGTGGCGTGATGGAGTCGGTCAGTCTGTGGCGTGATGGAGTCGGTCAGTCTGTGGCTTGATGGAGTCGGTCAGTCTGTGGCGTGATGGAGTCGGTCAGTCTGTGGCGTGATGGAGTTGGTCAGTCTGTGGCGTGATGGAGTCGGTCAGTCTGTGGCGTGATGGAGTCGGTCAGTCTGTGGCGTGATGGAGTCGGTCAGTCTGTGGCGTGATGGAGTCGGTCAGTCTGTGGCTTGATGGAGTCGGTCAGTCTGTGGCGTGATGGAGTCGGTCAGTCTGTGGCGTGATGGAGTGGGTCAGTCTGTGGCGTGATGGAGTCGGTCAGTCTGTGGCGTGATGGAGTGGGTCAGTCTGTGGCGTGATGGAGTCGGTCAGTCTGTGGCGTGATGGAGTCGGTCGGTCTGTGGCGTGATGGAGTCGGTCGGTCTGTGGCTTGATGGAGTCGGTCAGTCTGTGGCGTGATGGAGTCGGTCAGTCTGCGGCGTGATGGAGTCGGTCAGTCTGCGGAGTGATGGAGTCGATCAGTCTGTGGCGTGATGGAGTCGGTCAGTCTGCGGCGTGATGGAGTCGGTCAGTCTGTGGCGTGATGGAGTCGGTCAGTCTGCGGAGTGATGGAGTCGGTCAGTCTGCGGCGTGATGGAGTCGATCAGTCTGTGGCGTGATGGAGTCGATCAGTCTGTGGCGTGATGGAGTCGGTCAGTCTGCGGCGTGGAATGTTTTTTTAACCCAGCAGGGCAACTTGACGTCAATTTGACATCAACAAATAGTCAAGATTTTGACCATCATGTATGACATGAATATGCATATTTTTATTATATTTTGGAGGCTAATTATTTCCTTGTGGTTGTAAAGAGGCCAACAAAGGTGTTAATCTGACATGTTTTTTTCTGGTCCCTACATCTCAGGTCAATATCATTGACATTACATCGATGTTGATTTGATGTCAGGAAATAAGATGTCAAATTGATGTGAAATCTATGTCAAAACAATGTCTGAAAAAGTATATGTATTACTCATTGTAGATCAATGCGACTCATTTTCAACATCTAAAAGACCTACAGTTGCCTGAATGATCTTGAAAGTTGTAGGCCTAGGTCTTTGTATTTAGCATGTGTGTTTTTATTTATTTAAATCCTAGCATGTTCACATTTAGTTCACTTAAAAAATGACAGCAGACACTATAATTGCATATACTATAAAATGCCAATTTAATCTGTTATTAAAGCTTGATATTGAATGATATCAAAAATAGCATTAAAATGACATCAACATCATGACATCCTGACGTGACATCATGCTAACAAAGCTTGACATTGTAATGACAGCAACATCATGATATCTTGACGTCAAATAAATGTTGAATTGACATCAAATGCCAACAAAGCATGACATCAGCAGAGGTCAAAATCTTGACATCAAATTGACATTGAAACTTTGATGTCAATATGACTTTCATTTTTGACTTATTTCATGACGTAATTTTGACATCAATGTTTGATGTCATATGGATGTTAAATTGACATAAAATGTCCACTAGGATGGTTAGAATGATGTTCTTGAAACACTCTGACTAATATACTAATTAATAATGGAGAACTTTTAATGACATTATATGCATTTAGGTTTTAATCTGTTTGATGTGGTGAAGGTCCAAAACAAGTCAGTAATTTAAAAATGAATAAAAAAATACCTAAATCATTTTCAGTAAACCAACCCTTACAACAAAAACAGTTACAATATTTAATATATTGTAAACAAAAATGTGTTTGTTTTTAGCTTCATTTACTTCAAATATATGCGTACTTATAAAAGATTACACAATATAGTGAATATGTTGATGAGATCAGATGTAGCTGGCAAAGCATGATTATTTATTTTTTATATTTGTTATATTACAAAACAGTAACATATACAACAAAAAGTGGAATTAAAATGAATGCCTGAAGAATTTCACAAGAAATAAACATAATCTAAAGTCCAGAGCAAGTGGTTCATTTACAAAGGCAAATATAGTTTATCCAATGTCATACAGAACCAGAAAAACAACAACAAAACAGTTGCTCATCAAAAATACAAATACAATCTTTCAAAAACCTATTATGACACCCAGAGTAATTTAATCACATATTACTAAATCAATTTAAAAAAGAAAGTTAATTTGACCTCAAAACCTTTGTAAAAAAAAAAAAAACTGTAATGTGAGAATTTCTAGCCCTGAAATCATCAGATCTACAGTAGAAAATCCCAGAATATGTAAACTTCTATAATTCAGAATTCACTGCTTTCAAAGACTGAACACTTTCTGCATGATTTTATACATCATTAAATGCACACGTTTGTAAAGATGTCAGTTTAGAGTGCTCTGCTTTTACTGTATTAATAATAATAATACCAGATGATGATGATAATACCAGACAGATCAGTTCAATCTGTGATTTTAACAGATTTTAAACTAATATGTGGTAATATCTTTTTGGCATTTATCCAGATTCTCCAGAAATGGAGCAGCTGTTTTTCTGATTTTCAAAGTTGCTGATTGGATTTCTTTTACATCTCTCTCGTTTCTTACTGTGACACTGTAATCAGCAAGATCAACTAATAGAGCTGGGATTGTGCGTTTTAGATCCTGATACAGTTCGAGAGTTGTGCCAATGTTCTCCATTTGCGTAGATATCACTCTTCTCCGAATGTTTCTCATATATAGAGCAGAATTATAAATTGTTCTCAGATTCTGAATCATTGGGTCAATGTTAGATTCTGCACGTTTAACTCCAGCAGCAACACCTCGAGCAATGACAGCTAAACAATGCGGCGAATCCAAACCTGGTATCAAAAAGTCCAACATAGCTGTCATGTGCCAATAAACAAAACCAGTGATGTAATTCAGCTGATTTTTTTTACCAGTGAGTCCGTCAAATTCTGATTTCAGCTCCTCAATGCTTTGTTGCAATTCCCTGAAATATATATATGAAAAAAAAATCATAAGTAGACAGCACGGGATATGTGTTTTGTCTGTTTTATGGTTTAACAGCCAAATTACAGATATTCTATTAACATTATGCAAAATTGTAATTGTCATGCCGTACTTTTGCACTATAGCACACTAACAACAACACTATAAACTTCACAATAAAAGCTCTTTGTTAACATTAGTTAATTCATTGTGTAATAGATTCTGTGTTGTAGTTTTTATCCTTCTCTTGATAACTTCTCTCCGTCTCAGATGTTCATCATTGCTAACGTTACACCAGTGACTTTTTTCATTTTAAAATTTTTGAAATTAACTAAGATTAATAAAATGCTCTAATAATAGTTAATGTTAACTAATGTAGTTAATTGATGTTAACAAATGATAATTAATAAATACATAAAAAACATATTGATGACAATAATAATGATGATGATGATAATAACAGTAAACATAATAATAATATAATACAAATATAATAATATAGTCTTAAATAATAATACAATAATAGTAAGAAAGTATAGCAATAATAGCAACTAGACTTTTCATCAGGAAAGAAGGGGAGGCTGGAGGACAAGGAAGGGGACACATTTTAATTATAACAATAATAAGGCTATTACTAATATGGTATATATATGAAGAAACATATATATATATAAGTCTACCTCTGATCCCTCCTTGGCCACGTCATAAGTATGCCACCATGGAGAGAGAGAGGGAGAGAGAGGGAGAGAGAGAGAGAGAGAGAGAGAGAGAGAGAGAGAGAGAGAGAGAGAGAGAGAGAGAGAGAGAGAGAGAGAGAGAGAGAGAGAGAGAGAGAGAGAGAGAGAGAGAGAGAGAGAGAGAGAGAGAGAGAGAGACTTTGATAACGCTTTACAGTACAGCCCGGAAAATACTGCGTAATTAAACCGAAATTACAGTGTAACTTTCGGTAATTACAGTGTACATATAAAATAGCTTACGTGTAAGTATAGGGGAACAATATGTAAAGTTTGGGAATAAAGGGGTAACAACCAGGAAAATAACAAATTATTTAGGCAAATTATTTATACTGTAAGTAGTTTAGAACTACGGGGCACTTATACTATAATACAATATTACTTTTGGCAGCAATTTAGCGAGTACACTGCACCTTTTTGTAATAATGTCTACAAATACATAAAGGCTTTTTTTCAGATTACGGGGTACATATCAGTGCATTTATAAAGTAGGGTAATTTGTTATTATTGCAAAGGTGCACTGATTAAGTTGTTTCAAGGCACTTTTTTTTTAAATGCTGGGGAAATATACTCTTGTTTCATGTAGTTACAGTGTAAGTATGACATTGAACACTGTTTCATAGAACACAACTGCTGTCCTGCGAACGCAGAGTATGGATGACTCTGCTCTGACCGTTCTCTCTCTCCAAGTTGAAAAAGAATGGAGCATCCATCTGCCCACACTGACCAGAGCCCCCTGTGTTTTAATGCCCAGTAAATCAGCCAACTGTGTCCTTTTATTTGACAAATAATTGAAATAACCCTAGCCACCAGTCGACTCAGCTAATTCTTGAAGTTTTAAAATGTCAGTCTCCAAGGTGTTTATACTCATAGTTGTCTCTCTAGTGACGTTTTGAGTATACTGCAAACAGAATTACTTGATTTGGGCTTTCCCAAAATCCCACCACTGTCGTAGAGACTTTAAAGATCCCTTTGTGGTCCTTAACTCATCCCAAAACAGTTTAAACATATTTATATATATATACATTAAATACCTGTCACTTAACAAAGTTGTGTTTAGCTGCCAGTATGCACTCCTTGGCTTAATGGAGTTTAAAAACACAGAACACTGTACCATACTGTGATCAGAAAAACTCAGTGGAGTAATTAAACATTTTCTTATAATGTTACAGTGATGCTTAAAAACATAGAACCGATCCAATCTTGCCCGCGAAATCACACTGTCACGAACATGAGTCATTAAACTGTCTCCAAACATCACTTAGCTCATGCGTTTTGACAAGCTGGATTAACCGATTACGAGAGGGCAAGTGAGGTTCAATATGATTTCTATCCAAGTTCAACTCTGTACAGTTAAAGTCACCACCCAAGAATAAATATTCTTCTACACAGCATTTTTGTAAAACTGAACACAAAATATTTAAAAACAGAATTCTTTATTGGTGCAGTTGGAATGTACACACAAATAAAAACAAAAATAAAGTTTCCAAAAGTAGCTCTTACTTTTAAGAGTCTGCCTTTAACTACTTCATCAACCTGATAAGAAGTCGGACTGAAACTCTTAGCAAAAAGAATAGCAACCCCTCCGCTAAGTGCGGTTGTGGCTCAACACTGAGACCCCGTCCCACTCTTCAGCCCAATCTGCTGCATTCCTCAAGTCACTATGCGTTTCTTGACACATCACTACATCTATTCTTTTTTGTTTAACCACCTCAAAAATATCTGCTCTTTTTCTCATGTCCCTTGCTCCATTTACATTCAAAGTCGCAATATTCACTTCACTCATGTTTGGAGAAAAGAAAGAGACTAAGAAACATAGCAGCACTCCACACACACACACCACATTACTAGCAGCACTCCACACACACACACTGAACACACACCACATTACTAGCCCGGCTATTATACTTTCTCACCTTCTCTGGCATTGTCAAAAGTTAGCTATCTCACTATCTCCTTATTTGTAAAGAAACCTTCCGACATAAAAAACCTGGTTTTATCAACAAACTGCTTTGTGTCGGAAAATAATTATTTACACAGACCCCTCTCCTGTTTTTGTTCTGGCTGGAATGATGTGATAATTGGATCAATAATTCGGCATGAGTTTAGGGCATTAAAAAGTTAATGTTCTGTTATGGTAGATTCAAGACTATTTATCTGAAGTTTACTGAGTTGAGGCAGATTATTACTGTTGAGAAATGAATTGATTTCTTTCTGATTTGTGTCTTTTTCTGAGGAATATAGTTTACTGTAATAGTTTTGAAAGATTTCCCTGATGTGTCCGTAATGACTGGTATTGTCGTTTTTTTCTAATTTTGTTTTGATTTGATTTGCCAAATATTTACCAGATTTGGTAAATATCTCATATTAATAATTATCAGTTGCTTAATAATTTTCTTACTTCCGATCCAAATATCTAAAACCTCTTAAATCAAGAATAATTTACTAGAGAAGTAAAATTAAATAAGAAATTATATCAAAAAAAAAAAAAAAAAAAAAAAAAAAAAATATATATATATATATATATTTACATTAAGTTAATTTTTGCTTTAAACAAGAAACATAATCTGCCAATGGGGTAAAAATAATAATAATCTTGTTTTCCATTTATTTTTCTTGTTTTCCATTTGAATTAAGACTATTTTTCTCACCCCATTAGCAGATAATTTAGCTTGTTTCAAGCAAAAAAAATTTTTTTTTTGAGAAAACAAGATATAATTTCTTATGTCATTTAATTCTCTAGTAAATGCTTTTAATTTTTATATATATATATATATATATATAGGGTGAATTCAGGTAGAGTGGGACATCAGGTTGAGTGGGACACTTAAGCTTTTGAGTACTGTAAAGGGTTAATTTTGTAAGCCAATCACAACAATTGTTACTGTGTTGTAGCTGAATGTCTATTGGACATGAAATAAAGGTGATTGGTGTGACATCCCAGATGTGGTCTGGTTGTTATATTTCAAATTGCTTGACTCCTGAGACCTCACGGTAAGCCACCCGGCAAGTGTAAAGCTATTTTAGAATAATAAGGTTGATAATTCTATCACTTATGATGTAACAATAAAACTTTTGCTTTTACATATATTTATACTGTCTGTGTATTAGAGATAACTAACAATGAGTATCTAACTGTATAAAATGTTTGTGAAAATTAGATTCACAGCACTGTCCCACTCAACCTGACAGTGTTAGGTTGAGTGGGACAGTGCATTTCAGGTTGAGTGGGACAGTTTTAGGGCTAATGCAAACACAGTGCAGCCATTTCATGAACAAGAAGATAACATTTTAAAGTAATAAGTAATAATAATGTGTCTGATTATAACATTTTTATAAAATTTATATTTTTCAATATACACAACATGGCACCCATACAGAGAGGAGAGGGACAGAGAGAGAGAGGAGAAAGGAGTGACAGGGCAATACAGAAAAGGAAAAGACGGCAAAGTAGGAAAGGAAGAAAACTAAACCAGTGGATTGAAGAGAGAATGGCAGGGGCTAATGAAGAATATGAGCAGGAGGTGACTGAAGGACACAAACCAAAATTAAGGTTTTTAGCCAGGGCATGGAACATCCCAAAATCAACACTGCAAAGGCGAGTGAAAAGGCTGGTGAGTGGCTACCGCCATGCCTCAGGTAAGAGCCCCTGCTCTCAGCTCAGGCTGAGAGTGAATTGGCTAGCCTTGTTAAATGTTAGCTGAAAGGGGGTTCCCCCTGGAATGCAGTGATATATGGTGTATTGCGTTCCAGTACGCCAAAATTAATGGCATCCCTGGTTTTTCTGCGGAAAAGCAAAAAGCCGGTCACTACTGGTTTGAGGGGTTCATGAAAAGGAATCCAAACCTGAGCGCCACACATTTTCAATGCATGTATTCTGTTTTTATTTACCTTTTACACAACATCCCAACTTCATTGGAATTAGGTTTGTATTTCTCATGTTCATTTTAACCATAAAATAGTGTCCCACTTTCCCTAACAAAGTGTCCCACTCAACCTGATTGCTTCCAGTTTGCTGAAGAGGGTGTCAGATGGTGTTTAAAGATGAACAGTTTGTTAATAAATACATAAATTGGGAAAATTTCACCATAGTGGCCTTCATTACAATCTATTTAAACAAAACACATACAATTTTAATACATTCTAACTGATTTAGGTTGTTTAAAATGCAATTTACCAAAAAGTGTCCCACTTTACCTGACTTCACCCTATATATATATATATATTTAGACTGGAAACAAATATAAGAAGTAAGAAAAGCAGTTTTTTGCAGTGTATAAAGTTAATAATGATAAAGTCAAAGCTTTGAAGAAGAAACACTTACTGCTGAGACATCTCGTCTGCTGGATCCTCTTCTCCTGTATCAGACATTAAACATTTTCACAGATTACTCACGATCATTCATAACTAACAATATATATAGTTCTGCAATATAAGTATGTAATAATAATTTATTGTAGTTGAATGTCACTTTTTTTGTTCTGCATTGGATCTATCTATGCAATATTTTCATTGCTTGTACACTTGTGTCAATGACGTGACAATAAATTAAAGGAAATCTCATCAATGTTAGAACAATTTCAAATGAATTAATCTGTTGCAAAGATAAAAAAAGTAAACAATGGCTCATAAATTGCTAAATGAAAGTTAGACTCACGCTGGACTGAAGATGATGTCAAACACTGTGATCAGAGACACTGCTTGATAAGGTCACCAGTCTCTGTGTGTGTGTGTGTGTGTGTGTGTGTGTGTGTTCAGATCCGTCAAACACACTGAGAAAAATCACTGTAAGAAAAACATCTACAATTCAAAAGTTATCAATCTTTATTTCACCGTCTGAATTAAAACCAGACACTGACTGTACAGTTTCAAAATCATTCATCAGTTTTCTTTCCAAATCATTATTTTTAAAGATCCTATTAGTTTATCTTTTTTTTATGTTTTATTTAAAAAAAATTTGAACTAATAAATTAACTAAATGAATTCATGCACAACATCTAGTCAGATTTAGTCTGTTTTAATGAAGACTCGTGTCATTTCTACACACTGCATTAGTGAAATTAATGTAATTTCAATGATTTAACAGTTATCAGCAACAAAATTATTCACTTGCTTTTTTTCAGAATAAAAAAATGAATCACTGTCTTTGTAATATTTGTATATACATAACTAAAATATGTAACCATATGTGTGACATTGGAATATAATCATAATTTGCTATGAATAAAGAAGTATGAATATTGCTGCTCACCTGGAGTGAGTGAAGAGCGTCTGAAGAGAGATTCAGTCCGACTGAAATACTGCTCATATTTATATACTCCCTTTCTTTTCCCAAGAGTTTAGTTTCTATTTGAGTTTACAAGGAACAACAGACTCACACATCTCTAGAATGTTCTACTATTGCAAAACTATCCGGTTCTTCTTTTGCCTTCAGGTGGGTGAAACTTTCACTTCATGCCAAGTTTTCCAGCAAACTCCTTCAGCGTGTCCTGACATATCCTGCTAGTTTCTCTTATTATACTGATGAATATCAGTGTGTCTGATCTGATCTGGTTTTGTTGTTGTTGCAAGTCAAGTCACCTTTATTTATATCGAGCTTTTTACAAAGCAGCTTTACAGTAATAACAGAAAAATGAATGCAACAAAGATAGTTTTAGCTGTACAGCAGAACTAGAATAAAGTCATTGTCCAGCTTTAATACGTTTTTAATTTATTAATTTCTCCTGTGAGAATCACTCGTTATTACAGTTTTTTTTCAATTGCTTAAGCACAATTTTGAAAACAGGGCCCGGTTTGTCAAAACACTACACACAATTAACACAACCCTACACCAAAGTAACACAACACCTCAGATCATTTGCAAAATGGCATACTTTTGTCAAAACTATACAATGTCTTATAAAAAATTATTTTGTTGTCATAACATAAACACAACCATCATATGGTCTGACTCTGTTTGAATCAGTTAAACACTCCTGTGCTCAACCTAAAACACTTTTAGCATTTACACAGAGAAAGTGTCAAAATAAATTCACCAACACCACATGACACTAATGACAATATTTATTTATTTTGTAAAGTCAGTCAAATACTGCAAATACTGAACATTTCAACAAAACATTCATAAAAAAAAACATTTTCCAGTTTTCATACAGTATTACAGTATTGTTGAAGACAGGTGAACTTACCTGTTGGCTTTTTATAGTGCTTAAACCTGATTGGTGTGTCTACAATTTAGCAATCATGTGTTTGTGCACCGGACGACTGTGTTTAACAGATCGGCTCATAGGTAATTTGACAGTCAGTGCTTTGGAATTGCAAGGAAGTGACATTATGATATACTTTTGTGTCTGATGTATACAAGTGTGTTTAGTGTTTTGCAAATCACTGTGTGTAATGTTTTGCAAATAGTGTGAAGCTGACAATGTGCTTACAGGGTTTCACATTATTTGGATGTCCCTTTAACACATTCTGTTGTCTATAAGTAACATTGCCCCTTCATGTCTACTAACTCATTAGAGTGTTAGAGCATTAGTAGACTGGCAGGGTTAGGGTTAGAATAAGCTGACATGTACAGTAGTTGCAAAGTTACTTATAGTCCAGGGGTGGCGAACCTGTTCAGCATGATGAGCCCCAAAAAAATCCCTCATCACTGCAAAGAGCCACACAACTTATGTCTCTCACAATAACATTACTATTACAATTTATTACTTATTACAATTACATAACACACAATCATTTCCATGGATTTTAAAGTTTGTCAATGTTTGTCATAGTATCAGCCTTTGTTTTTGTTTTTTTAGTTTGTCAAGGTTACATGACTCAGTGGGATACCTGGCCCTCCTTGGTTTCCACAATTTTTGTTAAGTCTGGCTTGTATTCAGTTGTGGCAACTTGTAGTAACTCTTTCACATGCGTGTCAGTCAGTACAGAGCGATGCTTTGATTTCACTTGTTTCAGTGTTGAAAAAAGTGATTCACACATGTAAGTTGACCCAAACATTGACAATAGTTTGACTGCAGCCTGTTTGACATTGGGATATCTCTCATTCGGCACAATCTTCCAAAACTCTACGGTTCCTTCCCTCAGAACACTTTTAAGTCTGTCATCCTCAGAAAGTTCAATAATTTCAAGCTGAGATGCTGCTTCATCTTCCACTAACTGGGCTTTTAAACAGTCTGATTCAGCAGTGAATGGGTTGATAAGAAATTAAATTTGTGGTCTTTTTTGGCGTAGGCCGGAGAATCTGTCCTCAAAACTCTGTTCGAGATTTTCAAGCAGTGTTGCATATCGTGCAGTACTCCCATTTACAACCTCTGCTGCATGTTCACTTGCCTTCAACAAGGATGGAAAATGTGTTAACTGTCTCTTTTGTAGATGACTCTTGAACAGCTTGAGTTTGTTGACAAATGTGAAAATACTCTGCACCAGGTCAGAAACCATCTTTAACTTCCCTTGCAGATCCACATTGAGGCCATTCAGATAATGCAGCACGTCGACCAAAAAAGCCAAGTCTGAAATCCACTGGGGATCACGTAGCTCAGGATAGTCTTTATGTTTCTCTGCGAGGAACAGCTTCACTGGATTTAAAAGTGCAAAAAAAAAACGAGAAAGCACATTACCTCTTGACAGCGATCTTACAGCACAGTGAAGAAGCAGATCAGATGGAAGATCTTCATCAAGCTCAGCAACGAGATATTTGAACTGCCTGTGATTGAGAGCATGTGTGCGTATAAAATTGACAATTTCCAGCACAGGTTTCATGATGTGATCCAAGTTCAGCTTTTTAGACACCAAGTTCTCTTGGTGGATAATACAGTGAAATGTCCAAAATTCAGGAAAACAGTCATCAGCTTTACATAGCCCTACAAGGCCTTTCCCAGATCCCAACATGGCTGGTGCTCCATCAGTGACTATTGCTGTTAGCTTTGATAACTGCAGATCTGCTTTCTCAACAACAGCCATCAGTGTCTCTTTCAGGTCGATGCCACGGGTTCTGTCTTTCAGTGGCACAATGTTAAGCAGCTCTTCCTTAATTGTGCAGTCTTCTGACACAAATCGTACAAATATCGCCAACTGTGGCTTATCTTGTACATCGCAAGACTCGTCCAAAGCAATGCTGAAATACCGGCACTTCTGAAGATCCAACCCGATCTCACGGCAATTCGTACGAATTTTACGAGGTGGCTAATTCGTACCAATTCATACGACCTCACTCGTACGAATTTGTAAGTTTTTTGCTAAAACGTACATATTTTACGATTTGCCAAAATCGTATGAATTCATACGAATGACCTACCCCTGACCCCGCCCCTAAACCCAACCGTCACGTGGGTTTAGACAAATCGTACAAATTCGTACGAGTGAGGTCGTACAAATTCGTACGAATTAGCCACCTTTTAATCACTCGTACAAATTCGTACGAATTGGTCGTGAGATAGCGTTGGAAGATCTGAATATAAATGCGTTTCAACTGAGTTGTTAATGTCCGATATTCTCTCTTCAACGGTGTGCCGTGACAGCTGAAGGTCCTTTACTGAATGTTTCAAATTTTCATTTTCAGGACAAAGAATAGCAACAACATCACTAAAGCACTTTTTAAGAAACTCCCCTTCACCATATGGTTTTTTTGCACGAGCAATGTTCCATGCCAGCTGATATGACGCTAATGTCACTGTCTCTGAATGCTTGGTAAATTTACGAAAAAGCTGACTTTGTTTATCTGACTGACGTTTCAAAGTGTTTACCTTGTGCTTGCGGAGTTCACTGCCTTTGGGAAATTCCCGTGCCACCGTAGAATGGAGTGATGTGAAATGGCGCTCAAGATTTGAAGCCTTAAAATGCGACAATGACGTCTGGCATATCAAGCAGAATGGTTTTCCATTTCGTTCATCGAAAAAATATAAATCCTCCCATTCAGATAAAAATGTTCTGTGCTCATCTTCATATTTGCGCTTAGCTGTATGCTTCTTTGATTCTGCCATGACAATTCCTACTAACGTACTTCACATTAATCAGACAGCAGCAGCTCCTGTCAGTCAATAGGCTAGCCACGTTAAATCGCGCGAGAGTCGAGGTTCTGTTAAAAATAATTTAGAAAATAATATGAATAATATATTATTTAACAAAAAAGTAAAATTACATTCAGAAAATACATTTAAACTCCTTCTGATTTATTTTTAAATAAAATTTTGAATTTCTAAAAAAGTTGAATGAAATGCGATTGTATCCACAGAACATGTGGAGACTGAAGAGCCGCAAACAAGCAGTCAAAGAGAAGAGGTTCGCCACCCCTGTTATAGTCAGTAGAGTGTCTGTTGAGGAGCATCACAATAAAGAGTTTGCAGATATTAAGCAGACAGTCTACTAATACTCTAATGAGAGTTACTAATACTCTAATGAGAGTTACTAATACTCTAATGAGAGTTAGTTGACATGTAGTTGCACAGTTACTTATAGTTAACAGAATGTTCAAAAGGGACCATCAAAATAAAGTGTTACCGCTTACAGTTGTGCAAATCTAGCCTTGTGTTTTGCTCCTTGAGTGTAAGGTTTTGCTAATTGTGGGAACAATTAAATTTTAGTGTGTAAGCAATCGTAAAAAACTGTAACTTATGGGCCGTTTACACGACAGCGTTTTCAGCTGAAAACTGAGTTCTGGCCGTTAATTTACACAACTGTGTTTGGTGTCCTGAGGCTTATAGGGTCAGTGTTGGGATTAAGAGTTCAAAACATCGCCTTCTACAGTCACATAATTCAGTTTAACACCGGCACATAGTCTAGTGTCTCATCATCCCATCATTTTCAGACTAAAAGGTAGAGTATAATACAGACTTTGTTGTTAAATAATCTTTGACAGATCTGTATTACTGTAAGATCTGTTTTAAGACATTATCAATGTCTTCTTACATACACACACACACACATATATATATAATTTAAATATGTGATATATTTTATATATGATTCTCTGGAAAGGGGATTTTTCTTTCACTGTAGGCTATGCCAAGTTTTACAAGAAACAACATGCACAGCAGAGACCAACGTGATCCACACAGCTAAACAGTGTGTGTGTGTGTGTGTGTGTGTGTGTGTGTGTGTGTAGGCGCTGAAACAGTTTTAGTCTAGTAGTAGATTCAAACAAGGAAACACACAGGAGACAACTTTAACATGAACGTTAAACACTTTTTTATTATTATTATTATTTATTAATTCTCGAGGGACAGGTCAAATAAATAAATCACTGAAACTCATAGGAAAACTGGGTCAATGGAAAAACAGGCAAACAGAATCTGAACACACTAAAAACTAATTATTAACAGAACATAACGCTGACAGTATGAGCCAGCTGTCTCCATTTCAAAAGAGTTGTTGAGAAAACAGATAAAGGGGACTTCAGCATCACAATATGGAAGTTATGCTGCTTTTTGGGATATCATTCACTGTAAGGAAAATCCCCTGCTCTCAGGTGATAACCAAGTTGTCCTTTGTCCTTTATGACTTCGAGGTTTCAAATCCTCTTGCACTTCTCATAAAATGGGCGTTCACTAACAGTCCAGCTTTGTTTACACACTTCACACAGTTCAACTCACTCTTTTATGCAAATTATAATGACCTGAGATGTGTTTGCTCATGCAGTGGCCACTGGTCATTGTGAGTTAAGGTAATGATAATAATAATAACGATAATAATACTGTTACGTCCCCGCGTGGTGGTGCGTCCCCGTGTGTCTCTGTCTCTCCCTCTCTCTCTTTTTCTGACACATTCTCAGGTTCGCTCCACCTCGAGTCTGCTGGAGGGCTATCATTCGCTACCATTGTGTGACGTCACCTCCCCCGCAGCCAATCAAGCTTCCCGCCAGTGGTTAAAGGGACGCTGAAAGAACGCGACGATGCAACTTGTTTTCTGCCGCTCTGCTTTGGTGTTGTTTTGCTCACCTGTTATTCTTTTTCTGTTGCCATCTCGTTTTTGAATATTAGTATGACACTTTCCCTTTACGTTCAGTTTTTCCCTTTTTGACCAGTGTTCTGAGAAGCTTTTGACAAGTGTTTTGAGAAGCTTTGACAAGTGTTTTGAGAAGCTTTGACAAGTGTTTTGAGAAGCTTTTGACAAGTGGAAAGAGGACAGTTAGATGTCACGTGACTTACAAACTACATCACGTAGGAAACTCAATGTATATACACCCCAGGTAAGAATGTGAATGCCACCTCCTGTATGTTTTGTTTGTTAGTTAGAGTACTTTATTTAGGGCGCCCGGCGCTGAAGATTTGTTGTCTTTTCTTTTCTTTTGTTTACTAGTTAGATTAGAGTTTTAACAATAAGTTAGATTGACTTTTGTTTTGTTATTTTCATTTCTTTGGCTTCACTAACTAAGTCCCCTTTTCCTCTCGGGTTATTTATCTATATCTTTTGATCTGTAGCGTTTTGTTTACTTTTCATTACCTATTGTCACTATTATTATTATTATTATCATTATTGCTATTATTCATCGTTTTGGATAATTGTTTCCTTTCTGTATAATAAATTATCTTTCTTTCACATTTATTCGTAACGTCTTGTCTTTTGCCACCCCTAGTCACAATGCCCTTTTGATCACAACCTCAATGTTACTCTTTGATGACTTTGTCACAAGGGTTCGTAACATTTAATGGGGGCTCGTCCGGGATATTTAATCCCAAAATAATTTATAGTTGTGATCATCTGTGTGTGTGTGCTAGTGGCAACTGACGTTAGGTTGGCGACATATTCTTGCGGAGCAGCATTTTTGTACTCGTTTGCTGGCTGTGCATCATGGAAACCTTTAGCTTGCAGACGTTTATTGCCAGACCGTCTTTAGAGCAGATTAATTTGTGCAGGAAACAAGATTTATTGCTGGTAGCTGATCACTATCAGGTTGTTGTGAGTAAACATGCTCTTAAAAATGAGATAAAGAGTAAGCTGATACAGCGTTTAAGAGAAATCAGTGTGCTTCCTATGTCAAATACCGTGGTTGATGATAAGGCTGGCGGAAATGTTGGTGTGGGTGACGTTGCAGGGGCACATCGCAGTTTTGTGGGTGAGGAGGATAAGCGGAACGGTAGAGCTGATGCTGAGGCGGAGGGGATGGCCGATGCTAAGGCCGGCTTACCACTGTATGATCCGTTCTCTCCCAGTTCTGTTGATTCCCGAGACGGGGCGCGACTGAAAGTCCGCTTAGCCCGTTTGCAACATGAGGCAACCGAGAAAGCCCAGGCACGTCAAGCTGAGCTAAATATGCGTTTGGAGGTACGCAGGCTCGAGATTGAGGCTGAGACTCAGGTGAAGCTGCGACAGCTCGATCTGGACGCGATGAAGGTCGCTGCCGGTTCAGCTGCGCAGTCGAATCCGGGTTCGGTCTCTGGTGTTACTCCGCGCTCTGATCCATCCAAGGTTACATTTGACGTAAGTAAGCACATTGCATTAGTACCTCAATTTAGAGAATCAGAAGTAGATTCGTATTTCAATGCATTCGAACGCATCGCTACTTCTCTTCGTTGGCCTAAAGACGTCTGGTCTTTATTATTACAGTGCAAATTGATTGGTAAAGCACAGGAGGTTTGCTCTACTTTATCATTAGAGGAGAGTTTAAAGTATGAGTCTATGAAGTCTGCTATTCTTCGCGCTTATGAGTTAGTTCCAGAGGCATATAGGCAGAAATTTAGGGGACATAAAAAAAATTCTACCCAGACCTTCGTGGAGTTTGCAAGAGACAAAGGAATCTTATTTGACAAGTGGTGCACAGCCAGTAAAGTGAGTGACCTTAACGAGTTACGAGAGCTCGTACTGCTTGAAGAGTTTAAGGGATGCCTGCCCGATCGTGTTGTGGTTTACCTTAATGAACAGAAAGTAACTTCGTTGTCCCATGCAGCCGTGCTAGCGGATGAGTTTGTTTTAACACACAAAAATGTCTTTGCATTTGTACGTCCAGAGAAGTCACAGCCTGTCCCTTTGCAGAACCAAACGTTCCGTTCCAAACACAGCCCGCCTCGTGCTAGAGAGGATCGAGAATGTTTTTACTGTCACAAACAAGGGCATGTAATCGCCGATTGTTTGACTTTAAAACGCAAACAGCAGCCTAAAACTGTAGGGTTTGTGAAAGCTGTTAAGTCAACTGTTAATGTACCTAATGTGGAGAAAATTGATGACAGTTACCAACCTTTTATTTTGAAAGGGTTAATTTCATTAACGGGAAATTGTAGTGATCAGAAAGAAATAAGAATGCTTAGAGACACAGGTGCAATGCAATCTTTTATTGTGGCAAACAGGTTACCGTTGTCTGAGGACACTTTCTGTGGCTCAAGTGTGATAGTTCGGGGCATTGACATGAGTTGCATAACTGTACCATTACATCGTATCCATTTGCAGAGTGAGTTATGTACTGGATTTGTAAGAGTGGCGGTACGTCCTTCTCTTCCTGTTCAGGGCGTTGATTTTATCCTGGAAAATGATCTAGCCGGAGGAAAAATCTTGCCTGTGTTAGAGGTGGTTGACAAACCAGATGTGTTTAGTCAACCAGATGATGTGACTAATACTTACCCTGAGGTTTTCCCCGCGTGCGCTGTCACTCGCGCTCAGTCGCGTAAAGTGGGTGATATGGTGGATTTGTCTGATTCTGTTTTCCTTCCTCTGCTTGCTGGTGACGAATCATTGTCGACTGTTCCGTCATCAAAGCTAGAAAAAGTACAGTCAGAGAATGTCAGAGTAAATGTGTTTGACGCAGACGAATTAAAACTATCAGTGTCACGAGAGAAAATTAGCGCTGCACAAAAGGAAGATAAATCTCTTAAAGCTGCTTTTAATTCTGCTGTCGCTCTTGATTTGACGAAAGATCAGAAAGTTGCTTATTTTATTGAGAATGATTTATTGATGAGGAAGTGGTGTTCTAACGCGAACGATTCAGATTGGAATATTGTATATCAAGTTGTCATTCCTTCTCCTTATCGTCACCATGTGTTATGTTTAGCACATGATCATCAGCTTGCTGGTCACCTAGGAATTACCAAGACGTATAATAGGATTTTACGACACTTCTTTTGGCCAGGGTTAAAAAGGGATGTTGTGCAGTACTGCCGTACTTGTCATACCTGTCAAACTGTTGGGAAGCCGAATCAGGTGATTCGTCCGGCTCCACTGTTTCCCATACCAGCTATTGGGGAGCCGTTCGAGCATGTGATTGTAGACTGCGTTGGTCCGTTGCCTAAATCTAAATCTGGTAACCAGTTTTTGTTGACCATAATGTGCATTGCTACTAGATTTCTGGAAGCAATTCCATTAAGAAAAATCACCGCGCCCGTTATCATCAAAGCGTTAGTGAAGTTCTTTTCCACCTTCGGACTCCCTAAAATAATACAGAGTGATCAGGGCACAAACTTTTTATCAAGACTTTTTAAGCAAGTGATGGAGTCGTTGGCAATTTCTCACCGAGTTTCAAGCGCGTACCATCCACAAAGCCAGGGCGCACTTGAACGCTTTCATCAGACACTTAAATCAATGCTTAAGAAGTACTGTATGGACACTGCAAGAGACTGGGATGAGGGGGTTCCCTTGGTTTTGTTCGCAGTAAGAGAGACGGTACAGGAATCTCTTGGTTTCAGCCCAGCCGAACTCGTCTTCGGACATCAGATGAGAGGACCCTTGAAAGTTCTTAAAGAACACATTTTAACGAATGATTCGAGTTCGAGAACTAATGTGCTGGATTATGTAAGTACATTTCGAGATCGTTTGCATACTGCTTGGTCACTAGCTAAAGAGTCTCTAGAGAATGCTCAAAAAGGCATGAAGCGCCAGTTTGATCAGAGAGCAGTTGCGCGTTCGTTTTCGTCCGGTGACAAAGTGTTAGTGTTGTTACCTGTTCCTGGATCATCTTTGTCTGCCCGTTTCTTTGGTCCTTATGTGGTGAAGCAGAAATTGAGTGAGACCGATTATGTGCTTTACACCCCTGACAGAAAACGTCAAACCCGAGTTTGTCACATAAATATGTTAAAAGCTTACCATGACAGAGAGATGCCTAAGGTGAAAACTTCAGATGAGACTGCAGGGCCCGCTGTCTCGTCTGTTGCGTTAGCTGTGGATCTGATACAATCTTCTGTTATCTCGGGCGCTGACGAGGATGGTGTTGTACTTCGCAATGCTCCCCAGCAGTGCGCCAGGTTAGCCAATTCGGAGATGTTAAAAGATATTCACTCTTATCTTGCTCATCTAACAGTGGATCAGAAATCGGATGTTGTTGAAATTATATCTGAATTTAACTGTCTGTTTAGCGATGTTCCTACACAAACAAATGTCTTACAACATGAGATTGTCGTAAACGGTGCTCGTCCTATTAAGCAACATGCTTATCGTGTGAATGCAATTAAGAAGTCTATTATGCGTCAAGAAGTAAATTACCTACTGGAGAATGGTTTAGCTAAACCTAGTTGTAGTCCCTGGAGTTCTCCGTGTCTTCTCGTTCCTAAACCTGATGGCACGTTTAGATTCTGCACTGATTTTCGTAAGGTGAACGCTGTAACGGTGCCAGACAGTTATCCGTTACCGCGAATGGAAGACTGTGTGGATAATATTGGGTCGGCTCGTTTTGTAACTAAGCTGGATATGCTGAAAGGGTACTGGCAAGTACCACTTACTTCACAAGCATCCGAAATTTCAGCATTTGTCACCCCAGATAAGTTTCTTCAATATACAGCGATGGCTTTCGGTCTCAGAAACGCTCCAGCAACTTTTCAGCGTCTTGTGAATATCGTCTTGGCTGATGTACCGAATTGCAACGCCTATCTTGACGATTTAGTTTTGTACTCTGTGAGTTGGAAGGAACATGTGTGTTTAAGAACAGTCTTTGAACGCCTACGTAAAGCTAACTTGACTCTCAACTTGGCTAAGTGTGAGTTTGGTCGAGCGACTGTCACTTACCTGGGTAAAGAGGTTGGACAAGGCCAGGTACGTCCAGTGGAGGCTAAGGTTACAGCTATTGCCGAATTTCCAGTCCCTACCACTCGTCGAGAGTTGCGAAGATTCTTAGGTATGGCTGGTTATTACCGCAGTTTCTGTAAAAACTTCTCCACCGTTGTTACTCCTCTCACTTCGTTGCTTAGTCCGTCTAAATTGTTTAAATGGTCTGTGGAGTGTCAGAGTGCTTTCGATTGTGTAAAAATGCTTTTATGTAATGCACCTGTTCTTGTTGCACCTGATTGCACGTGTACTTTTAAACTTGAGGTTGATGCAAGCGCCGTTGGTGCTGGAGCTGTTCTTCTTCAGGAAGATACTAGTGGTATAGATCATCCTGTGAGCTATTATTCCCGTAAGTTTAATAAGCACCAGCTTAATTACTCTACCATTGAAAAATAAGCACTTGCGCTTTTGCTTGCTCTTCAACAGTTCGAAGTTTATCTTGGTTCCAGTAGTCTTCCTATCACAGTGTTCACAGATCATAATCCTTTAGTGTTTTTATCCAGGATGTACAATCAAAATCAGCGTTTGATGCGCTGGGCTCTGGTACTCCAGAATTACAATTTGGAGATCAAACACAAAAAAGGTGTTGATAACGTTTTAGCTGACGCTCTTTCGAGAGTGTAAAAAGTTGTCTGTTGTTTTCTTATTTTGTTTTGTTTTCACTAACAGGTTTGTTCTTAAGGGTGGGAGTGTTACGTCCCCGTGTGTCTCTGTCTCTCCCTCTCTCTCTTTTTCTGACACATTCTCAGGTTCGCTCCACCTCGAGTCTGCTGGAGGGCTATCATTCGCTACCATTGTGTGACGTCACCTCCCCCGCAGCCAATCAAGCTTCCCGCCAGTGGTTAAAGGGACGCTGAAAGAACGCGACGATGCAACTTGTTTTCTGCCGCTCTGCTTTGGTGTTGTTTTGCTCGCCTGTTATTCTTTTTCTGTTGCCATCTCGTTTTTGAATATTAGTATGACACTTTCCCTTTACGTTCAGTTTTTCCCTTTTTGACCAGTGTTCTGAGAAGCTTTTGACAAGTGTTTTGAGAAGCTTTTGACAAGTGTTTTGAGAAGCTTTTGACAAGTGGAAAGAGGACAGTTAGATGTCACGTGACTTACATACTACAAACACGTAGGTAACTCGATGAATATACACCCCAGGTAAGAATGTGAATGCCACCTCCTGTATGTTTTGTTTGTTAGTTAGAGTACTTTATTTAGGGCACCCGGCGCTGAAGATTTGTTGTCTTTTCTTTTCTTTTGTTTACTAGTTAGATTAGAGTTTTAACAATAAGTTAGATTGACTTTTGTTTTGTTATTTTCATTTCTTTGGCTTCACTAACTAAGTCCCCTTTTCCTCTCGGGTTATTTATCTATATCTTTTGATCTGTAGCGTTTTGTTTACTTTTCATTACCTATTGTCACTATTATTATTATTATTATTATTATCATTATTGCTATTATTCATCGTTTTGGATAATTGTTTCCTTTTTGTATAATAAATTATCTTTCTTTCACATTTATTCGTAACGTCTTGTCTTTTGCCACCCCTAGTCACAATGCCCTTTTGATCACAACCTCAATGTTACTCTTTGATGACTTTGTCACAAGGGTTCGTAACAAATACAATAAAATAAAATAAAAAAAAATAACATGATAGGCTACTGTTGTGCAAAAACTTGAAAGGGAGAGCTGATATTATTATGGGGTCCCAGGTAAAAAAGTAGTATACTTTAGTGTATTACAAATATGAATGAAGTACATGAAGTATAAAACAAGTATGCTTCTACTTGTTGTGCTTTATTTAAAGAGTATTTAATATGTACTTTTTAAAAGTATACTTCAAAAAAGATGTAATTAAGTTCAACTTAAGAGTCCAAAAAGTAAGAATACTAATTTACCAGTAATCAAATTATTTTTTAAATATACGTTTTGAAAGTGTACTTTGTTGTTAATGTAGCCTATTATAAATTGTATAGAAGTTTTTTTTTTTAAGTGCATTCAATTTGACATACTTAGAAAATATCCTTTTCTGAAATGCAATTTGTAATCTGTTGATGTGATGCACTTGAACTGAATTGTAATATAATACACTTGTAGTGTAATAGCAACATTCATGCTTAAGTATAACAAAATGGGGATAAAAGTACAGATGAAATATACTTCAAACAATGTGTTTCTTCCTTATGTAGCAAGTTGGGAAGAGAGCAATATTAATTGTTTTCTATTTTCATATGATAAACGCTTGTTCACGTGAACAAGCATCAGAAGACTCTGAATTTCCAGACAGTGGAACTTGAGAGAGAATCAGGTTTTCTGCATTTGTGGTCAGTCTATTATCCATTGCATTAGTCGGCACAGATGCGAGACACGATGCATGCCACTTCTTCCCATCGTCTAGGAGGTAAGTGTAAGGGCCAACTTTTTCTCTAACCTCAACTGGAGGAGTGAATTTTGGGTGTCCTTTTGGCACATGTACAGACTTTTTAATGCGCACTTTATCCCCTTTTCGGAAAGAAGAATGACGCACTCGATGCTTGTTCACGTGAGACACGTCAAAGACGTGAGCCAGGTTGGCTAAAGGACTATGTTTTTTCGTCACAGAAACTGACATGGACTTTTGCACACATTGCACACGCATAAGTAGGCTGCTGAATAGCAGTTGAGCAGTTTGTTCATATTGTTTTTAAATGCTCCTTTGTATTCATGTAATGTGTTGCTTAGTGTATTCTTATACATGTGAAATTGTTGATATATTAAGGATTTGATGTTCTTTATTTCGATTTCATGTCAATTGTTGGCTACAGAAATAATTCATTTAACTAAGAGGGGAAAATGTCATGTCCTTACATTAATACTCCACTAGATGGCACTCAAGCTCCTTAGGTAAAATATACATGTGAAGTAAGAGAGAGAAGAGTGAGAGTAAATGCTGAACATGTGCTCGCATGTTATCCTGCCTGTGCAGAAGTTATTAAAGAGTTTCCTGAGATAATTCGACTTGCTTGTGCTTCTTGTCATGAAGACATAACAGAAAGTACCTCGGTTTTCTGTAATAAAATTCTGCCAAAAATGGAAATATCCCTTTGTAACCACACATTTAACATATTTCGACTTTTTGTTATATTGTCAGCCAAATTAATTTTTTCTCTAGTTTTAGAGTCTTTAGTAATAACAATACCTAAATAGTCAACGCATTCTCATCCTACCTCATTTTTTAATGGAATATTAAACAATTGAGATTCAGTCCGATTATGCACTGCCATTAGCTCACACTTTTTTAAATTTAATTTCAAACCAGAAGCTTTGGAAAAATGTGACATTAAATTAATGGCCACTGGGATCTGCTCTGCATCCCTAAGAAACAGAGTAGTATCATCTGCTAGCTGACTTATTAATAGCTGACTCCCCAAAACATTCAAGGGCCTAATATCTTTATTATTTTTCACATAAATTGCCAAAAGTTCAGCTATTAAAATAAACAAATACTGACTTGTCGGATCTCCTTGTCTAATACCTCTGTTGATGTTAAAACGCTTAGAAGTCCCACATGGAAGCGATACTGAACTATTAATATATATATACAACATCTCTATCAATTTAACAAATTTGTAACCAAATCCAAAAAACTTCAGTGCATGTAAAATGAATTTATGTTCTACAGTATCGAATGCCTTGTAGAAATCAAGAAACAAGACAAACCCATCATCCTTAATCAAATGTGCATAATCAATTAAATCCAAAATAAGTCTAATATTGTTGTGTATTAACCTTCCTTTAATAAAACCAGATTGGGTTTCACTTATAACTTGACTAAACCTCATTTTTAGCCTGTTTGCAATAGCAGATGTAAGAATTTTATAATCAACATTGAGTAGGGTAATCGGTCTCAGATTATCAATAATTATTTTGTCTTTGCCTGACTTTGGGATAAGAATGATCAACCCCTGTTTCATAGTTGGAAGTAAAGAGTTAGATTCAAAACATTCCTTTAAAGCTTGAAACAACAGATCTTTTATATCTTCCCAGCAGAATTTGTAAAAATTTGTAGTCAGACCATCCTGACCAGGAGATTTACCTAAAGGCATTTTTTTAATAGCAGAATCGATTTCCTCCAATCTCAGGTCTACATCACAACTTTCTTTAAATTCAATATCAATCTGTGGAATAGGCCTACAATCTTTTATCTTTTCTAGAAATTCTTGACCATTTTTGTCAGAATATGAAAAAAGAATAAATATCACTGTAAAATGAGTATACTTCCTTGGATATTAATTTGGGGTCTGTGATGACCTTATCATTAATAATCAAACTATGAACAGCATTGTTTTTCTGTCTCCTCTTTTCTAGCTGACAAAAATATGCTGTATTCTTCTCTCCTTCCTCCAACCATTTTGCACGAGACCTTATAAAAGCTCCTTGTGCTTTCATTAAATACAAATGATCTAATTTTGCTTGAAGAGAGAGTAATTTATCAACATCTTCTTGAGTCATTTCCTGTGTATTACAACAGGTATTCATTTCTTGAATTAAACTAAACTCACTTTGCTTCTGTTCTTTGTTTTTTTGTTTACCAAACCGAATCGAAACTTCCCTTGTTTTGAATTTAAAATACTCCCATTTATTCCCATTAGAAGTTAAGGTGAGGTCATCTTTATTCTCAATATTTAAATTTCTTATTTGACTACAATAATATTTATCCTTTAAAAGATCTGCATTAAACTTCCAGTAGTCTTTTCTAAAGGTATGTTTTATTGTTGGCGACAAAATTAACGAAATAAGACAATGGTCTGTCAGTGGTGCGGCAGAAATTAAAACATTAGTGGCAAACTCAGAATGTTCCTCAGTAATAAGCCAAAAGTCTATCCGTGACTTAGAGGATCCATTAGGTTTGACCCAGGAAAACTGAGACTCATTAGGATGCTTTAACCTCCAGATGTCATTAAGGGAATTTAGCTGGCAAAACTCCTGAATAATGTTATTCAAATGGTGGCTTGTATAACTAGAAGGAGATCTGTCCAGCCACTCATCTGGTGCTAGATTAAAATCACCTCCAATTAGTACACAATTCGTATGAAATTTTGATTTAAGCTGTGTGACAACATCTGTAATATTAGAAAATAAAATATTGTTTTGCCCACTGCTATTATAAGCATAAACATCAACTAAAATAAGAAAAGTACCTTCACTATTAACCACAGCAGCAAGCCAATGACCATGAGCATCAGACTGAGAAGTCACAATCTTCCCAGGGCAATTGTTAAGGCAAATGGCGACACCTGCTGATCAATTGGAGCCATGACTAAACTAAATTGTCTCTCCCCACTGCATCTTCCAAAAAGCAGCATCTTCTTCAGTAGAGTGAGTCTCTTGTAGAAAAACAAAATGTGACTTCTGCCCCTTGCAAAACAGAAAAATACCTTTGCGTTTTACTTTGTCCTTTAGTCCCCTTGCATTTAACGAACAAAAAGATAGACGAGATTTCAATGAGAACATACACCCACTGGAACTCACAGTGAACGGATCGAAAGTGTCAATAAGCTATCGACAATGGGATCGGAAAAAAAAAAATGCAACACTTATCTAAAGTATCTGAAAAAAACAACACATTTCCCATTTTCCAAGTCTTCATCATGAGGCACAAATTTGTTTTCCTTCAATGAAAGCAAAGGGACCACGAAAGTATGCCACTTTCCCTTCCGCTCGCGCTTGCTTAATGCGTGGCCAAAGTATTCCCCTAGCCTCTCTGTCTTCTTTAAGTCCTCAGTGAAATGAATACCTGCCTCCTTGCACACGGTTGACCCCTTTGCAGTGTCCAGATTTGGTCTCTGTAGAGTCGCTTTGAAAACTGACTGATAATCTGGCGCGTGCGATTTCCTTCTCTTCTGCCAATACGATGAACTGTCAACCGCCTCTTCCATTTCCCAGGCCACACCAGGAGCAATCTTGGCCAGCAGGGTAATCACCTCCTGTCTGATTTTTTCGTTCTGTTTCTCTTGCGAGCCTTTGATGCGTAAATTCCAACGCCTTTTGTAGCGATCCAATTCACCTACCCTTGACCTCAGCTCTTTATTTTCTTTTTTAAGATCAGAAAATTCCAGCTCCAATACAGCTTCCTTCTGCTTGTGAGCTTTCATCTCTTCCTTAACCTCAGAAATGGCGTTACAATTCTCTTCCATTTTTTTGGACAGCTCCTCCAGCCTTTTCTCCTGCTTGTCAAATCTTTTGCCGAGGGAGTAAATTGCCTCGAGTATATCCGCATTAGAGATATCTTCCCCCTGATCAGGCCGCACTTTCTTCATTAAGTGCACTTTGCTGGGAGTAACAGGTCGATTCTCAGCACCGCATTCCTCCAGGACACGCTTGTTTGTTTCAGCACAAACCTCCATCGCGTCATCATAATCATGAACATTTCTGATACTGATCACGGTATTTTCTTCGGAGCTTCGTGCACTACTTGTAATTTTTAGATGATGAAAAAAAAAACTTTAACAAACAGTTTGGGAATAGTCTGAAAATAAGAAAAAAACTTTGAGACGGTTAAACTATGCTGCTATCTAGTACGCCATCTTGGCCGGAACACACACTATGACGTTAGAGAGTGCGTGAGCAGGTCTCAGACAGTGTGATAACATTAGGTTTATTATAGACAAGCCAGGCCCTTAAAAGATCAATTTTATGTGACAGACTTCTTATGTTCAGGTGGATAACAAATAAACCTTTACCCATGTTGACTATTCAGAGGCATAAAAAAAAACAGGTTGACTGGGGTGGGGTTGGAAGAGCAACATACACACACCCACGCAAACATACACACGCACGCACACACACACACGCGCGCGCGCTCTGGCGAACGCGAGAACAATCATAGACCAATTAGGCCAAAACATAACAAAATACAGATGTAGTCTGCTAAGTTTTTCACTAGAATTACATAAAGTGAAAACATAATATTAGATACATTTTTCATGCACAAATAATCATCTGAGTAAAACTGGCTCCCAGCCGTTAATGGTAGGCTATGATTATAATAATACATTGACCGGTATCATAATAAAAAAATAAAATAAAAAAAATGACAAAATTAGACTAATCGGCCTGAGAGATAACTCACTTCAATAAATGTGAGCCTTTCATGCAAATAACAACAGCACCGGAATCAACTCAATTAGTATTTTTCCTTGGGTTAAATGAAACAAATCAGTCATTCTGAGATTGAGCCTCAAAAACCCGAAGAAAAGATTCAGCATCTCCAGGACTTTTAAACAGGATTACTTTGCCCGCTGCAATAATCCTCAGTATGGCTGGATATTGAAGAGAATATGGTGAGGAGAGAACCTTCTCAGACAATGTGTTGTCTGAACTTCATTAACATACAGACCACAGCTGGTACAACTGGAGAAACTTCATTAACATACAGACCACAGCTGGTACAACTGGAGAAACTTCATTAACATACAGACCACAGCTGGTACAACTGGAGAAACTTCATTAACATACAGACCACAGCTGGTACAACTGGAGAAACTTCATTAACATACAGACCACAGCTGGTACAACTGGAGAAACTTCATTAACATACAGACCACAGCTGGCACAACTGGAGCAACTTCATTAACATACAGACCACAGCTGGCACAACTGGAGAAACTTCATTAACATACAGACCACAGCTGGCACAACTGGAGCAACTTCATTAACATACAGACCACAGCTGGTACAACTGGAGAAACTTCATTAACATACAGACCACAGCTGGTACAACTGGAGCAACTTCATTAACATACAGACCACAGCTGATACAACTGGAGAAACTTCATTAACATACAGACCACAGCTGGCACAACTGGAGAAACTTCATTAACATACAGACCACAGCTGGCACAACTGGAGAAACTTCATTAACATACAGACCACAGCTGGCACAACTGGAGAAACTTCATTAACATACAGACCACAGCTGGCACAACTGGAGAAACTTCATTAACATACAGACCACAGCTGGTACAACTGGAGCAACTTCATTAACATACAGACCACAGCTGGCACAACTGGAGAAACTTCATTAACATACAGACCACAGCTGGTACAACTGGAGAAACTTCATTAACATACACACCACAGCTGGTACAACTGGAGCAACTTCATTAACATACAGACCACAGCTGGTACAACTGGAGAAACTTCATTAACATACAGACCACAGCTGGTACAACTGGAGCAACTTCATTAACATACAGACCACAGCTGGTACAACTGGAGAAACTTCATTAACATACAGACCACAGCTGGTACAACTGGAGAAACTTCATTAACATACACACCACAGCTGGTACAACTGGAGCAACTTCATTAACATACAGACCACAGCTGGCACAACTGGAGAAACTTCATTAACATACAGACCACAGCTGGTACAACTGGAGAAACTTCATTAACATACACACCACAGCTGGTACAACTGGAGAAACTTCATTAACATACAGACCACAGCTGGTACAACTGGAGCAACTTCATTAACATACAGACCACAGCTGGCACAACTGGAGAAACTTCATTAACATACAGACCACAGCTGGTACAACTGGAGCAACTTCATTAACATACAGACCACAGCTGGCACAACTGGAGAAACTTCATTAACATACAGACCACAGCTGGTACAACTGGAGAAACTTCATTAACATACAGACCACAGCTGGTACAACTGGAGCAACTTCATTAACATACAGACCACAGCTGGCACAACTGGAGAAACTTCATTAACATACAGACCACAGCTGGTACAACTGGAGCAACTTCATTAACATACAGACCACAGCTGATACAACTGGAGAAACTTCATTAACATACACACCACATCTGGTACAACTGGAGAAACTTCATTAACATACAGACCACAGCTGGCACAACTGGAGAAACTTCATTAACATACAGACCACAGCTGGTACAACTGGAGAAACTTCATTAACATACAGACCACAGCTGGTACAACTGGAGAAACTTCATTAACATACAGACCACAGCTGGTACAACTGGATCAACTTCATTAACATACACACCACAGCTGGTACAACTGGAGCAACTTCATTAACATACACACCACAGCTGGTACAACTGGAGAAACTTCATTAACATACAGACCACAGCTGGCACAACTGGAGAAACTTCATTAACATACAGACCACAGCTGGTACAACTGGAGAAACTTCATTAACATACAGACCACAGCTGGCACAACTGGAGAAACTTCATTAACATACACACCACATCTGGTACAACTGGAGAAACTTCATTAACATACAGACCACAGCTGGCACAACTGGAGCAACTTCATTAACATACAGACCACAGCTGGTACAACTGGAGAAACTTCATTAACATACAGACCACAGCTGGCACAACTGGAGAAACTTCATTAACATACAGACCACAGCTGGCACAACTGGAGAAACTTCATTAACATACAGACCACAGCTGGTACAACTGGAGAAACTTCATTAACATACAGACCACAGCTGGCACAACTGGAGAAACTTCATTAACATACAGACCACAGCTGGTACAACTGGAGCAACTTCATTAACATACAGACCACAGCTGATACAACTGGAGCAACTTCATTAACATACAGACCACAGCTGGCACAACTGGAGAAACTTCATTAACATACAGACCACAGCTGATACAACTGGAGAAACTTCATTAACATACAGACCACAGCTGGCACAACTGGAGCAACTTAATTTACATTAGAGCTGGTGAAGTATCACGGGATAAAAGGTTTGAGTTTAGGATTTTCAGGGTTCATTCCGACTCCGTTGACCTCAAGGTGTGCAAGTACTTTATCACTGCTATCCTGCAATAAACTTCTTCACTGTAATCTTAAACATCTTATTTTTTTCTTACGATGTCCAGAAACTCGTTTAAAATATGAACTCTATATATTAAAAAACATGCACTATATTATGTATTCATATTTAAGTATTGTAGTAAAAATATAATTTGAACAAGTATATTTATTAAAAGGGGCTGTTTTTAAATAGCTCTGATGTGTTGCAATAATCTGAGGACAGTGACGTGTTAATTATTGTCAGAAAGTACATATATGCTGCAGTTTGTCTGTTATATTATCAGATAAGCTACATATTATACATGAACAAAGGTCCATAATAAAATATATTATACTGCTTCATAACACCTCTGAATGCTTTCATTTTCATTCAGGGTCCAAAATCAAACCTCAACCAGAGACAAATGAGATGTAAAATGCAGTTTCTCTATAAGGAAATGCAGTATGTTTTAAGTTAACTGTGAGAATGATCAGACTCTCATTGATTTAAGTAATGTGAAAACTTTATTTTTACCTTTGGACCCATTCACAACTGTCCTGATAGTGAGAGTCCTGTTGTTTGTTTGATTGGTGTAGATCATTAACCAGCAGCACATTGACACAATCATGAAACTGAAGAACAGTTTTGAGAGCAGGAACTATATTTGCTAAGAGATTGCTCAGACACACGCAGATATTACTGGACATACGTCTACATTACTGACAATATACTGTTAGAAAACTGATGGAAATGTATTGCAAAAGTCATCAGTATCATCTGTCTTAGTTCTCCAGGTAAGATTATTTATTTTCTCTTTGGGAAGATTTTTTTTTGTGTGTCATAGGCCAATCATTACTAAAAAATTTTTTACAATCTATCTTGGTCTGGGTGTGTCAAATACTTTTTTAAGTGAATTATAAATGCTGCATCATGATTGAGGGAATTTATATTTACTTTAATTTGAAAAAATAATAATTTGTAATTCTAATTGAGGGAGTCTCTGATTTGTGTCTGAAACTCGAGAGGGAAGATAACACTTTATTTGCCACAGATATAATGAGTCTTCAGAGAACATTTGGAGTGGGAGATGGTTATAGAAAAATAATTGAGAGATGCGGATTAAACATCTGACCAGGGGTGTGTTTACTACTCCATTACCATATTAAGAGTATACTATTAAGAAGCATAGCATAATATAGTATAGCATAATAAGAAATCAGGTCACGTTAATCACGACTGTTTCCCGAAACCGTAATGTTCAGGCATCAGAGATCACAATATGCATTGATAAACATATACACTATACAATTAAAACAAAGAATGACCAAACCACTGTGTGTGTGTGTGTGTGTGTGTGTGTGTGTGTGTGTGTGTGTGTGTGTGTGTGTGTGTGTGTGTGTGTGTGTGTGTGTGTGTGTGTGTGTGTGTGTGTGTGTGTGTGTGTGTGTGTGTGTGTGTGTGAGAGAGAGAGATTTTTGGCCTCAAAATCATTACATTTCCATTACAAATCCATTAACAATATGTCAAAAATAATTAATTATTTTAATTTTCAATTTTGTAATTCATTGTCAAGGAACTGTTGACTATAAAGGGAGGCAAGAAAACTTCTTTCTAGAAATGGATCATCTTGGCAGTGACTCTGACTGCAGTGACGACAGCTCTGCTTCAGATAACAGCATTGGAAATCCTCCTTCATTCAACAGTGAGTCAGTAAACTGCACTATGAATTTGTGATACACATTAGTGAAAATAAATAAATAAATAAATATATATTTTTTTTAAGTATAATAAATTAAACATAAAAAGCAAAGATCAGAAAATTTAATGAACAAAGTCAAGTTCTGTACATTGCAGCGGGGGGAGCATAGTCAAAAACCTGTTGATGAAGGTCAGTAACCGGAATCAGTCCAGAAACCTTTTAATATTAATTTGCCCAGTCAAACATAGCCTGACGACGCCACCCTGAATCTCTCAGGGAAAGTTAAGTTATAAACACAGATTCAATGTGTACCTTACCAACAGAAGGAACAGAGTTGTGTTCCTCGGATATGACAAAATTCACAATTTATTTACAGACATTATACAGAAAATGACACACCCAATCGACCGTTCGCAAAGACCCGCCCCCCTTAGTTACTGTCGCTATGTCCGACAAGCTACGCCGCTCTCACACACACACCATGTTCTCATGCAGAGAAAAACACATCGCGGAGACACACTGACAACACACTGACAGACACAGACCAGCTTACTTTTCGGTTACTTTTGGTATTAAACAAAGTCTCACCTCTCAAATTTGGTCATTTTTAAAAAGAAATGTAAACAATAAATAGCGTTTTGTGTCTCTTTAACGTGTCGTGACAGATCGCTGTAGAGTCTCAGTTAAAGCCGCTCGTGAACCGATCATCTCTTCCTTCTAGTTCATTTATAGCATCAAATAAACATGAATGAACATCAGAAGGAATGTTGTATTAACCGCGGAAAGACGTCAGTACACTCCGCTTCTCAAGTTCAAATCCTCCAACGTTAATCTACTAACTCTCCTGACTGCTTTGTCCGACAAAATGGCGGATGGCGAAGTATGATTGGTCAGATCACCTGTCAATCAAGCTCCCTGCAAATTAATTCTTCATCTGTGTAATCACACACACTGAGCTGTAATAGAGAACACCAACTACAAGAAACAGAACCCCCCCAAAAAACTAGACTGACCGGCCACTGGCGTGAGCCCACTCTGTTGCCCCTGTAAAATTCACCAGTAAACGTGCCTAAAAAATATACACACACACACACGAAGAGAAAAGATGTGCACAACACACAGTGTACATGCAGCACCAACGAAGGGTATCCAAAGAGACCACACCTTCCAGCCAGCAACCCTCCGTGATCCGCTAAAACAACACAAAAAAGAATAAAGCAAATTAATTGGTTCTCAGAATAAAAAATGCTTAGGAAACTGACCATTATAGTTTAAGCAGCCCATATGTTGACTCATAACGCAGCAATAACCAGCCTTACTATAGACGCATCACAACTATCAAATTAATTAACAGACCTTAACCAACCAAACAAAAAGAAAGAAAAAGATTACATATCCCGAAAAGGGGGAAAAGGGGGGAGGAAAGACAGCAGTGGCATTAAACTGGAAATCATAAAGAAAACAAAATAAACAAATTACATCAAATAAATATTACACCATAATCAACCACACATCAAATAAATATTGCCACCAGCTAAATCCCTCCAAAAACACATAAAACCCTGCCGATGCTCTAATGGGTTGAAAAGAGCCACAGCGCCATTTTCAATCGTCACTAACATACGTCCACCAGCCCCACGACCAGCAGGGAGAGCTAATCAGCCTAAAACAAATCCCTAACAATTGTTAAAAAGCAAGACACAAACCTCAAACTAAATGAAAATCATTATGACCTACCTCTTACTCAATATACAGCACCTGCACACCAGCGTGGAAACAGCCTACAAACAAAACAGGGATCCCTTAAAATATGGTACTATCCGAACTTTACTTAGGGGCAACAATAAATACGAGTGGGGGTTCAATCTTCAGCTGGCTGGCAGGAGCCGCCACTGGCATGTCACGTGACCTGTCAGTGTCTGTCAGTCTGATCACAACCATTTGACTGCTTTAATTGGGATAAATTCTCAGAGGAAGACCGCGAGTGCTTAGGGTGCCATTTGGGCCTTGGCCCAAGACGCGCCGCCCTCGCCGGAGCTCGCCGCCAGCTTTCATTGAAAATGAATGACTTCCGCCACTTTGACTCTCGCCGGCGGTGGTGTGAACAAATCAAATGAAAAACTAAACCGTGCGAGCGAGGGTAAATTAGTCACATTAGAAAATGGGGCTGTATGTTGTGTTTGAATAATTACGTATCTTATTTAGCTGAGGTAAATTAAACGCAATTATCTCGTAACCTTGCTCGATGAAGGATGAGACAACACAAGGATCCCAACCGGCGGTTGAAATGTAAAATCAATCGATTTTAAAATGAACGGGCGGGTGGTTCAATGTCAACATTTTGACAACGCTGTAACAACCTTCAATACACAACATAGTTATAGCAATCTTTTGGCCATGTTGTTAAAACGTTGTTAGAAGGTTGGATACGTTGTGCCAGCGTTCTGTGTTTGCTGGGTACACGGTCATCTGTTCAGGGAAAAACTAAACGCTTTTAGGATCGGATTTCATAGGATTTGGGAAGGCACGACTCAGAATAGCTTTAGACATAAGCTGCGTTTCCATTGCAGATTTACACAAAACTTTTGAGATATTTTCTAAATGTCGTATAAAATTAAATGACATTGTTTCCATTAACCGATGTTATGTGACTAAAACGTAATTTTTTCCTCTCGCGATAAGTCATCACAAAAATCATGGTGACAGATGTTAATAGGTCTACATATATCGGTAATAAAGAATAGTTAATGAATAGTTTAGTAAAAAAATTCCGTCCTTCGGATGAGATGTTAAACCAAGGTCCTGACTCTCTGTGGTCATTAAAAATCCCAGGATGTCCTTCGTAAAAGAGTAGGGGTGTAACCCCGGTGTCCTGGCCAAATATGCCCAGTGGCCTCTGTCCATCAGGGCCTCCTAATCATCCCCATATATACTGATCGTCTTCATCACTGTCTCCTCTCCACCAGTAAGCTGGTGTGTGGTGGGCGTTCTGGCACAATATGGCTGCCGTCGCATCATCCAAGTGGATGCTACACACTGGTGGTGGTTGAGGAGATTCCCCCCTTCTGTGTGTGAAGCGCTTTGAGGTCTCAGAAAACACGCTATATAAATGTAACAAATTATTATTATAAATTATTAAGAACTGTCTCATCTTCTGTCCAAACGTACCGTGTTGCCAAGAATGTTCGACTGTTACATACACCAGGTGATCTGTATATGTTTATGTGTTTCCGCTGCAGTTTAGCCTAATACAAATGTTTCGAATTCCTTGAAGAAAGCACCTCATGCGAGTATAAACACTTGTTTGCTATATGTCAGTATTTGTTTCCATTGGGCGTATTTTCAATTCGCAATTTCAATTGGTGACATTTAAAGGGTAATGGAAATGCTGCTATTATGATGTTTACATTAACATTAATTTCATACCGATGTTATGAGTGAAAAAATCACATCTTAATACAATTAGATTATTTTAATTGAGTATTGTAGCATACGCCACTGCCTACGTTAAACACAGGCTAGTCCTCACAGAAGAAGCACACAAAAAGGATTACATTAATTTAAAAAAATAATAACATGATATTAAATTTAAAAAAATATATAATTAAGTGCAATTGAAAATATAGACAAATTTAAAAGTTACGTATATTGCCTATTATTTATTATCATAATCTTAATTCCGGTGATGGAAATCACCCAGAGGAAGACATTTTTCTTGGTCCAAGATTTGATTGAATCAGTTTATTAATGTTATTAGAAGTACAGCAATATTTTTAAGTTACATCATGGAAAACATTTAGTGGTTAAACACTTACAAGTTATCTTATAGTAATTAGTCATTCAATGTATGTTAACAGAATATGTTATCTTTCTGAGGTCAATAAAACTAAACAGCACTGAAAACTAATTTTAAATACTCTAATCCTAATGAAACGTTTGATATATTTCAGGAAACTTGAACCTTGAATTGGAAAGCAGCATTGAAGAACTAAAGTCAGAATTTGGCAGAAATCAGGAAACTCTCAATGGTCAAATAAAGGAGCTGGATGACGCCATTGATGAACTTGAATCTGTGCACAAGAACACAACAATAGGCAGTTTGGTGGGATCATCAGTTGGAGCAGTTGGAGGAGTCGCGTCTATAGCAGGATTGTGTTTGGCCCCGTTCACATTGGGTGCTTCTTTAGCTCTCACTGGTGCAGGTGCTGTTGCTGGAGCAGCTGGAGGAGTAACATCCGGAGCATCAAACATCACTAACATGATCAAGCAGAAAACCCTGCGTGAGAACATTGAGAAGATCATCAATGATTTACAGACCACAATCAAGCCAATGGTAAAGCTTCTGGGTAAAATTTATAACATCACAGAGGACATTGAATCGCAGGAGACATTAAATAAGCCTAACATGCAGAGAGCAGGAAGAGGTGCTGCAGACGTATTAAATATTGCAAGAGTCGCTTGTGTGGCTGATATTGGAAAAATGTGTGCAGAAGCTGCCAAAGAAATCCGTGTGTATGTGAAGACTGTCAAAGCTCTGCTTGGGTCTGCATCGGCTGCCAGAGCAGCTTTATGTCTTTATGTTTACAGTATTGTTCAAGATTCGAAAGAGCTCTGTGAAATGAATCAACCAGCAGGCAAGAGAGAAGAAGAAATCTCATCAGAAACGCTGACTTTTATTCTTCAGATGAAAGCAGCAAGTGATCTGTTTAAGAAGATTGTGAAAATAATTCAACATACCAAAGACAACACAGTCACTTATTTAACACAATGCTGCGAAACAACACTTCATCTCAAGCCTGGCAAAGACACAGAGTCGATGATCAAAAATGTACATAAAGACAGAAACAATCCTTATTATTTTGGCATTATGTGATCAGTCTTGTTCTTGTGTTTCTGATTGTTTTCCATGTGGAATTTTGATAGGAAAAATTTTTTCAATCAAAATAAGATTATTATTTTTTTATTATTTTTTTTTTTTAAAGAACAAATACTAAAATGTTTTTTTTTTTTTTTTTTTTTTTTGGTCCATTAAGAGAGAGAGAGAGAGAAATGTAATTTATATCATTTGAATTAAGAGTTAGCATGGGTTTTTATTTTGTCTGTCCTTGAAGTCTATTGCATTCAATATGTTTATTATAATAATAATAATAATGAATATGAGAAAAAAAAAATTGATGGGTTGACAGGGTTTGATACAGCCTGACCCTTGAAATACATAATCTGACTGATATTAATGACTGGTTCCTCATATGATACATTCTTCAATCTGATTATTCACTGCTAATTGATAGGTCATTCCCTAGTGTTTTCTGTTTTATTTCTAATGAATTTGTAATTTGTGTTTCTGTTGTATTTGTAATATGTACTTTATAATAATAATTTGTTACATTTATATAGCGCGTTTTCTGAGACCTCAAAGCGCTTCACACACAGAAGGGGGGAATCTCCTCAACCACCACCAGGGTGTAGCATCCACTTGGATGATGCGACGGCAGCCATATTGCGCCAGAACGCCCACCACACACTAGCTTACTGGTGGAGAGGAGACGGTGATGAAGACAATCAGTATATATGGGGATGATTAGGAGGCCCTGATGGACAGAGGCCACTGGGCAAATTTGGCCAGGATGCCGGGGTTACACCCCTACTCTTTTACGAAGGACATCCTGGGATTTTTAATGACCACAGAGAGTCAGGACCTCGGTTTAACGTCTCATCCGAAGACGTTATATTCTAACGTCGAAGGACGACGACGACTTTATATTGTATCATTTAGACCTGTCACCATCTGTTTAGTTTTGTTCATGGACTTTCAGTTTGTTTTCATTTGTGTTTCCCGCCACTCGTCTGTCTCCATAGTAACCGTCATTATTAGTTAATTGGTTTCATTGTTCTATTAATTATGTGTTTGCTATATTAAGTTGATCACTCACATTCGTCCTGTTTGGTCTATATTGCATTTAGTGTGAGTTGCAGTTCCTGTCTGATTATTATTCTGCATTATCATCAATAAACTTTGTATGGGAACTTTATTCTTCATCGGTCTTCCTGCAAGCACCTGTGAAAGACCAAGACTCACTTCAACCTGAGATCCTCATTGTTTCTGTGCCAGATAAATATATATAGTGAGGTGAACAAAGCTGCCGCTCTACTAGAACGAGTAACAAGTTAGCAATGAAGGCTGCATTTTCCATACAAGTATAACAATATAATGCATGTAGTTTCTTGTTTTTATTTCAGGACACTTATTTTATATAAAATATAGCATATTGCTTTCAAAGCATCAATGCCAACTGTTGATCTCAGTCCTGCCAATGTCTCCAGTATGTACAGTATCTTAGATGCAGATAGATGCAAGATTATACATCTTAGATGCAAGAGCAGACGAGACGCTCTGAACTCATTTCTGCTCATAGTTCGTTCTGTAGAGAAGACATTAGTCCCAATTCAGACGCTGCGTCCTCCCAGTGGCGCAGATAGGATTTTTTTAACTGGGGGGGACCAAGCTGTCAGCAAATGATTTAAACTCAATTCCTTTTTTTGCGTAATTTGGGCTTTAACTAGTGCTCAAGTAGTTACTTTGCGTAATTTGGGCAAATGATTTGCGCTAAAAAGCCATTGGGGTATTCTTATTTGAAATCATGGATAAACAACAATGAATGAACAAAGGTAAACAAAGGCCTACCTGATCACCACTAGCAATGCATGATCAGACTGTTATTTGACTAGTATACCAATCACCCACCAAAATCTCATAATTTCAGTTAACCCTATACCTCTATAGAATTTCACAACAATGTGAAATACAACATATTCCTGAGAATTAATGGCTAAAACTACTATGTCAAATATCTAAGAATAACTCAAAATGTAAAATTTAGGAGTTGCAATTTATATATTAGAAATATCTTTCAAATGATGTATGACATATTAAGAAATGTTTTTCATAGCCCATAATTTAAGAATCTATATCCTCCGTTCGTTGCTCTGTACGTACAATAAAAAAAACATGATTCCCTACTATAAGAGGGTGTCAAAAGTGTATGTAGGCCTTTATTTGTTGTTTGCATAAACCTTGCACCACACTAATGTACTTATTATAATTATTTTTATAGTGGCTTACACGACAGTGAACATACCAACCTCAGTCAATTTATACAGTACAATGGGTTAAATTATAAGATAAAACATTATTTCCTGACGACGATAAATTGTTTGATTTATCCAACCATTCTTTTTGTGTTCATTCATTATTTGCCTCTGTCCACTCACCTAAATGCATAGTTATGGTCTCCACATTTTGCTGTGTTTGCTAAGTGCAAAAGACTAGCTATTCAGACTAGCTATTCCCTTTAACAAAACTTATCTGCCACATCTGGGAAAGTCAACAGGCATAGGATACTTACATTGTTTGGTTTTTGAAAAAACGAGGTGATTGTTTTTTGTCTCTTCATTGCTTTTATGTGGCATTTACAGTCGATTTTTTTCAGTTCAGAAAATCACTGACTCAGCTCAGTCATAGATGGTATATGATCACTATGGTTACCGCTCGTCCGCTCCTACAGGCACGATTGAGGCAGCTACCAGCTCCTCATAGGACCCCTGCGTCACTCAGGAGTCGTAGCACACACACACAGAGAGAGAGAGTGTAAACGTCGGTGTCATCGTGTGTTTATTGACAACAGAACAGCGTGTAGTGAGAACGTGGGTACAAAGTAATGGTGACTGGTGTAGATTATTATTGTGTGTCAGCCTGCGTCTGCCCCGACCCGATTCTGAAGCGCAGCGGCGGGCCGGGGCACTGCTTTAGCTAATGTACATAGCGCAAACACTGGTTAATCCTCTGTTTTACCGATTTTTGTCGCCTTTCGTGGGGATAGTGAGGGCGGGGGACGGATCAGGTCACTATGAATCTGGGGGGGTTATGTCCCCCCCGTCCCTAGTGCCATCTGCGCGCCTGCGTCCTCCGAAGCCCACTGATGAGTTCTGGGGCATCTGAGGAGTCTTTGATACGGGACAGTCTTTGTTGCGCCGCTGTGACGGCCTCTGTATCGGGACACATTACCTGTGTGCTTCTCAATAATCGATGTTTCCTCGTCTCCTCGCTCCTCCATCCTCCAGCCTGTGAATATTGAGGGAGTCAATATTTGTAATACTTTATTGGGATATTGCTCTTTTTGAGCAACAGCAAAGATTAAAACTTATTCTGATGTTCAACCACATGCTAAATAAATAATTCACTGTAAAAGATTACATTTTCTATCGATTAGGGTTAGGGACATCAGAGAACCGTGAATTTTATTAAAATAATAATGTAAAATCTCAGGCGGTACTTCAAACAAACATTTTAGGTCAAAGGGCTTTGGATGACAAAAAAGGGGATTCCTTGCTGTATGAATCGCCAACAAAAGTAAAACAAGTATAATCTCATGCAATCTCAAGATCACGTGTGGCCTCAGGTATAATAATTGCATGGAGCACTTTCTCAGATTGTTGTTGTTGTTGTTATATCTTCATATTACACAGAGATATACAGTAATTATACTGTGTACATTTAAAAGCACACTTAAAAAAAAAAAAAAAAAGGTTACACCCACAAAGACGTGGAGAAAACATAAAAGATATTTGGTCAAAAAACACTTTAAAGCATCATTATATTGAAATGTTCTGCTGTGAAGGTGATGGAAGGAACTTAATGTTGCTACATTAAATCATATCTGAAATTTATGTTAAATCTTTCTTGCATTAGTGTAGGCCTACTAATGTTTAACAAAAAAAATAATAATTTATGTTTATAAAGAGGACAGTGATGAGACTGACACCACTATAGATAAATAACAGGAGGATGAAATCTGTCATACGAGACTTCACTTCTGTCCTGATGAGTGACAAGCAGCCATAAACAAGACCATACTAAGAGAGAAAGACAGATTGGTTAGAAAGAAAGAAAGAAAGAAAGAAAGAGAGAAAGAAAGATTGGTTAGAAAGAAAGAAAGAAAGAAAGAAAGAAAGAAAGAAAGAAAGAAAGAAAGAAAGAAAGAAAGAAAGAAAGAAAGAAAGAACCAACACAATCTCATGAAAGTGCGTATATATACCACGAATGTTATTTACCGTGCCATTTATACGCCAAAAATGATTTTCTTATATTCATAGAATCTTAGAAACATGATGGTAATTAGATTAAGGTACACAATTGCATGTGGAGTCCCATGAGTCTCTACTACATTGATATAGAAAAGAACAGTTATTAACCCTTATGAATGTATGTAGCCTATGTGTATGATCTTTGTATATGGCTGGACAATAAGAAATGTGTGACTAATGTGTGACCGAGACAGAGGGCCTCCACTCATGGGTAGCATATGATAAACAAGTCTAATAATGTGTTAGTTATGACTGGGACATATCTTCCTTTAGCCTTCATGAATAACCTTGGGGGAGTCAGGACTATAGAGAAGGAAGGATGCCCTCCTCTGGTTTCACTCTGCAGCCGCTCGGTATGACTGTGTGATTGCTGACCTCGTCTTGCAAGGGAATAAATAATCTTTAAAGACAATTGGTACATGTTTTTCTCTTATTCCGTGATAGAAAGTTATTTGCCTCCACAGCTTTAAAAGACTTGTCTGTCCTGTTGAGTGAGAGGGCAGTAATGAACTGTCATTACTTTTAAAGTAAAACATCAGAATATTTGATTTAATCATGACAACGTTCACAGTAAAATAAATGTCTTGATCAAAGATTGAGTTTCACTGTCAATACAAAACCAGCATCACCTGATTGTCTTTGTTTTTGTCTTCCTTTGCAACAAATAATCTTTTGTTATAAACCACAAACTATCATAAAAAACAGTCAAGGGTCAAGAGTCCAACTAAAGCAAATGTTGATCACCATAATGGCGACTGCACAATAAACTATTACTTTCAATAAAACATCAACATCTTCTAGACGTCTGACAGAATATAGTCAGTCTGGTTAGTAATAAGTGACGCTGGTAATGCTGTTTGTGGAGTTGTTCAATCCTCCTCTGCTGAGATCTTGAGCGATTCACTGTAAAAAAAAAATCTGTTAAATTTACGGGGGAAAAAATGGCAGCTATGGTTACCAGAAATTCCCTGTTAAAAATACGGATAGCAACATTTTAGGTTTTACACACTTAGGTTAATTTTACAGTAAATAACCGTATTTCATACTACTATCTGTTTTATACCATTGTAAAATACTGACAACCATCAATCGCAATGATGATGAAAGTCATATGATGAATGAAAAATAAATAAATAAAGTACACTAGCCAGAAAATATGATAAACTTTCTTTTAGTTTATTATGTAATACTCGGACAGGTATAGGCTCTATAGCAATACCCAAATAAAACCAGAGTTTGCTGTCTTTTTTCCCCACCGAGTTTACTGTCCAGTTCAGTTTATTTTTATATATGAAACTGGTTTTAAGGACGAATTTATTTACAATATTATTATTGTTATTATTATTCATATATTACAATATTTATTTACAATGTATAACCATTGACTCCGAAGCTGTTCGGTTAAGGTAAAAAAAGCTGCATAGTTCACCTTTATATGCGTATCATATACACGCAAAAAAAAAAAAAGAAACGAAAAAGCAAAAAAAAAATTGTGGTGTATATATACGCACTTTCATGATGTAATCATTCGGTCCATTGGGGTGCGCACCGATAATGAAGAGTGACAGTACTGGTAGGAGACGGTAGTTTTCTAATTCCCAGAGAAATAACAATACCCCCCCCCCCCCCCCCCCCCCCCAAATTCTGTCAGTCAGTCAGTTTCCAGCTCTGCCGCCTCAACTCTGATTGGCTCTGTTTATGAGCAGGGGTGGGACTTACAATTTGATTGGGTCTGATGTTTGTCACTGACTAAAAAAATTATAAATACTTTAGATCGGACTAAACCATTTTTAGGGAGGTAAGAGCAGCAGATATTTGGAAAAAATATTTAACAAAATTGCATGTTTTTGTGGTTATCATGTAAATCTCAGGCATACAACTAATATAAATATTAGAACTATTCATACAACAGGGGCCTATATAGTATAACTGCTGGATTGTGTGGGGCCCCTATAGTTGTGACCACCTTTCACCCCACTAGCGACTTCACAACACCTCTGAATCCTTTCATTTTCATAAAGGGTCTAAAGTTAACTTTCATCAGGAGCCAAATTAGAGTTAAAATGGCTTTGAGTAACACATATAAGTTACTTCATAAGGAACTGCAACATAAAACATATTTAAATATTTAAAAAGGCTGTAAATGTTCTTAAGCACAAAGTCAATTCAGCACAAATTGAAAAAAAAAAAAATTCCATGTCTGTTTGGCAGAGAGTGAAGATTTGTCCTGCCATGTTTCTGAATTGATTTATGCCATTTGGCCTTGATATGTATTTGAACAAAAATATTTTGATTTTAGAATAATTAAACTATATGTTTTTTTGTTTTTTTTTTAATTGTGACACATTCAGTGCAACTTATGGCATTCATCATGTCATGACACGGCTTCATGTCTGTCTATAACTCTTCTAGTGTTTTCCCATATTTTATACTTTTTTCTTAGGAATAATATGACACAGTATTTGTTAAGAGAGTAACAACCTTTTACTGCTTTTTTTTACCAATGTGGCAACATGAAACTTTGCACTTTGACCTTTATTGTTTTATGCTTCCCCACCCTCAACATTGTATGATCAAGATAAAGATGTTTGTCACATAGTTGTACTTTAGACCAACAGATTCTACTGGAAGAGCTGTTTCTCTCCATACAATTACAAGGATCACTTACCTGGAAAATGTGTTAACGTCGTCCACATGAACTCAGAGCTACAGTAATGTGTTGTCCTTCTATCAGCAGAAGTGTAAGTATACTTTTGATTATTTTGTTGTTTGTAGAAGGATAATGGTTCAAAATATTTTACTATTATATATAAGTATATAACTATATCCAATTCAATTCAACTCAAATTTATTTGTATAGTGCTTTTCACAATACATACTACCATACTACTATTATAACTATGAAGGCTATATGATACAGAATACAAACAAAAACTGCTCTCACATAAGCAGAAACAACAGTATCAACGTTTCTAAATGTGACACATTTACTTCTTTATAGTGTGGACTATAACTCTAAAGAATGATTCATATTTATTTTGAACAGATTAGATTATTCCTGAACAGTGTAAAAAGCACAAACAAATATGTTTTAAACAATTTTGAAAAACAAATGTGAAATAAAAACAGAGACATTTTTGTTATTTGATCAAGAACCTTAGAATTTTGTTTTGTTCATATTATGTGATTGTATTATACATGCAAACTCATAATGCATTAACTAGTGTTTTCTTAATCACAGGAACAATGGCATCATTCAATCCCCCCCGCCAGCGCAACAGCTTGGATGAACCTCCTGATTTGGTGTAAGAGATTGTCTTATGCAAAATAAACTAAAGAAACTCAGTTTAATCAACATCCATTAAATCAGTTAATATATTTATAACAGTTTATAAATAAGACATTTTATTTACATTAAAATAAATTACAAAAAATCTTAATATTTATGTTCTCTTTAGAAATGAAGTTATTCGTCTCAGAGGGGCATTCATTCTCTTTCATCATCTCTTTATGCAAAATAAACTAAACAAACTCAGTTTCATCAAGATCCATTAAAACAGTAAAAAATATTTATATTAAAATAAATGACAAAAAAATAGTTATATTTATGTTCTCTTTAGAAATGAAGTTGTTCGTCTCAGAGAGGAATTCATTCGACTCTATGAGAGAGATCATGGTGAACTCCAGGAGTGCATCGAGTCACTGAGGCGTCTCATCAACACATTTGAAGAAGATTTGAGACGTGCCACTGAAGTCACCAGAGGAGGAGGAGTAGTGGGAATAGCAGGAGGAGTCACCATGCTAGCAGGATTAGCTTTAGCTCCATTCACTATGGGAGCTTCTGCTGTTGTTACTGTAACAGGAGCAGCTGTAGCCTTAGGTGGAGGAATCGGTAGTGGAATAATACAGCACATGACAATGAACCAGCAGAAGAAATTACGTCAAAATGTCAAAAATGGACTTGAAGAATTTCAGAACAAAATCATCCCTATGACTGAGATTATGAAAGTCATTTGTCAATATACTAATGAAATACTGAGCGACCTTAATAAACCAGAGCATGATATCAGTGGTTTTAGTAAAATTTTTGCTGGCACCAGTGAAGTATTACGCTTTATACGGATCGATGACGTTGGTGAAGTGGCTGCACAGATGTCTAAAACTGTGCGTTTGACTGGAACTCTTACTGGGATTTTTACTGCCGTTAGCCTTGTGCTCGACGTTCTCTCAGTTATGGAAGATAATAAGGCACTCGATGACATGGACAAGCTTAAACACAACGGCCAAATAAGTGAAAGTGAGATCAAGTCAAAAGCCGTGAAATTCATTGTTGAAATGAGGAAAGTAATCAATGGGTTACAGAACATCATGGATGAGCTTAAGAAAACAAAAGACTCAATTGTAAAAGGAATCGATCTCCTGTGAAGTGAAACAATGTGAACAGATTGAGCTTTAGACCTTCAGCAGTCATTCAGCGCTCATGTGAGAACAGCTTCATCTCCGACAAGAGGCTCAATGTGAAAAAGGAATGGATCGAACTAGGCAAATGTTAGCAATGTGAACCGCTGTGACAACTTGTTGGCAGATCTCAAAACACCTGACAGAGGACGGCAGCCTTCTAGTAACCAACATCTCATTATATTTCATGATTTGAACATTCCATTGTAACATGCTTTTGTAAAATAATTGTCTGTATTATATTTCACTGTGGTTAAAACATTATATAACATTAACTATACAACATAATCACAAAAAAAGAGAAAAAAATGAATATCGCGCAAAAGTTCATTTATTTCAGTAATTCAACTTAAAAGGTGAAACTAATATATTATATAGACTCATTATGCGAAGTGAGATATTTCAAGCTTTTATTTGTTATAATTTTGATGATTATGGCTTACAGCTTATGAAAACCCCAAATTCAAAATTAGAATATTGTGAAAAGGTTTTAATAAGCTGTATATATATATACAGTTATATGGTTGCAGCGCTGTAGAGGAACAATAACAAAACCGTTTGATTATTCGATTGCTCGTAGACAAGGACGGAGATCTGCTCTAGTTAAGAAACCCTTGTTGATTCTGCTTCTTCTATCATTCACCCTTATCCAGGCCCTGAACTGGCACAACTTGAACCTCAGTATATCTTAAAAAAAAGCAGTGGATTGCGTTTCATTCATTTAAATGTATGCGGTTTAATTAATCAAATTAATGCAGTGGGCAAATTTCGACTGACTATGAAATTATGGTTTTATTCTTTTACATTTGGCTGAAATCATTGAATCTGCACTTGGATTGAGTCGATCAGTAAAGTGTTTTGAATTGTCTGTAATTAAGTTAAGACTTAAGTTAAATTAAGAAACTAGAAATTGTAAACTGCCTAAATGTAAACCTAAATTCATTTTTAGAAGAAACTATAAACAGTGAATAGTGAGCAAGCTTTTTTACACGATTGTACAATAGTGAAATGTTCCATTCCCGTGAAAAGGCGGATGCTGGTCTGGCTTGGAATTATTTTAAAATACATTGTTTAAACCTTGATTAATAAGCATGCACCTCATTTATTGGCATAGCCATAAGTTTGTTTGGTTATCATTTGTGTATCTTTTTTTTCTGTAAATACCATTTGCACACTATTGGAAAAACTTTTTTTTCACTTCCTGAAATAAACACTGACCTTTTGAAGTCATCATCACGTCACTTGTTCATTGTTACGCCTCCATCTGCCGGTATACAGAGCAGTGCTGCTACTGTTCACAACATATTTGCGGCCCTCTTTGCTGCAGTTGGCACACTCTGTCTCTGTTACAGAGACCTACTGTTTCTATTTTTAATTTAAGTCTAGTGGCCTGGTACCGAGATTCTGGAAGTCAGCAGTAGTTTGTCCATTATTGAAAGGTGGATATTGCACTTTGTTGGATAATTATCGCCTTATTTCAAGATTGTCTGTTACAGCAAAAGTGTTTGAATCCTGGTAAATTAACAAATAAAGCACTATGTGTCAGCTAATAATATTTTTAGTCAAACTTAGTCCTAAACAAGGACATAGTATAACTGCCACAATCACTAATTACATTATTAGTCAGTCACTAATTACATTATTACTGCATTGGATGATAACAAATCATGTTGTACCAGTCACTGCCTGTCACATGGTTTACTTGTTCTTATTGTCAGTGCTATGTTCATCCCATCCACTAGGAGACACCAGTAGCACCTATACCTTATGGATAAGAGAGGAAGTAGAAGAGTAAGAGGTAGATTCAGTTTGAATCATAGATATATATATATAAACACTAGATACCTCGTACGGGCTGTTGGCCAATGGAGGTCGACGGCCGCACACGACGGCCATCTTGCCACTGGGTGCTCGCTCACTCGTAACATTGTGTTGTATGATGCATGTACTTTTTAAATAACCATAACTTGCTCAATTATCTACCGATTTTCAAACGGGTTGGTTTGTTATAAAAGTCAGAGATGTAGTTATGACACTGCGTACTTATGAATAATTATAATATTATATATTTCAACATGTTCAAGCATCCAGAATTATAGCCATGTTAATAACGTTTGTGAGAAACCAAACCGTTTGTAAATCCGTCAAGATTTCAGCGAGATAAGAGGATTTGTGTTCGTGCAGATCACTCACCTTACAGAAAGCTTCCCTGTGACAAGATGGCCACCCTATGATGCCAGAAGTGACTCCGCCTTAAGAGATCTAGTGTTTATATATATATCTATGGTTTGAATAACCACATGGTAGCTGTGTCCCAATTCAAAGGCTGCACACTTCGGAGGTCGCATTTAAAGGCCGGTTGCGTCATCGCGGCGCAACGAAGGCTACCCTTATTCAAAAGCGACGGCAAATGCACCCTTCATTTCCCCGTGAAAGTGAGGATGCATAAAAGGATTCTTGCGGCCTGATCCTATCCCATAAGTCATCGCTCGCCGGTGACGACAGCTTTGTGCAAAATGACGGCCGAGAGTTCGGTGGTGGACCGCAAATTCCCATTTAAATGCAAGTATTATGTTTTCATTTACTCAAATAGCTAGCGAAACCATAAGTTAAAAGCCATAAGTTTCTCTTTCTTATAAACTTCATCGTAACTCCTTCGTCACCATTGTAAAATGAGCCTATTTCCAGAAAAAGTGGAGTATCCCTTTAAAGTTGATTAAAAAATAATTTGGATAACTAAATAAAAAGAAAGTTTAGTTAAACTTTAATCTAAATCCCAAGCAATAATTTCGATCAAAACTTAAAATATATTTATATATTGATGTCCCCGTCCCCACCAATTTCAAAATCAAACCTACGCCACCGGAGACTAAATACTTTTACACCATACGGTGCGACGACCATTTTCCTTTGTTAAACTAGCAAAAGTCGATTCAGACACACTGAGTGCACTTGGGCCGTGAGCTTTAGACCATGAGCTTAGATCCTTAAAATAGGGCCCTTAGACACTAATGTTCCTTCATACTTTCTACTACGTATTAAAATCAGCAGGTGTACAGCGATCTATCACAAGCCACATTAATCACCTCACTGACACATTTATTGTTTGAATTTCATGTTAAAATGTTTTGAAAGCGGTGACATTGTTATATTATGTAGGGTTAAAAAATCAATGATTTGTTTATAGTCAAGTTTCTCCACAAAGGGCTCAAAACAAGCATATAACTAATCACAAGCTTTTGTATTGTGTATTTAACTCCTTTGTAATGCCTTTTATTTTCACAAATAGTGGTAGGGATGTTGTCTCACCTTCATCTTGGATGCCCTTGAGGTAAGCTAAAACTTACCAAAATTTAATTTCAAAGTGAACTATCCCTTTAATTTGTTTCATATCTTTATCAATAATCTGCATTTATACATATCATTAATCTGCATTTATACATAAAAACCTATTAACTATTGGGAAGCTAAACATAAGAATCAATATGAAACATGAAAAAGTTTCTAAAAGTTGCCAGTAAATTAATATTGTGATGAGAAATAATTTTTCAGATGAAGTTATAAAGGGCTCTGGGGTGTTGCCAGGCAGAAGTGTGGAAAGCAGCCCGCCGTGCCACCTCTGCTACTGCCATGGTGTGGATCTGCTGCTGGGCACCTGAGATTTGGAGACTGCTGAAAAGCAACATGAACGGTACAAAACAACATGTTCCTAATCTCTTCTGTCCTTGTCATGACAGTCATATTCTGTGGAATAAATTATGTTTGTGTGCCGGCATACCATCGCGTTTTTACTTGGCATTTTTGTATTTCCTTGCACCTCAAGAAAATGTGATGTGTGTGTGTGTGTGTGTGTGTGTGTGTGTGTGTGTGTGTGTGTGTGTGTGTGTGTGTGTGTGTGTGTGTGTGTGTGTGTGTGTGTGTGTGTGTGTGTGTGTGTGTAAAAAAAAAACTATTGCTTTCGTCACCTTCATTTTACCCCCTTTCATAATAATTTTGAAATATTACTTTAAGGTGGGAAGCCAACCAGAGGGGATGGGGAGCAGCTGGTCGCCCTTGACCAAATGAAAAAGGCAGCCATTATTTGGTGAGTAAATGCATAATGCGTTGAGAAGGGAAAACAAAACTTTTAAGACTTTATAATTTCACCACTTTATAGCCTACTTGTATCAATGTTTATTAGGCATCAATGGAGACTCCATTATTGTTACTGTATCTGCTTGGCACCTATAATACTAATTCATCGCTTGCTCACTTCTTGATCCTACCTTTCCTCTTCTAAAGCCACATTTCTGGGATATTGCGATGTAAGGTGTGTAGTCCTATATTTTGTAGAACATATAGTGTTGCAAATAACCTCATGGCATATTGTTGTCATCTGAAGTGTTCATAAATAATCATAAATAATCATATTCACCTCTCCTTCACCCTTAATCCCCTCTGTCCTTTGTTTGTGCCTTATTTTGTCTATACCGGTAATTGATTTGCTTGATTTTAATGCATATCCTATTGCTCTTCGAGTAAACCTAGCGTGTGTGTGTGTGTGTGTGTGTGTGTGTGTGTGTGTGTGTGTGTGTGTGTGTGTGTGTGTGTGTGTGTGTGTGTGTGTGTGTGTGTGTGTGTGTGTGTGTGTGTGTGTGTGTGTGAGTGTGTGTGTGTGTGTGTGTGAATGGGTCAATGGGAGGCCATTGTAAAGTATTTTGGGTGTTGGATGCAGGAAAATGCGGGTGATGTTTTCAATCAGAGTTTTTCAGATTTAGCAGAATCCAATCAGAATCTTCCAATTGACGTGTTTACATGACGCATTTTTATTATGATCAGCCCTTTATCCAAAATATGTGTCCAATCGCAGCTGTACTGTAAGCACTTTGGGTTCCTGATAAAGCACTATATTATTATTAATATTATACTGTCTTATTATTTTTGTCTTTTCTAGATGCTACATTGAAGAAGTGGCCGGCAGCCAGCCGAGGGCAGATGGGCACATCTATCAATTCGAAGCTCACAGAGCTGAGAAGATCAACAAGATAAATAGTTGTTTTTTCTGTTCAATTTTTTTTTACTTATTTTTGTTCTTGTACTATTTGATTGTTCTTAAGTAAATAAATAATGTAAATTTCTACATTTTGGACTTTTAGTTGCCTAGTAGCTATGGATTTTCAGAATTTTACTAATATATAGGTAAACATAGGTGCATATATGCACACATATACATATATACATTAATAATTTTACTAATAGGTAAAAGTATATACGTGCATATAGCCTATAGGTACATGTATGCACATATGTACACATATATGTCAATTTTAACGGCCATAACGTTTAAATTAACGTTTACATAACGGCCAATTTTATATATGTCACATAATGTGACATATATAAAATTATATTAAAAACCTATATCAAAACCTTTAAAACATCTATGTTTATAGGTTCTTTCCATGTGGGATTTATAGTTGAAATCTAGTTTATGGGTTTGTATTGATGTTTTTGTGTAATCAGAAACTAAACTAAACTAGACAATTTACATCTTGAAACATCATTGGCATTGTTTTGTTCTGGCTGTTTGATTTGTTCTTCCTCTTTTGAGGCGGGACTCAGAGAGAAAGAACAGAAGAAGAAAGGCGGAGTATTGGAAGTTTGCGGTTGTTCATTTTTATTAATTTTCAACGATTTAGACCTTGTTTGCCTTTCATTTATATTATAAAACTAAATAGAATATGTTAGTTCCGTATGCTAAGTATAATTCGTTTTTTATCGTCGCGCTATAAAACTCAAGAGTGTCTCCGTTTCAACTCGTGGACTGCAAGTGGGTCGAGCTTCGGCTGTGTCATTTCTCTTTAGGACGCAAAATACAGAAGATCTTCGATCTACAGGTTTGTCTAGTGCAATTTGTTAATATAGTTTAGGCTACAATAACTTGTATTTGAGATTGAATTTACGAGGATTATGACGCACCCAAAACCAGACCAAAAGCGAAACCATGTAAACTTGATATGATATATTAGACTTTGCTTGGGACAGAAATAAGCGTGAGCTCGTGATTATGCTGTGACTAGAGTCTACAGTAGCCTTTATAATTTTTACTCAAAATGAGCCCTTTGTAGAGAAACTTGACAGTATTATTATTTTTTTTGCTTGTGCCTGATTTGTGTAAGCCTATGTTATACTTTCTAAAAACAGTCACACACGATGCCATTTTTATCATGAAATTCAAACAACAAATGTTGTTTTGATGTGATTTAATGTGGCGCGACAGCTGTCGTCCTGTTTATTGCTGAATCTCTCTGCCGCTCAGACTTTTATAAATAGAAACAAAGATGAACATGAGTCGAGTGTTCAACAACTCTTTGGAACTTAGTAGCCTACTTATCATTAGAAAGCCCAGAGTTTGATTTGGTTTGAAACGTGTTTGATTTCGGTGATTGTTAACATTACAATTTGTAAGTGACCCAGATATACTGACCCGTTTCCACAGATGTTTTAGCCTACGGCCATGTTTATTTATTTATTATTACAGGGACAGTGCATATTAATAAACATTTCTGCCAATATGCCAGAGTTAGCCAGAAGGCTATTTTTAATCTGCAGTCCCCGGACAGATGTTAAAAGTCACCCTAAAAGAGAATAAAATTACATATAAAAAATTGTACAATACATTTAGTAAGAAATCCTATTATGTTAAAAAATACAGTCGAAATACAGCAAACCAACAATCAAACAAACATCTGACGAAGACATAACATATACACACACACACAAGGCAAGAAGCCAGCAATGGATAGAGCACATATAGAAATGTGTTAATGTTGACAGCTCTGAAATTCAAGAAGCCATTTCTTTAAATGGTTCTTAAATGTACAATATGTGTTTAGATTTCTGATGATTAAAGGAATGCGGTTCCATTCAGTAGCAGCTCGAACAGAAAAAGAAGTATGACCAAATACACTTTTCCTAAAGGGAATGACACAATCTCCCCTCGCTGCACCTCTGGTTCTGCTATGATCAGCTGTACGGATGTTAACAAACTGGTGGAGTGGAGGGGATGATAAACCATGAATAATTGTGTATAGAAGACATAGATTTGAGTATTTGACCATGTTTTCCCAGCTGAGTAATCTATGTTTATGTAATATTGGACAATGATGAGAAGTAATTGATCTCTTATCCAAAATTGTAACTGATCGTTTGTAAAGTGACTGCAGGGGTTTCAGAGACGTAACACCAGCTTGTGAAACTATGGGATTATTTTTGTTTGCCTTTTTTTCGTCACTTTTCAAGAAATTAATGAAAATATAAATGGACACTGAATAAAATGTCTTTGAAACCCGAAAAAAAAAAAAATCACAATCAATATTCAGTCACAGTGTGTTGTGTTACAGGACACGTGACTGTAGTGTATTTTTGCCAGAGTTACTTGTGTTTTTACAACTGATGTGGTGTTTGGATGAACAGTGAAACATATGAAGGTATTTTTGGTGCAAATCAACTGAACGCCTGTGACCGTGGAACTTGTAGTTGTAGACAATAGCCACACATGTGTATCAGTGAATTTGTAGTCACAGAGAGAAATGTTTTAAGAGTTGCAAACTTGTAGACTTTTTTTTCTCTCCCACAAACACAACACAACAGATACACATTCTCAAATTCTTCATTGAAGGTGCACAAATCCCATTCTACAAATCACAAATGAAGAAATTTGTACGCTCACATTTTTGCTACAGTTGCTGCAGTGAATATGGTGCAAAAAGCATTCACACACCCGCATCAACAAATGTGAAGTCACGGAGAAATGTTGCACATCCGCAAATCAGTGTGTGCATTCATCCAATGAGAGTTGCACACTTGTAGAATATTTTCTCACAAATGTCTTGGATATATTTCTAGCACAAACACAAGTACATAACTACAACTGCTTGAATCTGCTGTGACGAATCTCAAACACTGTTTTCGCCTTCAAGTGACAAGTTTCGCGCGCTCTCCCTTTTGCACTGAGACAAGTGGAGCAAAAGTGAGTTGTGCATCTGTAGAGGCAGTGGGCGGAGCCGACATTAATATTCATGAGTTTCCCGGGCATGCGCGTGTCAAACTGCTCATTTTAGTTCACTCTCCTCATTTCTCAGCAGGTTTAATGGATTATTTCAAAAAAGGCGCGACCGTAAACTACAATTGTCTATCGTTTCGTAAAGTTCATAAGGTTTTTATTAGTTTGCCCGTTTTGGGCTTTCGTCAATGACTGAAGATTGCATTCACTTCGTGTAGGCTATTATAAAGTACAGAAAACTTCAACTCGTTCATTTCGTTCTGCTTTTCCTTTGAACAATGCAATGCTTTAAAACTAACTTTAGTTATCAACTGTTGAATGTCACTGCAATCTTTTTTTTTTTTTTTTTTTTTTTTACAAACAAGATATACATTTACAAAAAAATATCACAAGGTTTAAAGTTCCACTTTTACCGTGAAACCAAAAATTCCAGAACTCCTTAGATAGGCTATAGCGATAGGCTATAGAATGTTCCAAATACATGAGCCAATTACCATTTAATTTATCTATTACTTCTGTTACCTTACCTTATGAAGCATTAAAACTGTGTCATCTCTGGAAATTACTGAAATAACATCCACAACCATATCAGTGGTCTAATAAACATTTTGCTCCATATACTGATGTTTCTCATTGCCATATTTTTTCTTTGACCTTATGTTGCACTGTGTACCTGGATGAATATGATGATCATTGATACAAATGGGCAAGAATTCAATCAATTGATCACAAATGACAGCTAAGACATTTATAATCTTACAAAAAAAATAAATAATTAAATAAATGTTGTTCTTTTGAACTTGCTAGTGATTTGCACACCTCATTAAGCAGCACAACCATTTCCGTCTGATAATAATCAGAAATGTTTTTGAGCAGCAAATCAGTATTAGAATGATTTCTGAAGGATCAAGTGACACTGAAATCTGGTGTAATGAGCTCTGCCATCACAATATATATTTTTTAAACATTAAAATAGAAAACAGTTGATAAAATATTTCACAATATTTTCAGATAAATGTAGTCTTGGTACCGTACTAATACCAAACTTTTGAACAGTAGTGTAGGCTATTATTATATCAAAACCAGCACAAGCACACTTTGTAATCAAAATATATATAGCCTATATTTTGTAATGTAATTTGGCCAGTAGGCCATGTAGCCTATATTTGTAAATATATATATATATTTTTGTGAACATCAAATTGGTTGCTTATTCTATTCCATAAAATAATGTTAAATATTTCTCTCATGTACTTATTAAAGCAACATATTCATGCTTGTGTGTGGTCTTAAATTATTTGGCTTATTTAAATAAACAAGAATTTAAGAACAATCACACATATATTTAATATGTTTCCCTCTTGTAATTTATATGTTAGTCCATAGATACATTTATGCAGGTTTATTTCATTTATTGCATTCAACAAATGATAACAATTAGTAAAAGACACAGTTTTAAAGCCTCGCAAGCTACAATTTATACAACGAGTTACGTGTTATGTATAAAGGCCTATACACGAAGTGAATGCCTGCAATCTTCAGTCATTGACGAAAGCCCAAAACGGGCAAACTAATAAAAACCTTATGAACTTTACGAAACGATAGACAATTGTAGTTTACGGTCGCGCCTTTTTTGAAATAATCCATTAAACCTGCTGAGAAATGAGGAGCGTGAACTAAAATGAGCAGTTTGACACGCGCATGCCCGGGAAACTCATGAATATTAATGTCGGCTCCGCCCACTGCCTCTACAGATGCACAACTCACTTTTGCTCCACTTGTCTCAGTGCAAAAGGGAGAGCGCGCGAAACTTGTCACTTGAAGGCGAAAACAGTGTTTGAGATTCGTCACAGCAGATTCAAGCAGTTGTAGTTATGTACTTGTGTTTGTGCTAGAAATATATCCAAGACATTTGTGAGAAAATATTCTACAAGTGTGCAACTCTCATTGGATGAATGCACACACTGATTTGCGGATGTGCAACATTTCTCCGTGACTTCACATTTGTTGATGCGGGTGTGTGAATGCTTTTTGCACCATATTCACTGCAGCAACTGTAGCAAAAATGTGAGCGTACAAATTTCTTCATTTGTGATTTGTAGAATGGGATTTGTGCACCTTCAATGAAGAATTTGAGAATGTGTATCTGTTGTGTTGTGTTTGTGGGAGAGAAAAAAAAGTCTACAAGTTTGCAACTCTTAAAACATTTCTCTCTGTGACTACAAATTCACTGATACACATGTGTGGCTATTGTCTACAACTACAAGTTCCACGGTCACAGGCGTTCAGTTGATTTGCACCAAAAATACCTTCATAGAAACACAGCAACATATTGTTAACTTGTTTTTATGTAGTCCATTGACGTTTAATAAAGAGTTTATTTGAAATGAATAAGAGCTTCTGAATATCTCTGACAGAAATGCAGTAAATCTGGTTATTACCGGTAATAACAAGTGAAAGATGCGGTGAATGCAGCATTTGAAAAAGACAAGAGACATGAAGTGATTGGCTGCCAAAAAACACCCTTTAATCTTTAAGGTTTTAAAAATTCATATTTTATATATTTATTTGAACTTATTGTATTAATTATTTTAGAGCTTTTATAAGATAACATATAAACTATCTATTTTTTTTCCTAAGCACAAACTGCCCTCCAACAAGTGTTGTTCTATCCAGTAACATTTAAAAAATCTACACGTCAAAATACCACGAACACACTCTGCGTTGTTTTATAACACATCTCTTTTTACACACACACACACACACACACACACACACACACACACACACACACACACACACACACACACACACACACACACACACACACACACACACACACACACACACACACACACACACACACACACAATTATTTTATACATCTAATTGTTTAAATACAAATAATATAACAACATTTAATTCTGAGTGAGTGTTTATTTGTAATGAATAATTGTGTGTTCAGCAGATAACTGAGGAGTTGTGACGGTCTTCTGTGAGCTGGAAACATGATGGAAGAAAACCCTGTGAGTTAAAACTTATGATAATGAACCTTATATGAAGAAGTAAAACTATGAACCTGGAATCATTTAATTTTAATACATATGATGATTTGATAGATTTTTTTATTGAATTTGTAATAAATTGTATGTTTTGTAACAAGTATGGAACCATATACCAAATTATTATTATTTTATTTTTTTTAAGCATCAAATTGTGCAAAATGGAAATACTATTTTAAATACTATGTATAACATTAAAAAAAGTTAAAGATGAGAATATAACCATTAAATGTTAGAGTAAAACACATCTTAAATAGATAGTTCACCCAAAAATGAAGATGATGCATCGTTCATTATAAAAGTAATCCACACGGCTGTATGTAATGCTACGTGACATTGTTCACAAGCTTTTTATTTCCGCGGTTGTAACACTGAGCGATTACACCAGATAGTTTTCAGTAAGTTGTTCTAATCTTTCAACACCTTCAGAAGTTCATTCATGGTTTATCCTGTAACTAGTGAAGAGCAAGAGATGATAGCGTTCTCTTAATTCCCTGATCTCAGTGTTTAATCCCTTATCAAAAGTGTTATATTATTAACAGACTTAAATTTGACTTGACCACCACTGTGAAACTACAGCAAGAGTTCCTACAACACTCAGTTAGTATGATGGATTTTTAAATGCGTTGTGCTCAAACTAATTTGACCAACAGCATCTTTTAGAGTCACACACACACACACACACACACACACACACACACACACACACACACACACACACACACACACACACACACACACACACACACACACACACACACACACATATATCTCAACAATGGTGGCAATAAACAAAGATGAAAAATATGAACTCTGATCATCACAAAACAGGATACAGAAAGTCACAGCAAAAATACAAGCAGATTAAATACTGTAGAGCATTTTGCGAAACGTTTGTTTTGCGATTGCATTACGACTGCAAACTGTAGACCTTATGCTTCGGACTCTGGGTCCATATGAATTAACTCAAATGATCTATAGGGAATTTTAATAACTAATCATGAATATGATTAATATTTTGCATATTACAGTTACATTAAATTATCGAAATTGAAAATGTATAGACTATATGAATATATGAATAATCGATCACAACGTCTTATAATTCCTCATTCATATATCAATAATCTTATTTAATTTCGATTATGAGATAACCTTTAAGGGAAATTCATGTAATGATCAAATAGGTGTTTGTCCCGCAAAAACCATCAAAGATCACCCATCAACCTCTCAGTAAAGCTATCTCCTTATAAACTCCCAGAAACATTAACTTCCGGCCGGGAACATTAATTTTCCTGTGTTTATAAAATTAAAACTACTTAATGTAGTAAACAAGGAGCGCGGTAGCTCTTTTGGATAGATCTCATTGACTCGTATTTATTAACTTTCAACATTCAGAAACAGTCATATAATATATGGTTTTAATAAATGCACAACTACAGAATATTAGTACTACACATACTGATTATATGTTTGTACATATCTTACATGTGAACAAACAAGACAACGAATAACAGATGAGAGAGAGAAGGAGAGAGAGAGAGTTCTGAGGAGGGGCGCGCCGTGCCGGAGCACGCGCTGAGGTTGTAGAGAGAGAATGAGAGAAAGAGAGAATGGTCACGTGTGACCATAGGACAGCAAAAATCACAGACCTTTGAGAGACATCAATGCATCGAACCTTAAAACATTAAAACTCGTTAGAGTTTGATACTTGCACAGTTCGTTGTGTGTGGTGTGGCTGAGACCAGCCTGCGTGTGCTCGCGGAGCAGAGCGCGCGCGCTCGTGTTTGCGGAGCGCGCTTCTCGTGCTGATGCGCGTTCTCTCATGGAGCCTCGGACAGGGCGCGTGCTCTCGTGTCTCCGGGGCGCGCTGGGCGCGGGAGTTTTGAAGGCTTCTTGAAAGTGAAGTGGCTGAAGGGATAATTCACGCTAAATTCGTTCACTCTTAGGTGAAGGCGAACCAAGGAGAATTTGAAAATGAAACAAAAGAAACTTTATAAAGAAAATAAAAAGGAGGGAACTCCTGAAGGAGTTCAGGTCCGAAGATTTCACATGCTGAAGCAGCGATGAAGGCAGGAAGCGAGAGAGAGTTTTGGGGGAGCTTTGGCTTTTTAAAGAATGTATGGCTCACGCCTTCTTTTGGGACAACAGCAAATCGGATCCTCTGATCTGGAGCGGGAAAGACGTTCCTTTGTTTGTAAAGACACGCCCACTTTGACTATGTCATGTGAGAGATCGAATTTAACATTCATATTTAGAAGTATGGTATTTCCTAGAATAAATGCATATTATTGTACCTTGCAGTCAAGATTCGACTCCAACATGTTTTAAGATTTAAAATGGTATCAAACACATCAGGTTCAGATTATATGATAACAAAGTTACATAAAATATATAGGGAATATAATATTAGAAGCATTTAGAGTTTGATTAATAAACATTAGAACTCAAATTAAATCCCAAACCTGTCATGACATATAAATGGCAACACAGAATATATTTGGTAATGTTTTAAATATGATTCGTTTAAGGAAACGTTTGTGTGTGTGGAAGACCAGATGTTGTTGTGAGGAATGTGTGGTGTCCGGTTACATGTTGGTGTGAGCCATGTTGGTGTCCTGTCCTGTTGAAGTGTGTGTGAGGATCACGATTCATTAATTTGACCAGATGTCAATAGTCAATGTTGCTACAAAACTGAGTGTAAGGCGTATAATGTGCTTGTAGTTTTGCAGACTTGGTCTGAAGGTTTCTGTACATGAGTGAACGTCTTCACTGAGTGAGCCTCAAGTAACACTTTTAGTGTGCAAGAAAGAAAATGAATGTTTCATGCTCAGAAATTCAAAAACAAGTTACCACAGAATTCAGATTCATAATGACCATTTAGTGTATTATATGCTGAACACTAAAGGGGCTCATTCAGCCATATTTAATATGTACATTTCATAGATAATTTATTAAGATATATTTTTTCCCCCTAAAGGTGCGTCACTATCGCACACTCTCTAATGCCAGTGCTGACTGTGGTTCCTCAGATAACAGCATCGGACTACCTCCTTTATTCAGTGAGGACAGTGGTTACACTGGTTCCTCAGATAACAGCATCGGACTACCTCCTTTATTCAGTGAGGACAGTGGTTACACTGGTTCCTCAGATAACAGCATCGGACTTCCTCCTACTTTCAGTAAGTACATTTCATGATAAATATGATCAACATCAGTTTTGTGTTAACAGCTTTTAAATCTATTTGAAAACAATCATGTTTAAAGGGAAATTAATATTACATTTAGTCATGTGTGTGTGCATCTAAATATCGATTGATTCATACAATTCAAGTGCAAAATTTATTTGATGCATTGCGATTCATTTTGAGTTTTTTCATCAAAATGATTTGTTGGAATCTGACATAAAAAATGGCAGCGCTACACACTGAAGTTCATAGAGTCAGCAAAGTCAATTTTGAGAAAAAACATCCTTTAAAATCCCTGGTAATCAGGGCTGGGTATCGTACATTTTTTTTCTATATCGATACCCTGACTGATACCGTTTCCTGAACAATACTATTTATTCGATATCAATTTTGTGTAATCTGATACCAAAAATATGAAATTACATTACATATTACCTAAAAAAAACTGTTGTTGGTTTGTCAGCCCGATGGTGACCCACAAAACTCACTTGTACAGTAAACTACTGGCAACATAATTGTTTTTTAACTTACTGTTTAAATACATTTCGTGGGTGTGTCTTTTTATCCTATATATTCTTAAATATGGGATCAATATCCCGTCAAAAGTATTGAGGTCACGATCAAAGAATAATGAGCATGAATCAAACATTTAAAAACACATGTACAAATATATTGCACAAACGTAAAGCAGCACTATGCAGTTTCTTCACTGTATTCTCGCCTGTTTCTCTATAGAGCTCCCCCTACAGCTCCGGAATAGATATTTGACAACACGTCGTCTCCCCCGATCTTCTCCCTCCGGTCATGTGCATTTGTTTTCAAAGCAGCCGGCGAACGCACAGAGCCATGTCGGGTTTATGTAAAGTAGCATCATTTTATGTAGAATTCACATTAAAGAAGATCTACATTTCTCAGTTTCATTCATGGCGAAAACGTGAAGCGTTCCATAGTTTAGTGGAATATTGCTGCCATCTACTGGAACACAAACACATTTATTGCCTTCAAAAATAAGTTAGAGATAAGGAAATGTCTCCATCTCAAGGTTTTTAACACCATGGAATGATGAAGTTGAATTGTTGCTGCTTGAAGTCTGACTGAGCACTGAGAAGAACACAACTGAAATTACTGAATAAACTGCTCATTTTTACAATCACCTTGTGCCATCCAATAATCTGAGTCGACTTTGTTGCTAAACTGACCGAAAAATGTCCACGTGTGCATTGAATGTTGAATGTGCTGCAATGTTTTGTTTCTTTAATTACTGAATCTGAACCTCTTGTCCTTTTTCATAACAGCACAAACAAATCTAAATGACAGCAGAGCAACAGAAAGAGCAGGTGAGTATCATTAGTCAAACTCTGATAACAATGACTGTGAGGGTCTTTTGTGATTTGCATCTAAACTGAGTCTTACTGGCCTTTCTTACGCCCGTTTCACACATACTCCGTGTGCAGTGCATATGCGGTGCGTGTTGCGGTGCGTATGCGGTACAGGAGCAGCACGCGCTAAAGTGCTTTCACATATGCTGCGTGCGTTTGCAGTGCACAACTGATCCGCGGCTGTACCACAAACACATTTACTCACACTATTTGTCTTAATGGCTCTTGGAGCCCCTGGCCCGGTCGTTGATTAGTCAGGCTGATTGGATTAGTATCAATGATCACTGTTATGCTGATGAGATCAGGAAATCTCTGTAAGAGATTTGACTCAGGTAGGCTACATCATTGACATGCTTTGTTCAGAATCTCCTCTTTTATGTAAAATCCCTCCCCCTTGGAATGTATATAGGCGGCAATGTATGCTGTTTTGAGTTAGACTGTTTTTGGACGAACTGCAGCTACTAAATAAAGAATAACTTCTGTTTGAACGCGATTCCAAAGTCTCCTGGTTTGCTTGAAGAAGAAAAAGTTCACAACAGTATTATTCAATGCATTACTTCTATATAGATTATATATTAAGTAGGCCTAAGCAAGTGGTAACATATTTAACCATACTTGTATATTAAAATCGCAAACATTTTAAATTAAAACTTAAAATTGACAAAAACAGCGGACTCATACCTTTTTCTTTTGCATAATTTAAATCTTTATAAATCTTGCATGTCACAAAGAACTTGTTTTTCCACCTCCACGAATGAGACGAGTGTTGTTCATTATGTCCTTGTTGAAGTAAATTGTAGTTTTCCTTGCTTTACCCTGGTCTCAAAGTAAAAAGATGACTGTGAAAAATAGTAGTATTTAATTAAATGCATTCATAGTGAAATTACTACATTTTATTTATAACCCCAAATCAGAAAAAGTTGGGACACTGTACAAATTGTGAATAAAAACAGAATGCAATGATGTGGAAGTTTCAAATTTCAATATTTTATTCAGAATTCAACATAGATGACATATCAAATGTTTAAACTAGGGATGTCAACGATTAATTGACGATCGATTAATTGTCGATAATACATTTAATCGATACAACTTCTCGATCATTGATTAAGCAGGTTAATGCGCGTGCGCTGCTCAACCGCGAAACACAGCAAGCACGTTTTGTTTGGGACCATTTTACACCTTCATTATGACTAAGTTTGATTGTTCATTCGCAGCCTTTTGTTTTGTGCAAATGTATGTTGTAATGTTGTGTTTATTTTGCGTATGCCTCTCTATATCTGATTTATCTTATATTGGATGCGTCCCTTGAATGAACGCTGTAGTGCGCGTGATCAGCTTCAGCGCGCGCGGCTCAAACGGCACTGCACGACTAATAATGACTATTTGCTGGACTGTCATATTACATAACATTATAAAGAGAACAATATTGTAATAAAACATTGTGCATTATTTGAGTTTAGTTGCCGTGTCGCATTGCTCCAGGAAGAGCGCGTCCACAACATGATCATTCTGAATGAAGGACGCGTAACTTAGTTCAAATTCACGTGTGCATTCGCGTCATTTTCTGCAGAAATAATTTGTAATATTATGTTTATTTTGAATATATCTGATTAATCTCATATAGGATGCGTTTCTTTGAGTTAAATAACGCGCTAGGGTGCTCCAGTTTAACGGTAGCAGAAAAAATAAAAATGATGTTATGTTATCCAGCGCCAGTGTTGCCAGATTGGAAATGTCCAAGTATCGTACCAGAAGCTCAAAATTATGAATAATTTGCTTGGTTGGGTCCTTACCATAGACTGTAAAAAAATAGGTCCTTACATGCGCTTCGTGAGGCACACACGCACACTAACACACACACGCAAGGTCTCTCGCTCCCTTTCTCTTCTGTGCGCGCGCTACACATGCGCGCTCTTGCTTGCTCGATCTAGATTTCGGGAGATTTTTGAACTAATTTGCGGGCAATTCTGAATTTTGTCTGAGTGTCTGAGTGAATAGTATTCGCTGAGTTTTGTTTAAGTTTACAGACGTGCTTCAGAAAAAAAGTTCACGGAGACGGAGAGGCATAAAGCACTCCCTGTTTATTTTCTTTATATTAAAAAAGCACAATGTTTTATTTCGATTGTAAGTGGACACATAAAAAAGTAGACATTTAACAGCTTATTTTTTCATATTTCTTAAGGCTGTATGACCAAAACTGACAGAGTATTTTAGGTCTATTTTGCTGCTATGTAAAAAAAAACCGAGCAAAACGCGCCCGCGTGTTTGCCGACCCCAGAGGGTTAAACAAAGACAAAACTGAAGTTATTGCGTTTGGAAACAAAGATGAAGTTCTCAAGGTGAATGCATACCTTCACTCTAGAGGTCAAACAACTAAACATCAAGTCAGGAATCTTGGTGTGTCTCGAGTCAGACCTTAGCTTCAGTAGTCATGTCAAATCAATAACTAAATCAGCATACTATCATCTGAAAAATATTGCAAGAATTAGATGCTTTGTTTCCAGTCAAGACTTATAAAAACTTGTGCATGCTTTCATCACCAGCAGGGTGGATTATTGTAATGGACTCCTTACTGGCTTTCCCAAAAAGACCATAAGACAGTTGCAGCTCATACAGAACGCTGCCGCCAGGATCCTGAGCAGAACCAGAACATATGAACACATCACACCAGTCCTCAGGTCTTTACACTGGCTTCCAGTCACATATTGATTTTAAAGTATTATTACTGGTATATAAATAATTTAATGGCCTAGGACCTAAATACATTGCAGATATGCTCACTGAATATAAACCCAACAGATCACTCAGATCATTAGGATCACATCAACTAGAAATACCAAGGGTTCACTCAAAGCAAGGAGAGTCCGCGTTTTAGTCTTTAATATTTAGTCCGCGAGAGTTTTTAGTTTTAGTCACATTTTAGTCATTTATAAACTTGATAGTTTTAGTCAAGTTTTAGTCGACGAAAACGCAAAAAGGTTTTAGTCAATTTTAGTAAAAAAAAGAAAGAAAAAAAAAGTAGTCTTTAATAAATTAATTTAGGTTAAAAAGTATTGGAAATGGGCTTAGGTTTGACAGGTTGCAGCAAGTGTTGCAATTCACCTTAAAACCTTTGCATAATAAACTAGACTTTCTGAATAATTCGATTGGTTGGGTCCTTACGCGCTTCGTGAGGCACACACGCACACTACACACACACGCAAGGTCTCTCGCTCCCTCTCTCTGCTGTGCGTGCGCTACACATGCGCGCTCTTGCTCGCTCGATCTAGATTCCGGGAGATTTTAACTAATTTGCGGGCAATTCTGAAATTATCGTACATTATGGGATTTTTTTCATTATTGATCGTATAACAACGATTAGAACGTGGCATTGCTGATACTTTTTTTTAGCTCAAAACAGCAGAAATGACATGCATTGTGAACGTCAGACTTATAATAATTTTCGTTCCGTCTCGTCTCGTCAACGTAAACTCGAAAACGTCTCGTCATGTTTTAGTCACCTTAGAGCCATTTTTAGCTAGTCATCGTAACATTATCGTCATAAAAAAAAGGTGTGTCAACGAAATAATTGCGTTATCGTCATCATTGACGAAAACAACATTGTCAGGCATCCTTGATATTGCTTTGAGTGATCATAGTGTCACCTATTGCTATTGCTATTGCTTTTGCACTCGTAAAATATCTAAATCACTATTGAAGACTGGTAGCCATAGTTCAATTAGATACAGATGTACAAAACATTATACAGCCGAGGAATTTAAAGAAATGCTTTCTAGGAGGGATTGGTCAGATGTTTTAAGAAGCAATGATGTTGATGGGGCCTGTTTTTTGTTTAAACAGCACTTTTTAGAAACGCTTGATACTGTTGCACCAATGAAGGAAACCAGAATTAATTATTAATTAATTAATTATCAATGAATTAATTAACGGGATAAATGGTTCAGAAAGTTTAAGAGGTCAACTTTGTCTTGTGATTATGATAAATATATATATTTTAGTAATCAGGCTAGTTACAAGGTACAGAAAACAAAGTCTGAATTTTATGCTGATGCTATTACGGCAAATTCACATCAGCCTAAAAAGCTATGGAAAGTTCTCACTGATATAGCCGTCAAAGGAAAATCAAAATCTAAGACTGGAAATATTGGGTTAGTTATTGAGGATAAAATGATTTCTAACAAACAGCAGGTTGCTTGCGTTTTTAATACTTTTTTTACAACAGTTGCTGCCAGTTTGGTCGATAATCTGCCTAAGGTGTCAGGTAGATATGGCCCATCATTTGTAAACTCCTTTAATAAAAATAAACATGTCACTCCTGATGTTTTTGAAATTGATCCTGTCTCAGAGGAAAGGGTGAGATTGTGTCTATCCACTTTGTCAATTAACAAAGATTTTTTGCCAGATTTTTGCGCGATAGTGCCAATGTAATTTCTAGGGTGCTCACCGACACCCATATAATAAATTTGTCTTTAAGTCAGGGTATCTTTCCATGTGATATGAAAAAGGCCCGGGTAGTCCCCCTTTTTAAGAAAAATAGTAGATCAGATGTTAGTAATTATAGGCCTGTATCAATTCTGACAGCCATATCAAAGGTGTTTGAGCGTCTTGTGTATGAGCAGGTGGAAGATTACCTTGTCAAACATAATCTGCTGTATGAACTGCAGTCTGGATTTAGAGCAGCATATTCGACTGAAACCTGTCTTATTCATTTATGTGATTATATTCGACAAAACTTTGATGAGGGAAAGTATGTGGGTATGATTCTTCTTGATTTACAAAAAGCCTTTGATACTGTAAATCATACAATTGTATTATCAAAGCTGCAAAGTATAGGCTTCAGAAATACTGCTGTGAAATGGTTCACCTCTTACCTCACTGGAAGAACTCAATTTTGTGATGTTGAGGGGACCATATCAGATTCTCGAGATATTACTTGTGGGGTTCCTCAAGGTTCAATCCTTGGCCCTCTTTTATTTTTTGTTTATATTAATGACATGCCAGCTGCTGTGAAATGTAAGCTGCTTTTATATGCTGATGATTCTGCATTGTTGGTCTCTGGGGATGACATCAGCAAGATTGAGAAGACACTGGGTAACGAATTAAATAGTGTCAGCAAGTGGCTTATAGACAACAGGCTTTCACTACATCTGGGAAAAACTGAGTCCATTTTATTTGGAACAAAAAAGAAGTTGTCTAAAGTAAAATTGCTTAAGATCGAATGTAATGGCACTGAAATAGTGTCTCAGAAAAGTGTTACATACTTGGGGTTAACATTAGACCAGTCATTAACCTGTTCATCTATTGCTGACAAAATACTATCCAAGTGTGCAGGTAAATTGAAATTTTTATATCGCAGAACAAGGCTTTTAGATTTTTCTATCAAGAAATTACTGGTTGTATCGTTAATTCAATGTCATTTCGATTATGCATGCTCAGCTTGGTACTGTGGATTATCAGTTAAACTTAAAAACAGACTGCAAGTGATGCAAAATAATGTTATCCACTATCTGTTAAATGCACCCCCTAGGACTCATATTGGCAGAGATGCTTTTAAAAGAGTAGGACTATTGCCAGTACAGGTTAGAGTGGAGCAGTTAAAGCTGAATCATATGTATAATGTCATAAATGGTTCTGCTCCCAAATATTTACACTCCAATATAAACGGCCAGTGTCCGTTCTTGTAGAGTACCCAGAGTCAACAATGCAGCTGGAAGTTCTTCTTTTTTTTATACTGGTATCATGCTGTGGAATAATTTGCCAATTTCCCTCAAAATGGTAAATACCAGAGGGACTTTTAGATGTCAGGTTAAGGCCCTTTTATGGAGTAGAGTGGCTGATCTTTTTAACTAGCATAGATTAATTAATTTATGTGGTTTATGATTTTTTGATTTTAGGATGTTGTTGAAATGATTTGTGTAAATGTTTTTGTCTTTGTGTTTTATCACCAAGGACCATGTTGGAAATAAGTGTTTACACTTTAACATGTTATCCTTTGGATTATGTATGTTTGTTAATCCATAAATAAATCAAATCAAATAAAAAAAAGAGCTTCACTCCGACGAGGCGAGTGAAGATTATCTATACTATGGAGAGTATAGAGGTTCGCTGTTTGTTTAAAACAGCAAAAGTGAAACGTGCTCTGTGGGGGCCCAGTGGGCAATACTGGTGTGAGACACCACCCCAGCAGAGGACGTCCCTGGATTGTAGGTCCAGTGGCACCGCAAACCTGCTCAATCACTTCCATCTCAGACACGGTTTTAATTATTCTTATTTCTTTTGATTATTTTTATTTCTTCTATGTAAAGCACTTTGAATTACCACTGTGTATGAAATGTGCTATATAAATAAACTTGCCTTGCCTTGCCTTGAATGGGAGTATATGTTGTTGTAGAACTTGGATATACCTTTCAGCATTGATGGTGCCTTTCCAGATGTGTAAGCTGCCCATGCCACATGCACTCATGCAACCCCATACCATCAGAGATGCAGGCTTCTGAAATGAGCGCTGATAACAACTTGCGTTGTCCTTGTCCTCTTTAGTCTGGATGACATGGTGTCCCAGTTTTCCAAAAAGAACTTCAAATTTTGATTCGTCTGACACAGAACAGTTTTCCACTTTGCCACAGTCCATTGTAAATGAGCCTTGACCCAGAGAAAATGCCTGCGCTTCTGGATCCTGTTTAGATAAGGCTTCTTTTTTGACCCATAGAGTTTTAGCCGGCAACGGTGAATGGCACGGTGGATTGTGTCTGTTCACCGACAATGTTTTCTGGAAGTATTCCTGAGCCATGTTGTGATTTCCATTACAGTAGCATTCCTGTATGTGATGCAGTGCCGTCTAAGGACCCGAAGATCACAGGCATCCAGTATGGTTATCCGGCCTTGACCCTTACGCACAGAGATTGTTCCAGATTCTCAGAATCTTTGGATGATATTATGCACTGTAGATGATGATAACTTCAAACTCTTTGCAATTTTTCTCTGAGAAACTCCTTTCTGATATTGCTCCACTATTTTTCGCCGCAGCATTGGGGGAATTGGTGATCCTCTGCCCATCTTGACTTCTGAGAGACACTGCCACTCTGAGAGGCTCTTTTTATACCCAATCATGTTGCCAATTGACCTAATATGTTGCACATTGGTCCTCCAGCTATTCCTTATATGCACATTTAACTTTTCCGGCCTCTTATTGCTACCTGTCCCAACTTTTTTGGAATGTGTAGCTCTCATGAAATCCAAAATTTTAAATTAATTGCCAACAGAGCTGACCACATGTGTAAATTTTTACATTTTCACATCGGGGCAAAAAATGGCTTCTTTTAAAACAAACATGTTTACATAATGTATTGTAATTGATATGTATGTGAGATTGAATTTGTAAATGTTGTGGAATGAATGAAGGGTGTGATCATTGTTGTGCTGTTTTTGGGATAAATGTATTATTAACATGTGTATTTCATTTAATTAAATTTTTTTTTTTTGTAAGATTGTTGACATCAGCCTGCCCAGGGACTACAGGTGAAAATTAGCACAAGTGCTACAACCTTGTAAAAGGCATCTCTCCTTTTTAAGGTTAATGTATATTTTACATGGTCCCTGTTTAAAAAAAAAAGAATAAAAAAATGAGCCAATATTTGGCATGACATTTCAAAATGTCTCACTTTCAACATTTGATATGTTATCTATATTCTATTGTGAATAAAATATAAGTTTATGAGATTTGTAAATTATTCCATTCCTTTTTTACTCACAATTTGTACAGTGTCCCAACTTTTTCTGATTTGGGGTTGTAATTAAATCCTTTTATAATTAAATTACTACATTTTCATGTCAATGTGTGTTCATTTTGACCACGAACCATGCGCTGTCACTTTAATTCAGCGCGTGCAGCACAGCAGAAATAGACTCGGTGCGGAAACGATTGCCGCACTGCTGTATACGCACCGCTCCTGGAACGGGTCGCCGGACCGCATCCGCGTGTAATGTGAAAGCTCTAACTTCTTAACATGGGTGCGGGAAAAAATACGCACCGCAAACGCACTGCATACGGAGTATGTGTGAAACGGGCGTTAGCTGTGATATAGTAAAAACCAAGACTTCTCTCAGCAACCAGCTCAATTCATTACCTACCTTCTGATATTTATTCACATAAAATGTATATAAATATTTATATAATATTACACATTTATATAACATTTTGTAAATTAAATGGTACTTTCATTTATATAATATTTTGTTATATTGAACATTGCACACCAAGAAATGCAACCTCAACACATTAATATTTTATGCTAATTAGTATTAGTATTCAATTAATGTATTAAATAATGTAAAACATGATAATAAATAAACATAGGGTAATCAGTAGCTACTGAATATATTGTAAATAATAGTTCTTTTTTTAGAAATATTTGTATTTAAATAGTGTTATTTTTGCTAATGGTAATTTCCTATTTGAATGTTGATTGTAGAAGTGTTAAAAAAACATGAATACACAATAACAGAGGAACTTGGACGAGGGAATTCAGGAAGAGAGTTTCTGGTGAAGAGTCCAGATGAAGGTTTCCTTGTGGTCAAAGAGATCAAGTACAGAGATGTAAGTACAATCAAGAAATCATTAAAGTATTGAACATATTAATTATGGACGGCACTGTCGTCTCACAGCAAGATACTCCCTGGGTGTGATTGTGTCCCAACTCTGGCATAAAACCTGTGCCAAACCCAAATGTGTGTGTGAAGTGAACCCTGCAACAAGCGGAAATAATGCTAGAAAGATGGATGGATTGATTGAACATATTAATAAGATCATATAGATAAACATCACATAGATTAAACGTGTTCTTCGCAGAATGTGAATTTTAATCTAGACGCAGCCAAAAATGAAATCAACATCCTGAAGAATCTGCACCATGGATATATCGTTGGTTACGTGGAATCCTTTGAAGGTGAGTCTGTTTAAATTACAGAAAGAGAAGCATGACAATGTTCCTTCAATCTGAAAGATATTTATTTAAATTTTTGTGTGAACAACTAACTGTGAATATGTTGGGTAAGATGGGGAAAGATGAATGATGTGCATTTACTTTTAATGTGTAATGTACACTTTTAATATGTACGGGGTATACAGTAAATACAAGTAATTTTGACCTTAAAATGGGCGGCAGTGGCTTAGTGGTTCATGTAGGTTGTCTACAAACTGGAAGGTTGGTGGTTCAATCCCCGGTTCCACATGACCAAGTGTCGAGGTGTCCATGAGCAAGTCATCTAACCCCAGCTGCTCCCGACGAGCTGGATGGCGCCGTGCACGGCTGACACCGCCGTCGGTGTATGAATGGGTGAATGTGAGGCAACATGAAAAGCGTTTTGGTAAACTGCCCTGTCAATCATCTTGTCACAGTTAAAATCCTCCATTCAATCTAATTTAATTTCCTACCGTTTCGGAGAGAAATGTAGTCGCACGTTCATCTGCCAGTCGCGGGTCTGTCATGCGGAGACTCTCCTCGTGTGCTTGGAATTTGAATATAATGATGCATTTAAAAGTGAATGGCTAAACGTGTCTTTACAAAAGTTCACAAGCTGCAGATTCAATATAATGTGGACAACATTGAATAAATATATTTTCGTCAGGTTAGATACTGATAATGAATCACTCAAACCCCTTTATCTAAACCTCTCTACATAACCGCCGGACTCACGCGTATGTCTGTTTTTTTTTTTTTAAAACACTTTTCACTCGTGTTTGTAGTCCTAACCGAATCCTCGTCCAGCGCGCGATGGGTTATGGGCAATATTAGCCGTTAGAGTGTTAATCAATCTGCACTTTGGATTCTGACCGGAAATAGTAGACCATCCGGGTATCTTTGGAACACTTATTTCAACATACTACGATTTGGGATGTACTAATCCTACTTTCGAATACTATTTAGGACGGATAGTATGCAAATTGGGACTCAGCCAAGGAGAATAAATAGGGAGCAAACAAGGCAGGTAACAAGCGAGGACAGGTGAGGCTAATTAACCAATAATCAGGTGACAAGATGGGCGGGGCTTGGAAACACATGACAAGCCATGTGCTCACAACAAACATGTGAAAAACAATCACAAGCTCACACAAAAGGGCTCAACATAAAAAAAAAATTCCCACTGGCCCCCCGGGCCAGTAGATCAGAGTTTTGCTGGCCCCTTCTATATTTTTACTGGCCCTGAAAGAAATAGCCTATAAGGAAAAGCATGGGAAACCACTTCTGGCACAACAAGAATGAGTGCTGAACATAATAAAACGAGGTTACTTGCTGCAGTTCGCTCGCAGACTGGGGCAGGGGCGGACTGAGACCAAAAAGTGGCCCTGGACTTTCTGACCCACAGCAGCCCACCACATCCCACATCATAACACATTGGCTCATTAATGTGCAGAATAATTTTTAACACTAGGCCTACTTATAGCATAAAAATATTACACAATACAAAAATAAATGCTATTTAAACATTTATTTTAAATAACACAACACATATTAGATAATATTTGTAAAACAAAGGGAAACAAACAGAAGAACATTAAGACACACAACAATATTAATATAAAACTATCAAGACATTAACATTTTGCATTAACATGAATCCTAATGTCATAGGCTACTATTAGGCTATCATGTGATATTAAACTTGCTTATTTTCTTCCAGCTTTTCATCCATAGACAATTATTTGTAATTATCTGCTCAGATAAATTCGCAGTAACGGATCAATATCTCTCTCTCTCTCGCTGTAAAATTAAACGTGAAAGGGGGCGTGTTTCAAGATACTCAATGGAGTAGACCAAACTAATTATCAGGGAGGGAGGGCAATACACTCACATGTGCACACTAAACACACTCCTTGTCGGCCGCGCCCGTGCGATCGATTCACTCAGCCATTTGCGTAGAAAATAAATGTAATTATGATTTCCGTCATTTTTAAAATATATTCGTGTAGCCTTCCGAGTGGGCCGGCCCACATTGGCCAGTCCGCCCCTACGGTAAAAAGCGAAGTATCACATCTACTTGGCGCCGAAATAGCGAAACTGCTGGGAAAAGGGGCTATAAAGACCGTTCCTCTAACGCAGAGTGAGTCGGGCTTTTACAGACGCTACGTTCTCGTCCCCAAAAAGGGTGGTGGTCTCAGACTCATCCTAAACCTCAGACGTTTGAAGAAGCGCTTATGAAATGCTCGTTCAAATTGCTGACAACCAATCCTCGCGCAAATTCGCCCGTGAGATTGCATGGTTTATCTCAGTGGATCTGAAAGACGCTTACTTTCAGATACAGATAGCATCCCGTCACAGGCCATTCTTGATATTCGCCTCCGAGGGTCGAGCTTATAAGTAGACAATGTCGTCCTGACGTTCGGTCTGTCCCTAGCACCTCGCAGGCTTGCACATTCACGAAGTGCCCCCCAAGCCCAACAACGGAGTATGCGAATACTGAACTACCTCGACGATTGGCTGATTTTAGCTCAATCAGAGGCAGAGCTTATAATTCACAGCCGGAATATTAAATAACCTGAAGTAACATTGACACTCTTCGCGCCACTGTGTGTGACGAATTGCTGTTTGTTTTGCTGATGCCCAGTCACTGGCCCGCACGGGCCAGTGACTGGCCAATCAGCTAGCCCGACATACTCTTTTACTGGCCCCGGGCCATCGGGCCATTGCTTATGTCGAGCCCTGCAACATGAAAGCACACAGTCAGTGTAACACACAAGCTGCATGCAACAGCACAAGACAAAACACGTCATGAAAGCACAACACACACGGACAGAAGAACAACACACGAGACTGAGCGAATACTCATGAGACAAACACTCGGAGCAAGAATGCCCGAATCCCGACACAGAACCGATACTGAACATGACATCAGTGCCGGAATCCGAACACCACGCTCCGATCATGACCAGGCGCTCTGACAAGAAACTACAGCAGTGTCAGCGCTCTGTCACAAAACCAAGAACAAACTAGACCGAAGTGACACAACCCTGATAATGCGAGGGAAGGATGAATGTTAAACAGGTCATTTCCCCATTGCCAAGAAGCCCTTAAACTTTTAATTAGTTTAATAAGTGAATAATCAATGACAAAAAAACTGAACCTTAGTATAAGAGATTATTCTGAAAGGTAAAATATTACTTGTACATGACTTATATACAGGTATATGAATACACAACACATTCTCATCCTAGGGCGTCATAAACTGACACTTTTGACATTTCGTCTACATCCAACGCACCCTTTAGCGTCAATATGACACGCACAGAGCTTTGTTCGGTTATGGTTAGGTTTAGGTCTGGGGTTAGGGTTAGAGAGGCGCCTTCTGGCCCATATCTATCTGCGTCTCATATTGACACTAAAGGGTGCCATGTGCGTTGGATGTAGACGAAACGAATGTCCAAAGGCATATATGACGCCTTGGGATGAGATCGGGCTGGAATACACTACCGGTCAGAAGTTTGGAATAAATATGATTTTTGTGTCACCAAGGCTTCATTTATTTGATAAAAAATACAGTGATATTTTTGAAATATTTTTACTGCATCAAAGAAGTGTTTTATATGTGGATATATTATAACATGTAATTTATTCCTGTGATCAAGCTGAATTATCAGTATCATTAAGATCAAGTTTATCATTACTCTATTACTCATGTGACACTGCAGACTGGAGTAATGATGATGCTGAAAATGTTTTGGAAATGAGAGAATTTCCAAACTTCTGACTGGTAGTTTATACATATGTAATTTCCTATATTTGTAAATGAAGATATTCCATAATAATACATCATTGGTTTTATTTTTTTATTGTTTTTAAGATGAAGAATCTGGGTACTTGTACATTGTGTCAGAGTACTGTGCCGGAGGAGATCTATACAAGAAAATGAAAACACAAGAAGGATTTTTTGAAGAAGAACAGGTGTGTGTTATATCAAGTCAAGTCACCTTCATTTATACAGCGTTTTCAACAGTAGGATTGTTTCAAAGCAGCTTTACAGTGATAATAGAAACAGTGAAGTTGCGAAAACGCAGACGGTGTGCACATGCTTTTGTGCTTTTGTTCGGTCGATAGGTATGTGCGTTTGTGATATACACTCTGCTGAGTAAGAGAAAGCTTATTCGCTCTAGAGCTGTCAATTATATCATGTGATGCTAACTGAAGCTCTAATTATATGTTATAATGTATTTTGTTAAAAGCATCGTAAGCATTATAGTTTGTTTCTGATGTAGTACCAAATTTTATCTTAATTTACTGTTGTATGTTGTGCAGGGAAAGAGGTTAAAGCCAAATGGATAAACCTTTGAGTTACAAACACAAGGGAAAATACATTATTGGTCAGCGCCACCTATCGGTCAGGCGTTAATTAGCCGAAGGCAATCGTCTCGGTTACATATGGTAACCGGAAACAAAGAAATAAGTCAAGATGACGAATGAGGATCGTTTGCGAGAGCACTTTGAGGGAAACTAAACGATAATTTATCATTTATTATGCGATGATTGCCTCAGCTGCTGTGCATCGCGGCGCGAGCATAAAATGTGCGTCGCATCCTTGGCTGCGTTTACACTTGGCATTAACATGCGACCTGTATCTGGATGTTGTCCACATACACATTGAAAAGACCAGTGTAAACGCACTTCTGATCGGAATGTTATCCGATCAGCGTGTCCAGTTTCGGAGGTAGTCGAGGATGCATTGTGATCGGATCTCAGTGTAATGTAAACGCAATCCAGCCGTCGTGTGTGTGTGTGTGTCTGCATTCACAGGTGGACGTCATATAAATCCCCGCCCAGTCTCCCCACGTGCTGTCAGAAAATAATGGCCAGACGCAGTTTAGACAATATATATATATTTTTAACCTTACAATAAACGTCAATATTTAAAACAGTTTATTTAGACTTACATGATACTGTGTGTGTCATTTTTCATTTTAATTGTGCAACATTATCTGAAGAGGCGATCGCCTGTACAATCACAGCTGTGATTATGAGAGCTTAAAGTCGGCATGAAATCAAAATTGACCCTATTTACTTTGTTAGCGGATAATACTAGTCTTGTGGTGAACAATTAATCCGTGCAAGTTAATACACGGAAAAAAATTGTTTGCCGAAGTTATCTTTAATCAAAGTCTGAAAAGTTACTTCCGGGTCTGGAATGGCGATCTTTTCTGATGACGTAGGCTTGAAGACTTGGGTTGGTTAACCACTCCCCTCAAACCGTTACTCTGCTATGGGCGAGAGACGGAGAGGAGGAGCGCTGAAGTAAAACCCTGCCCTCTGTTCAATATTCCCTTCAACTCGGAAATGCGTCACAACACTTGAGAAAAGTCGTTTGCAACTTCCGGTTCACGCGGACTTTAATGAAGAGCGTGCACTGCATTGCCAGAGGAATAATAGGAATACACTTCTTTTTTTTTTGTTTTAAATGTTGAATGTTTTTATTGTTTCAGCGTGTTTATTAATCTCCCATTTCTGTTAATATAGTCATTGCATGCTATAACCTAAACCCCGATGATCGCAATGATGTGACTTATATGGTTATTTTTGTATGATCAACTCTGGAAATATTCCTTCATTCAAAAAACATAATTTGATTTAAGGATGGAGATTGCACTGGAAAGTAAAGTGAGTGAGTGAAAGCAATTGGGACATTGCTTAATTTGTATTATCTTTAGTCTTATTGGTGTCGTGCTACATTCCTAATTTAAATATTATGCAGGAAACAGAAATCCGATCGGTTATACAGATACAGAGGCTACTTAATATGAACAAATGTAAACGCACGGTGTCCTGATTGGCTAATGATCCGATCATCTGCTTGATCGGATCATGGTGATCGCATGTTAATGGCAAGTGTAAACGCAGCCTTGTCTTTCTGCTGAGGAGCCGGACCAAGCTCAGCAACTGTGGCGAGGGGACTCACGACTCCGTTCCCTCCGCGGGGGAACCGTACGTAACCGAGACGTACCCTTTAATCAGTCACTGGGGAATAGGGACATCTTCCAAATGCAATGACGTTAGTGCAAGCCGGATGTGAGCACTCACATTCTCATTGAAGGCACAACAGCCTGAGTGAAAACAGCTGTTCTGGGGCCTCATTTATAAAACTGTGCGTAGGATCTTTACCAAAAGTGTACGTGCGCCCGAAAGGCAAAAATGGCGTACGCAAAAAACTATTCAGACTTATAAAAGCGTGCGTACGCCAGAACCTGCGCAGGATTCACTTTATAAATCCCACTCAGCGGAAGATTGTGCGCACATGCGTCTCTTCCCCGAAATAACCATATATGAGCTTACAACGCCTAGTTTTACTATGCATATCCTCATCTGCATATCATTTGCATATTATTATTCATCCACGTGATAACATGTTTAAATACGGATGCCGTCACATTGCATTAATAAAAACCATTTAGTAGCCCATCCTTGCCTTGTTTTTTAAATAAATAAATAAAATAGTGTAAAATAATTTTTAGAGAAAGTTTTTCTCAATCTTTTCCACTGACCAAATAGTATTTTAAATGATTTATATTTTTAATGTTAACAGATCGACCATGTTGTGCATTATATTTGCACAATCTGCTATTATCATGATAAGCGATTATGTCTGTAGTTAAAACATTGAAACACAGCATGCCAGAGGAAAAGTGTTCAAAAGCATTGCATCCACAACAAATATTTATATTTATTGAATATAAAAAATGTTTGAACTTCTCAGTAAATTTCATGTTTTTGCGTTTAACTCATTAATGAGAATGGCATATTTAATCTAAATGTTTATATCAGAAGTAAAACATAGTTTAAATCATTATTTTATTTAAACTGCTATTGTGAACATGCACTGTATTTATGATTAGGACTCATAATGAAGATTTACAGTTTTACTTCATCTGCCGTTAGATATGCGTAAACGACCCAACGCTCTCGCTGGCGCGGACATTTAAGATGTGGATAATTGCTTCAAATGATAGGCTTGGTGAATGAAATTATAATTGTAGTATCTTTCTGTATATGTCAAGTCAAGTCAAGTCAAGAATATTTGTATAGCGCTTTTCACAATACAGATTGTATCAAAGCAGCTTCACAGTAATAAATTAAAATAATAATAAAACGTCCATGTTTGGTAATGCTAATCAATAGTAATATTGATTGATTAATTAAATTGAATATCCCCAATATAATATATATTATACCCAATATAATATATGTCTAATTTTCTTTACATTTTCTGTCTAAAAGTGACCAAAAATAAATAACTCCAGCTCACCATCGGTGTCGCCAAACTGCTCCGTCTCCAAAACGTTCGTACGCATGGGTCAGAGTTTGCGTGCAGGTGCGCACATTTTCCCGTCAAGTTTGTTTTTATAAATCACAACTTATGCGTCGGAAGTGGCATACGCCTCTTTCAGGGCCTGTTTTGTGCGTACGCAACGGTTATAAATGAGGCCCCTGGTCTCTGTGAGATCGTGGCCAGCACTGTCTGCGCTGTAACACCAACACCAGCTTGAAGACGTGATCTCCTGAAGAAGCAGACTCCTCTTCTGAAGTTTAAACACTCTCAGAAGAGATTGCAGAGCAGGAACAGTATTCACCGTCTGGCTCTGAGACAAGGATGCGACGCACCAGCTAATTATATACTTACTGTATGCTCGCGATGCACAGCAGCTGGTGCAATTATCGCATGCTAATGTGCATTGGCTCGTTTAGTTTCACTCGAAGTGCTCTCGCAAGCGGTCCCCATTCGTCAGTCTTGACTTGCGTAGTAGTGACTGACGAAGGGGAACAATTGTATCGCGTTCAGTGTGAAAGGACCTTAAAGGTAGGGTATGGAAGTAAAATAATGACAAATGTTTTTGAAATAAAAAAGCCTGTTGAATTGCACTACTTGAAAAAAATATGTATTGCATTAACCATGCTTGCATTTTACTGCATTGTATTTTTAGGGCTTGCATTTTTATGGGCTGAAATTCAACATGGTTGTATATTTAAGCTGTGAATATTTCAATTTAAAACATTTCAAACACATTTTCATTCATAAAAAAATCAATAATCCATTTTCACCTTTCATATTTCACTTCCAAAATATTCAAACTGTTTAAAAATACAACCTATAATATTCAACAGGCAATTTTCGGTCCACTTTATTTCGCTTTACAAATTCGCCTCCACAAATTCAGTGGTTCAAATTCGACAGTAAATTCAACATTGACATCCAGGAACTGCAGGAAAAGCAGTAGATTACCGAGCATACTCTCCATCTGCTGTTAATCGATCTCACCAGCAGGGAGTGCAAGCGCGTGTTGTTGACGAAGACCAGAGCAACAGTTAGAGCAAGCCATTAATTCATTCATAAAAAACTGATTTATAGAAATGTAAGTGTATTTGTGATTATTATGAGGGCTGCTTCTATGTTTAATTCAGTGTCTTCACGGTCCCTGTGTAGCCTACATGCATCTTTCTCTACCGTGAACAAGATAATAATGTTATTCCCCCGATGCTGATGTTATGTTACATTTGAGGTAGACATATTTCTCTTGGTTGTTCAACTTTAGTTGCCTTAACTTTAAATCGCGGTGATGTGCTGCGCGGGTTTCCCTCAATAATTCAGGCTTGCTGGACATATAAAACGCTTAACGTATCTTAATGGACTAATACAGTGATATTATAAAAGACCAAACTCGCACCTTATTGAGAAGGCTGTACTATATGACCAGGCAAGCAGATGGACTCAGAATATGAACTTAACACACAAAGTTTCACGCGTTTCCCAGTGATATAACGTTACTGGCTATAAAGTTGGCTTGACATTGGACATTCGCACATTTAGGGACCGTCTCTAAAGTGACATACGACATTCCGTTTCTAACTTCAATAGCATTGGAAGAGAATGACTTGCAGTCATAAAAACAACTGTAAGTGTTCATGTAGGTGTCAGACGTGATGCACACCTTTTACATTTTTAATATTTATTCATAAATAGAAGTTTGCTATTGAAGTTAGAAACGTGTGTAGCCTAATGTCGTATGCAACTTTAGAGACGGTCCCTAAATGTGCGAATGTCCAACGTCAAGCCAACGTTATAACCAAATATAACTGGGAAACGCTTAGCGTGAAACTTTGCTTGCGTGTTAAGTTCATATTCTGAGTCTGCTTGCCTGTAGCCATAGTACAGCCTTCTCAATAAGGTGCGAGTTTGGTCTTTTATATCACTGTAGTGAAGCTACGTTAAGCGTTTAATGTCCAGCAATCCTGAATTATTGAGGGAAACCCTAATACTGTAGCACATCGCCACGATATAAAGTTAGGGCAACTAAACAACCAAGAGAAATATATGTCTACCTCAAATGTAACATTTGTTCTGTACATTTGTTTGTTCTCGTTCACGGTAGAGAAAGATGCATGTAGGCTACACAGGGACCGTGAAGACACTGAAATAAACATAAAAGCAGCCCTCATAATAATCACAAATACACTTACATTTCTATAAATCAGTTTTTTATGAATGAATTAATGGCTTGCTCTAACTGTTGCTCTGGTCTTCGTCAACAACACGCGCTTGCACTCCCTGCTGGTGAGATCGATTAACAGCAGATGGAGAGTATGCTCGGTAATCTACTGCTTTTCCTGCAGTTCCTGGATGTCAATGTTGAATTTACTGTCGAATTTGAACCACTGAATTTGTGGAGGCGAATTTGTAAAGCGAAATAAAGTGGACCGAAAATTGCCTGTTGAATATTATAGGTTGTATTTTTAAACAGTTTGAATATTTTGGAAGTGAAATATGAAAGGTGAAAATGGATTATTGATTTTTTTATGAATGAAAATGTGTTTGAAATGTTTTAAATTGAAATATTCACAGCTTAAATATACAACCATGTTGAATTTCAGCCCATAAAAATGCAAGCCCTAAAAATACAATGCAGTAAAATGCAAGCATGGTTAATGCAATACATATTTTTTTCAAGTAGTGCAATTCAACAGGCTTTTTTATTTCAAAAACATTTGTCATTATTTTACTTCCATAGTAGGGTAGGTCAGAATTGTCTAAAAAAAACTTGTATTCAAATTTGTTTAAACTGTCTTAATATACCAATGCATAATTAAAATGCAAGTACTCTGAAATAGAGAGTATAAAAAACCGAGTGACTCTAGTGTATTTAATCTTCAATAAACACAGCTCATTAATTCCATTCACTCCCACCTAAAAACGGGTGCGCGACTGCGCGCACGTGGGCGGAGCCAGTAATAACGGCGGTAGTCATGGCGACGGAGAGTGACAGTCGCGCAAGCCAATCCTGTGATTCGTCCCGAATGGAAATAATGAGCTGTGTTTAATGAAGATTAAATGGTCTAGAGTCACTCGATTTTTATACTCTTTTTATCAGAGTACTTACATTTTAATTATGCAGTGATATATATAGAAAGTTTAATCAAATTTGGTAAAAAGTTTTTATATAAATCCTACCTACCCTACCTTTAAGACACTGATTGCTATGATACAGAATATCTGCTGAACTGTTACTAGCATCTGATTTCACAAATAGTTTGTTTCTGAATATAATGTAAGGTACATTTTGGATGAATGCTTGTATTGTCTTCTGTTATTGTTGTATCAGAATGTGTCGGTTGGGTCTTTGTCCTCCAATGTGATAAGATGATTTGTAAAAAGTGACAGTGATTAACACCATGTTTTACACACTATTTTACATCTCTCAGTGACCAGAGAGATGCTTTAAAACAAGTTGCGCTTCTTTTGAAAGAATTAAAAAAATACGATAAAACCCCTGGTGGACAAGCGACTTTAATGTCACATTTACATCAGAAAAGTTAACCAATGATTACAGTTTGTTAGTTAGCTATAAAGTACTCCAGAGAAGAGCTAATATCACTCAGCCCTGTTAATACTCGACACTTAATGATACATTTGGGGGTAAAACACTTTTTTCCACTATGGTAGACTAATGGCAAATATGCAACCTTTTACAATTCAAAGATACCAAATAAAACAAATGGGTAACACTTTATTTTACGGTGCCCGTGATACAGAGTAATTACATAATTAAGTACTTAGTAGTAGATGTTGTAATAACATGTAACTACATGTACTTAACATGTAATTAAGTTATGGAACAGCCTGTACTTACACATTGTAATTACACACATGTAATAGGCAGCTACTGTTACACATATGTAACAAGCCGGGTCAGTTACATATGTGTTACCAACTTGGTACAATGTAATTATATAAGAAAGTACTTAGTACTACACAATGTATCAAAAAGTGTATCAAGACTGTACTTAAGTGTACTTCATGTGTATCTACATACCTTATCCATCTGTACTGTAGTTTGGATTAACTCACTAGTTCACAGCATAAATACATGTAGTAGCTTCCTAATTACATTGCAATTACATAATATTACACAGGGATAAGCTACGTAAAATAAAGTGTATCAAGAATGTACTTAAGTGTACTTCATGTGTATCTACATACCTTATCTGTACTGTAGTTTGGATAAACTCAGTTCACAGCATAAATAGGCTACATGTAGTAGCTTCCTAATTACATTGTAAGTACACAATATTACACAGGGATAAGCTACGTAAAATAAAGTGTATCAAGACTGTACTTAAGTGTACTTCATGTGTATCTACATACCTTATCTGTACTGTAGTTTGGATAAACTCAGTTCACAGCATAAATAGGCTACATGTAGTAGCTTCCTAATTACATTGTAATTACACAATATTACACAGGGATAAGCTACGTAAAATAAAGTGTATCAAGAATGTACTTAAGTGTACTTCATGTGTATCTACATACCTTATCTGTACTGTAGTTTGGATAAACTCAGTTCACAGCATAAATAGGCTACATGTAGTAGCTTCCTAATTACATTGCAATTACATAATATTACACAGGGATAAGCTACGTAAAATAAAGTGTATCAAGACTGTACTTAAGTGTACTTCATGTGTATCTACATACCTTATCTGTACTGTAGTTTGGATGAACTCACTAGTTCACAGCATAAATACATGTAGTAGCTTCCAAATTACATTGCAATTACACAATATTACACAGGGATAAGCTACGTAAAATAAAGTGTATCAAGACTGTACTTAAGTGTACTTCATGTGTACAGATGGATAAGGTATGTAGATACACATGAAGTACACTTTTGTACAGTCTTGATACACTTTTTGATACATTGTGTAGTACTAAGTACTTTCTTATATAATTACATTGTACCAAGTTGGTAACACATATGTAACTGACCCGGCTTGTTACATATGTGTAACAGTAGCTGCCTATTACATGTGTGTAATTACAATGTGTAAGTACAGGCTGTTCCATAACTTAATTACATGTTAAGTACATGTAGTTACATGTTATTACAACATCTACTACTAAGTACTTAATTATGTAATTACTCTGTATCACGGGCACCGTAAAATAAAGTGTTACCAACAAATGCAATGCATGGAATAAATGACTGCTTTCTTGTTTCTTCTGTGCAGATCCTTGACTGGCTTGTTCAGATTTGTCTGGCTCTGCAGTATCTTAATGAGAACAATGTTCTCCACAGAGATATAAAACCTCAGGTAGACATTGACAAAAGTCATTTAATCATTTATTAACATGAAAGCCAAATGTGTTTATGTTCATGTGATGATTTATGCATTTTCTGGTGTTCTTCTAGAATGTTTTTCTTACTGAGGATGGTTACATCAATCTAGGAGATTTTGGATGCTCAAAAGTGCAGCAAAGGTGAAATTAAAGAGTAATGGGACTTTTGAAGGGATTTTGTCCATCCATTTTAATTTACATGTTTGATTTTTCTGTTTCAGAGCTGATGAATATGCAACATCGGTTGTGGGTGCAGATCTCTATGCCAGCCCAGAAATCTATAAAAAGAGACACAATTCAAAAAGGTATGCTTGTATAGATAAAAGTAATACATACATTGATGCCTGGTTTCACAGACAATTTAAAATTAAACCTTAGTTTAATCCTCAGGATTTGGCCTTAGTTCAATTAGGACATTTTAGTAGCTTTTAAAAACATGTCTTAGAAAAATAAATAAAAACCTTTCAGTTAAAACAACTCAATAATGCATTTTAGTCTGAGACTTAAGCATTGTCTACAAAACCGGGGGTTAAAGAACATGAAAGTTAAGCATTCAGATGAAGGTCTTCCAAAACAATACAATTTACTATATGTAATGAGTGGCTGTTATAATCAAGCACAGAAAGAAGAATAGCTCATATAGTCTTTAATCCAATAATCAATTTACATTAAATAATTTAGCAGACACTTAGCAAGAGAGCAACAGAAACAATGTGTTAAAGCTGTGACAAGTGGGGTTAATAGAGCTTATAGTTTTAGTGACATGTGGGGTTAGTTGTTGGGGTCGGATATGTGACCTTGTCTAGAATAGAAATAGAAATAAGTGGCAGTGTTAAAGGTTTAGTTCAGGTTTAGTTAATGCGCCACACATTACGTCATCATGTTGGAAAGGTTGTGGTACTTCCGACTACATCTTGCGTGACCTTTCCAACATGATGACGTAATGCGTGACGCATTTCAGAGATGGTACAAGACGGGCATTTGTGGTTAAAACGTATATATATATTTTTTTTTTTTTTTTTTTTTGAAAATGACCAATCATTTTGCTAGATAAGACTCTTATTTCTCGACTGGGATCATGTAAACACTTTGAAGCTGCATTGAGAATGACATTTGCACCTTCAAACCGTTGGTTTCCATTGAAGTCCATTATATGAAGAAATCCTGGAATGTTTTCCTCAAAAACTTTAATTTCTTTTCGACTGAAGAAAGACATGGACATCTTGGATGACATGGGGGTGAGGAAATTATGAGGAAATTTGTATTGGAAAGTGAACTAATCCCTTAATGAGTCAGGTTTTGAGGAAAATCATGCACCTCGAGTTGTTTCTTGAAAATGTCTAAAGCTTCAGAGTAGACAGGAGAATCACAGAGAAGCAAGACCAGTAAACTGAAACTACACCAAACTCAAAGAACACAGGGCTTACATACACAGGGATGAAAATAACTAACATAATGGGGACAGGTGTAGCCTAATTAACAATCAAGGAGATTAACTAGAACACAATCTAGCAGGCAAACCCAAATCTCAATGAAAGACAGAACATAGATGTGACACTATATCAACTGAAGTAACTAACTACATTATACTGTCTTTGTTTAGTGACATATGGTCATTGGGATGGTTGCTTCATGATCTCTGCATGCTGGATGTGTGGGTGAGTATATATAATATTATTATTATTATTATTTAAACAAAAAAAAAAATCCATCTATTCTTTAAAGTGGGTCTCTATTTTCCAATATATGGTCACAGGACCATAAACAAACCCTGCACAAATGGCCAGTCCATCAGTGATTAAAAAAATCAATGCTAATTAAAATAATCCTATGGCTCAATTAATTAACTTCAAAGTGTACAAAGTGTTCTCTTTTTTCCTCTGCATTTCTCATCTTCTCCAGCTTGCTTCTTAATCTATGTATATAATACATCTGGAATTGTGTCCTACAAATACTGGTGGCTTTGTTTAACAAATTGCCTTTGTTATTATATGGCAAGTTACTTTGGAGAAAAGTGTCTGAATTATAAATTGTCACATAAATAATGTTCTTAGTTTTTTATATATGTTTCATTTTTAATAATCTAGAAGTTAATCAGACTTTTATTTTTTCTTTATCTGACAGTCAAACATCATAGAGCGTCGCTTTCTACATGCCAGTAGCTTGAGAGGAACCATACCGGAAATCTCAAATAGGTACTCGGAAGATCTAAGGGGATTAATCTGTCAAATGCTCAGCCGTGACCCTCATATGAGACCTTCAGCTGGTGAGATTCTGGCAAAACCATTCCTGAATGTTGCAGTAAAGATAAATAGGATGATTCCAGATGCACTGCAACGAAGCTACTTGACTTCCATTAATAACTTTGATGAGGCCTACGACAAGCACTATAACGACTTTGAGACTGTAGTTAGTGAGTGGAAAACCAAAACAGATTCACTAGAGGAGATACACCGTAACTGCACTATAGGCCGTCTGTCAGGTTCAGTGATCGGAGCCCCTGGAGGAATCACTGCATTAGTTGGTTTAGTTTTGGCACCGTTCACATTTGGAGCATCTCTGATTGTAACTGGTGTTGGGATTGGTGTTGGAGTTGCAGGTGGTGTAACCGGTGCTGCCTCCAACATTACCAATACAGTGAAACAAAAAGCACTCCGTGAGAAGTTTGAAAAAATTCAGCAGGATTACAAAAAAGCAAGTAAACCGATTCTGAAGTCCCTCATAACACTGAGAAAGGTAATGAGAAAACTTACAAGGTTCTGTGATTTTGTCCGTAGCTCAACTCTTGATAAAGTGCAAATGTCATGGAGAATAGGCAGAACCACAGTAGCTGGTGTCACAGAATTCGTGACTCTTGGGATGTTGGCAAGTTTCGACAGAATCGCTGTTCGGGCTGCCGGTGTCGGGACGGCAGTAGTAGCAGCTTCAGGAGTGTTGAGTGGAGTCTTAGTCATAGTTGACATTGCCTTCATCGTGAAAGATGCCAAAGAGATTCACCAGATGAGACAGGGAAGAGTAGATGATCCAGAAAAGGTTGAATCTACTGTACTCAAAGCCATCGCACAGATGAGGAAAACACATACAGAGCTTTGCAAGGTGTTGAGAGTAATTCAAGAAACAAAAGATGAATTGGCCAACAAAGAGACTTAGAGAGTTTAAACATATAAATATAATGCGACTCAAGCAACATTCTACTGATTTATATGTGAGCTTAAGTGAAGAAAGAGGTTTTTGCAGAAAACGATTTAAATGTACAGTATGTTGCACCGAGCCACACAATAGAAGAGAGATGTGACGTGTGAAGACTATTGCAATCATTCTATTTTGCAAATATCAACTACACTAATAAATGCATAGATTATTTGTATCTATATGCACACGAAAACTTCTCTGAAATCATTATGTTCTAAAGTTAATTAACTGTGTATTTATCAATATTTCTGTGAACAGCACACCTGGGATTAGTAATTTGCATAAACGTGCCCAAATAATCTCCATATAAATGTGGCAACACGGAGGTGCATTTGAAGGATAATTTGCCAACTACGCCACTCAGGGAGTTACACCCAGAGAATGTAGTGTCTCTAAAAGGACACGCAAGTTCGTTCATCAATAATCGCTCAGAGACATGGGTAACAATACAAAACAGTTGACTTTATTAAGTTACACAATCACTTTAAAACAATCATTAAAATAAATCAGGCCTCAGTCAAGCACAGCTCATCATAAGGGTTTGGCTCTGAAGAGGTCACAGAGACACCAGATAACTGGGGCTTACCAGCAGGGTCAGGCTATCAGAGGGAGGCTGCCTATAGCAGATAAATCATTCCTCTCACCAGTGCACGCAAACACACGCACTCACACCACACGGATGGACACGGCACACTGTGAACACACCACCACCACTTAGAGGGAATAGAGAAGGCCTCCCCGCCTTTGGCCCCAGATCCTGCGGCACAAGAACAGAGCAATCTTAATATGAGCCACTAAGAATGCACAGAGAATAATTTAGGCACTGAATTGCGCTACGTCGATTTAAATTAAATAACTAAACCCAAAATAAGATTTAACAAAACAGAAAAAAAGAAATGCACAAGGCCTATTTGCCCCCAAATTACAAATCATAAATTAAACAGAGTTAAAGAGGTGCAAAAGCAAGACAATGGATTTCAGTTTACAGAAAAATAAACCAAATTGATCGCAACAGTTTGCAGGAAAATGCACTAAACTGGTTAACAGTTTACAAAAAAAATAAACCAAACCGATCTCAATCGGTTTACAATAATTAAGCAGGAAAAACAAAATACAAACTAGAAAAATACAAAAAAAGAATGAAGTTGCATTTAATAAAATAAATCAAATAAACCACACAAAATAAATGCACTGCAAAACGAATCCCAAAAAAAGAACTAGCTCTTTGCAAAATAGAAAACCAAATAATACAAAACAAACTATATCAAAATATGCAAAGGCAAAGAGTATCACTTATTTTTAAATGTAAAAAAAAATCGACTTAAACCAAACAAGGGAAAATAGAAAATGTAAAGCAAAATCAACACAAAACAAAACAGCAATGTTATCCGTGGGCAGGACGTGAAACGCGCCCAACTAGCTGTCGCAGCAGTGTGAGATCTGCAGGAGAACCGAATCCGTTGATTCTAAGCATACGAGAGGGAAATGGCGATCAAGCAATCAGCTTACGCTCTCCAACGTTTTAGGGAGAGCACCTGGAATAAAATAGAATGTCACCATTTAATATTACTATTATTTAGCCTCACCCGAACTTAGTAAACGCCTGTTAGACATACCAATGATGAATATGATGCGTGCATAATCAGGAGCGCACACACCCAATAACGGTAGTCACAGCCATAGTGCGTCCGCACGAGAAACGGAACAGCTGACTCGCACTTTACGAGAGGAAATGGCAATCAAAAGCCTACTAAGGTGCAAGAAAACACACGCAACCCGGGAAAATTAGTTACTAAATTTAAAAACAATCTCATAAAGTCACCAAGCGTTCCTACCTCTCTAATGTCCACACCTGATGCCGGAAGCAGCCACAGTAAAGTGTTTGCGGCAGTAGTATATTCCTGCACAACCGGAGGCTGCAGTTTTAGGACCCCAGTTTTAGGACCGCAGTTTTAGGACCCTAGTTTTTTGTGACAGCGCCACCTACAGAACTGGATGATATAGCGGCGGCTGCTGTTTCAGGACCGCAGTTCTAGGATCCAGGTGGTTTAGTTTGTACATCAAGATCCACCTTGATCCTAAGTCTCAATAGAAAAAAAATATGTATTTTAACAAATAAGATTATGGAATAGAATAGCTCCTGCAGCAGGTGGATTAGAGCAAGTAGCATCAAGCTACACGACACAATTTAAAAGATTAATATTAAACTTTTACTTAAAGCTCACTTTAAACCACCATCGAGTATAGGATATTTGTACCATATTCCGGTCGCGGTTTAAAATGGTTTTAAGTCATAAAAAGAAGTTGAAATATGGTATAATAAAGCAATTTATATGCAGCTAATGGCTACACCTTGCTTGGCAATACTGTAAACATTCTTAATTTATATGAAAATACCCAAAATTGCACGAAAATCACACACAAACCACATATACTCGAAATCTTGCATTTATTAGCTTCTTGTTTCAGGTGAAGAGATGTGTCTTAGCTTTGTTATCACGGATAACAGGACCACGTCATGCAGAAGGGCAGGATTATTGTCACGTTGAACCACGTGAGATGATTGACAGCTGTACAGCGAATGAGACTTGCGTACATTACTGACGCAAATCAGGAAGAGGAGACCCAGATCTCTCTGTGTTCGCTGTTTGAGTTTTATCATAAACACTATAGAGTCTTAAATCTTTCTGATGATGCTCAGTTTGTCCAGATAAAATAAGTAAGAGTGTGATGTTTTAACGAGTAATGAATGTTGAACAACAATCTGTTGTGATCAACAATGTGATCTTTTATCTTTGCCGCGAAAGGGGTTAAATTTGTGTTTTTGGTAATCCAGTTCTGTAGGTGGCGCTGTCACAATAAACTAGGGTCCTAAAACTGCGGTCCTAAAACTGGGGTCCTGAAACTGCAGCCACTCCCGTTGTGCAGGAATACCCTTCTCGTTTGCGGCGCGTCAGTGACGTCGACAAATGACGTTGACCAAAAGCGCAGGTCTATCGCACTTTATATATCCCCATGGTGACAGCCAATTGGCTTACGATCCACATAGTTATAAGGGAAGGTAAAGAGCTTTCCTACCACATAAAGGCTTTTGTTTACAGCCAACATGCAAGAGTTCACCCTTAACTTTGAAATAATGTAATAAGTATAAAGTATAAGGTACAATAAACACCTTTAAATACAGACTAAGATATGCTTTATGTACGTGTGCGTGCTTGCGTGTGTGTGTGTGTTTGTGTGTGTGTGTGTGTGTGGTTATTGATCATTTAAAGCCATTCATAAAGCTTTCAGGCAAAAATTGATTTACAAAATGAGTGTTTGAGAATGTATGAAAGATGTTTATGAAAGTATTACAAATGTTTTTTATAACAGTTTCTTTATGGATTCGTATTTTTTTTTATTGGATTTTTGGATTTATTGATTTATTGGAAATTCCAATAGAAATAATAGAAAAATATTGTCAATAGAAAATGTTTCTGATATAAACTGCAGATGACAATATTCCTCTTAATTCAGATTTTAAAAAAAATATGATTCTGTATTACTTGACTATATTCTTTATTGTTCTTAAATGAATCATCATGGCAAAATTTGCATAATTTCTTAATAATTTGCCACATTTTGTATGTTACACTTCACTGGATCAGAAATGTAATATAAAATGTGTCTTTAATAAACAAAGCAAAATTAAAAGCAGTCTGTTGTTTATACATTTACATTGAGTTGTTTTTGCCTCTTCATGACTCGCTTGCTTTAGTCCTCATTTGTAAGTCGCTTTGGACAAAAGCGTCTGCTAAATTACTTAATAATATATTCAACATTAAATCATTTAGCAGACACTTTTATCCAAAACGACTTACAAATGAGGAGAACAATAGAAGTAATTAAACTAACAATAGGGCAACAATATCCAAGTCCCAGTTAAATGGTGTATAATGCCCTTTTCACAAGATGTAAAATAAGTCTCTGAAATAAGCAAAAACACACCGTTTTGTGTCTGTTCCTTTAAATGCAAATGAGCTGCTGCTCCCGGCACAGGGGGCGGAGCTTTAAGAGCTTGTGTGTGTTATACACGGGTTTCTGTGCAACGTCATCATGTAGATGCGCGCGCATCTAAGAGGCAGAAAGCAACACTCTTTACGGCTATATCTAGCAGAAGCAGAGATGACACGGAGCTGTTGTGCTGTAAACTAACCTAAATAAATAGAGTATGTCAGGTTTTTATGATTCGCAAACTTGGTTGGACAATTTCATACTAGTCAACTAACTAACTTTTTACATAATGTTATATTAATATGCAAATGAAACACAAGCAAACAGATCCAACTCTGAAATTGCAGTTTATTATTGAGTCAACAAGAATTTACAAACAATGCGAAATCTACGTTAATTACAATGTTCTTTTACAGAACTCGGCATAACATATAGCGGTCTTGCCTCTTGGATGCGCACGCATCCGGTATTGTTTGTATACAAGAAACCTGTGTATAGTAGTGGGAAGTTCGGATCATTTTACTGACTCTGATCTTTGAATCTTGTTCATCAAAATTAACAAATCTTTTTTCGAGTCATTTCGTTCTTTTCAGCAGAATGTATTTAAAATGTTACATGTTAACCAAATTCCCCAAACACACCAAATGTTGATCGCATTTACAATAAGAAAAAATGCAATGCAAGGAAAATGCCAAATTATGAGAAACAGAAATTATTAATTAATTTATCTTGGTCTTCAGGCTATGTGTAACCGGTCTGCAACTGACCGCTGTTACGTTACTGTCTCTGCGTTGTGTAATAGAAGGACCAGGACACTGTTACTGCGGTTCACCAGACCAGGGATGTTTATTAACAGTCGCTCACACCCAACATGGACTTATCACCATCTGTGGATCAACATCAATAAAGATGACAAACTGCTTGTGAAGATCTCATCATTACATCACCTCTCTCCACCGCATGCAATGCAAACTCCATTAACAATCAAAAATAATACACATAACATTGAAAGATGTGAAATACCTGTGGATCAACATCAATAAAGATGACAAACTGCTTGTGAAGATCTCATCATTACATCACCTATATGATACAACACTAGTTAGTTGATTAATGACTCAAAGCCCTGTTAATGCATATCATACGGCCCACACAATATATCTTCACATTATTGATCCACTCACACATATAACATGCAATAAAACACAATACACAGTCTCTGTACTGTTCACAAAGGGATATCAACTCAATTAACATACTTTACAAACTTAATTCGCTCATAGATTGAAGAGCTCTGAAAAACGCTTACCTCTCTCCACCGCATGCAATGCAAACTGAAGAGAGGCGCGCGGCCGCGCGCACACTTCAAAATGGCACCACAACAGCGGCAGAAGAAAATATCAAAATAAAAGTCTCTTGAGAATAAATAGCAAAAATCAACATATATTGCTCAGAGAAAAACGGAAATGAATCAGTTATAAAATAATAAGGATTTTAGTGAAAAAGCAACAATACATTAAACTTGTATTGTACTTATTATAACTCGTTACATTCACCCCTTCCGGATTTCACTCAAATCCATACTGAATTATCCAAATAAAATAACAACTGGTACAGGTCTGCAATGAAACAGTCATTAGTTCAACTTGTGAGTTACCCACTAATAGGTCAAGAAAAATCTCAGGGTGATCAAATCTAAGATTATCTTGGAACAATACGGTGCCTTGTACACCATAATATAACCTGACCCTTGTGTTTCACATTTGAAATCAAAATGTCTTCACATCATACAAAATCAAAACACATTAGAATACTCTTCAAAACAAAGAAAGGAATGACCCAGTTCTCTTTTTCAGATTACTTCCTACCCCTTGAAGATAAAAGGGTTTCTGAACCATTGACTCAATTAATCTGTTCACTTTCTTAACGACTCTACCTGCCCGTGTCCTAACACCCTGAACGTCAGTGACTGGAACTTGGGTATCAGTGTCAGTTTGAGAGTCAATAAGAACTTGGGCTTGTGTGTCTGTGTCACAGTCAATGTTGACATCAAGAGATGATGGGCTGGATTGAACTCTACTCTCAGGGAGATCTCTGCTACTACTCTCTTCAATTTGTGACTGGTCACTGGACTCTTTTCCTTTCAAACTGAAATGGTCTGTTCCCACAGCTCCCTCATCATCAGAATCGGGAACTACAGGACTTTCAGAGTCTACGTTCACCCATCTTCTGGTTCTCTCCTCCAGATCTGTTGGTTCGAAGTCATCCGCACAGGACTCACTTCTGTCGCTACGTGACTCACACTCTGAATCTTCCGCAGAGAGCAGAATGCTTTCCTCCTCATCAGGCGATTCAACAGGTAGGAAACTAATGTCTAGAAGCAGGTTCCGGTGCACAATCTTCACATTTCCATTCCCATCTTCTAGCTTGTAAATGTGCTTCTGCAGATTCCTGTCTATTACAGTGTACACGACAGGGTCCCATTTATCCGCTAGTTTCCTCTTGCCTCTTTCTCCTTTATTCGCCACCAACACACGGTCCCCAACATTGAGACATGTCCCTCTGACTTTTTTGTTGTAACCTTTTGCCTGTTTCCTCTGCTCTTTTTCAGAATGTCGCTGCGCAATCTCACCCGCCTCATGGAGGTATGACATCAACGATTTCAGGTAAGTACCATGATCAACAACCACGGGGTCATGTAGCACCTGTCTGAACATGACATCCACTGGCAGCCTTGGGACACGACCAAACATAAGCTGAAATGGAGCATACCCAGTTGTCTCATGGACTGTAGCGTTGTAAGCAAAAGTCAGCGTTTGTATTTGCTCTGGCCATTTGTGCTTTTCTTTCAGAGGCAGGGTTCGGAGCATACTCCCTAAGGTCCGATTAAACCTCTCTACTCCTCCGTTTCCCATGGGGTGGTACGAAGTGGTGTGAGATTTGGCAACTCCTGATAGTTTCAACAACTCTCTTATAAGGGCACTCTCGAAGTTGGCTCCTTGGTCTGTGTGGATGCGGCTCGGGAATCCATACACACAGAATACACGATCCCACAGCTTCCTTGCAACTTGTTTTGCAGACTGATTTGCGCAAGGGAAGGCATGAGCCAACTTCGTGAAATGGTCCGTCACAACGAGCACATCCACAGAGCGTTTTTTCCCATCCTCCGCAGACCAGAAGTCCAGGCATACCAGCTCCATGGGCATAGAGGTCTTAATACTTTCAAGAGGGGCCCGCGCAGATGGTTCGGGAGCCTTGGCTAGGATGCATCTTTGACAGCACTTGATGTATTCACACACATCGTTTCCCATTCCTGGCCAGAAGAAACGTTGGCGGGCTAGATGAATGGTTCTGGCTTGGCCCTGATGACCCGCAAGATCATGTACACCCTTTAAAGCCTGCCCCTTGAGGCTAGAAGGTAAGACCAGCTGATACCGCTTCTGTTTACTGTGTGGATCTTGTGTGACTCTGTACATTATTCCATCCTTGAGTTTTAATTTGTCCCAATGCCTGAGAAGTGATAGGGTTCTGTAACTCATGCTGGCCTTCTCTCGCCTCGATGGTTGACGCTTCGAGTTTACAAAGAATGTCACTCTTGAAATTACTGAATCAGCCTCTTGCATTTCACGAATTTCATCCGCAGCGATCGATGGAAGGGTGTCAATGCCAGCAGGTATTAAATCTGGGTAAGACTGAATTAGCTGCACAGCTCTTGCTTGAGATGTTTCTTCCCACTGATCATGTAAACTTAAACAGGCTTTGATAGTGGCACTGTCAGAGGGTAAGGCAAGACAGGACTGGAAGCAGATCTGCAGATTCTGAGCTCCTTGACGAAAGGCATCTCGAACTCCATCTCCATCAACTGCTTCAGCCTCCACAAGCAAATCATGATATGGCTCCTTCATTAGCCTGCTGCTCACGGTCTTGACAAAAGGGTCTCTACTTAGAGCATCCGCCACCACGTTTTTCAAAATAATGGCCAGACGCAGTTTAGACAATATATATATATTTTTAACCTTACAATAAACGTCAATATTTAAAACAGTTTATTTAGACTTACATGATACTGTGTGTGTCATTTTTCATTTTAATTGTGCAACATTATCTGAAGAGGCGATCGCCTGTACAATCACAGCTGTGATTATGAGAGCTTAAAGTCGGCATGAAATCAAAATTGACCCTATTTACTTTGTTAGCGGATAATACTAGTCTTGTGGTGAACAATTAATCCGTGCAAGTTAATACACGGAAAAAAATTGTTTGCCGAAGTTATCTTTAATCAAAGTCTGAAAAGTTACTTCCGGGTCTGGAATGGCGATCTTTTCTGATGACGTAGGCTTGAAGACTTGGGTTGGTTAACCACTCCCCTCAAACCGTTACTCTGCTATGGGCGAGAGACGGAGAGGAGGAGCGCTGAAGTAAAACCCTGCCCTCTGTTCAATATTCCCTTTCACTCGGAAATGCGTCACAACACTTGAGAAAAGTCGTTTGCAACTTCCGGTTCACGCGGACTTTAATGAAGAGCGTGCACTGCATTGCCAGAGGAATAATAGGAATACACTTCTTTTTGTTTTGTTTTAAATGTTGAATGTTTTTATTGTTTCAGCGTGTTTATTAATCTCCCATTTCTGTTAATATAGTCATTGCATGCTATAACCTAAACCCCGATGATCGCAATGATGTGACTTATATGGTTATTTTTGTATGATCAACTCTGGAAATATTCCTTCATTCAAAAAACATAATTTGATTTAAGGATGGAGATTGCACTGGAAAGTAAAGTGAGTGAGTGAAAGCAATTGGGACATTGCTTAATTTGTATTATCTTTAGTCTTATTGGTGTCGTGCTACATTCCTAATTTAAATATTATGCAGGAAACAGAAATCCGATCGGTTATACAGATACAGAGGCTACTTAATATGAACAAATGTAAACGCACGGTGTCCTGATTGGCTAATGATCCGATCATCTGCTTGATCGGATCATGGTGATCGCATGTTAATGGCAAGTGTAAACGCAGCCTTGTCTTTCTGCTGAGGAGCCGGACCAAGCTCAGCAACTGTGGCGAGGGGACTCACGACTCCGTTCCCTCCGCGGGGGAACCATACGTAACCGAGACGTACCCTTTAATCAGTCACTGGGGAATAGGGACATCTTCCAAATGCAATGACGATAGTGCAAGCCGGATGTGAGCACTCACATTCTCATTGAAGGCACAACAGCCTGAGTGAAAACAGCTGTTCTGGGGCCTCATTTATAAAACTGTGCGTAGGATCTTTACCAAAAGTGTACGTGCGCCCGAAAGGCAAAAATGGCGTACGCAAAAAACTATTCAGACTTATAAAAGCGTGCGTACGCCAGAACCTGCGCAGGATTCACTTTATAAATCCCACTCAGCGGAAGATTGTGCGCACATGCGTCTCCTCCCCGAAATAACCATATATGAGCTTACAACGCCTAGTTTTACTATGCATATCCTCATCTGCATATCATTTGCATATTATTATTCATCCACGTGATAACATGTTTAAATACGGATGCCGTCACATTGCATTAATAAAAACCATTTAGTAGCCCATCCTTGCCTTGTTTTTTAAATAAATAAATAAAATAGTGTAAAATAATTTTTAGAGAAAGTTTTTCTCAATCTTTTCCACTGACCAAATAGTATTTTAAATGATTTATATTTTTAATGTTAACAGATCGACCATGTTGTGCATTATATTTGCACAATCTGCTATTATCATGATAAGCGATTATGTCTGTAGTTAAAACATTGAAACACAGCATGCCAAAGGAAAAGTGTTCAAAAGCATTGCATCCACAACAAATATTTATATTTATTGAATATAAAAAATGTTTGAACTTCTCAGTAAATTTCATGTTTATGCGTTTAACTCATTAATGAGAATGGCATATTTAATCTAAATGTTTATATCAGAAGTAAAACATAGTTTAAATCATTATTTTATTTAAACTGCTATTGTGAACATGCACTGTATTTATGATTAGGACTCATAATGAAGATTTACAGTTTTACTTCATCTGCCGTTAGATATGCGTAAACGACCCAACGCTCTCGCTGGCGCGGACATTTAAGATGTGGATAATTGCTTCAAATGATAGGCTTGGTGAATGAAATTATAATTGTAGTATCTTTCTGTATATGTCTAATTTTCTTTACATTTTCTGTCTAAAAGTGACCAAAAATAAATAACTCCAGCTCACCATCGGTGTCGCCAAACTGCTCCGTCTCCAAAACGTTCGTACGCATGGGTCAGAGTTTGCGTGCAGGTGCGCACATTTTCCCGTCAAGTTTGTTTTTATAAATCACAACTTATGCGTCGGAAGTGGCATACGCCTCTTTCAGGGCCTGTTTTGTGCGTACGCAACGGTTATAAATGAGGCCCCTGGTCTCTGTGAGATCGTGGCCAGCACTGTCTGCGCTGTAACACCAACACCAGCTTGAAGACGTGATCTCCTGAAGAAGCAGACTCCTCTTCTGAAGTTTAAACACTCTCAGAAGAGATTGCAGAGCAGGAACAGTATTCACCGTCTGGCTCTGAGACAAGGATGCGACGCACCAGCTAATTATATACTTACTGTATGCTCGCGATGCACAGCAGCTGGTGCAATTATCGCATGCTAATGTGCATTGGCTCGTTTAGTTTCACTCGAAGTGCTCTCGCAAGCGGTCCCCATTCGTCAGTCTTGACTTGCTTAGTAGTGACTGACGAAGGGGAACAATTGTATCGCGTTCAGTGTGAAAGGACCTTAAAGGTAGGGTATGGAAGTAAAATAATGACAAATGTTTTTGAAATAAAAAAGCCTGTTGAATTGCACTACTTGAAAAAAATATGTATTGCATTAACCATGCTTGCATTTTACTGCATTGTATTTTTAGGGCTTGCATTTTTATGGGCTGAAATTCAACATGGTTGTATATTTAAGCTGTGAATATTTCAATTTAAAACATTTCAAACACATTTTCATTCATAAAAAAATCAATAATCCATTTTCACCTTTCATATTTCACTTCCAAAATATTCAAACTGTTTAAAAATACAACCTATAATATTCAACAGGCAATTTTCGGTCCACTTTATTTCGCTTTACAAATTCGCCTCCACAAATTCAGTGGTTCAAATTCGACAGTAAATTCAACATTGACATCCAGGAACTGCAGGAAAAGCAGTAGATTACCGAGCATACTCTCCATCTGCTGTTAATCGATCTCACCAGCAGGGAGTGCAAGCGCGTGTTGTTGACGAAGACCAGAGCAACAGTTAGAGCAAGCCATTAATTCATTCATAAAAAACTGATTTATAGAAATGTAAGTGTATTTGTGATTATTATGAGGGCTGCTTTTATGTTTATTTCAGTGTCTTCACGGTCCCTGTGTAGCCTACATGCATCTTATGAGATAAGATCGTAATCGTACTAGCTAATCGTACTAGCTCGTGATCTAACACTTTGTTATACGTTTGGCATTAGGGTTAATTTGAGTTTTGTCATTTTCATTCTACACAGGTGAACAAACAGACACGTCGAACGATATAGATGTCTTAACCGACGGTAAGACAAAACTATCTTGTGATAGGCCATAGAATTGTAATTGTTTGACATTTGACAAAACATTCTATCACTTTTTCACAGATTTGTTGCAACTGATTACACAACCCGGATTTCGGGGGTTGACCCAGGAATTTCCCGAAGCGCGCCTCCCTGCTACCAGTCACCCTGCTAGAATCGTTAGTCCTATTTCCACAGCATCGATATGTTCTGATGAACAAATGATACGATGCATTGATGTGATTGACTTAACGACGGGGGGAGACGAACAGCCAGGACCGAGTTTTCACGAACCCTGCCGAAAACGACTAATTGTGTTGGAAACAAGGCTAACAAATCCTTCTACCCCCGAGCCTGATATTGGTAAAATAACATTTATTATTATGTTTTATTCATTTTGAGTTGTATATTTTGTTATTCTAATCATACTAGCACATGTACAAAACCGTGTTGTGCTTTCGGCTGTAGCTGATGTGATTGACCTAACGACGGAGTCAGACGACCAGCTAGGCCCGAGTTTTCGTGAGCCACTCCGAAAACGCCGAATTGTGTTGGATCCCGTGCTAACAACTTCTCCTAAGCATGAACTAGATAATGGTAAAAACTATATTTATTATTATACATTTTTACATTAAATATTCTTATTTTTATTTATTTATTGGTTATATTATTTTGCTCTTTCTAGTTATCATATCACCATTTTATCAATATTTTAACGTGTTATTTATATGCTATAGGCTATTAATTAGGGGCCAAGCACTGAAGGTGCGGGCACCTATTGTATCTGTTCCCGTTCTTATTCTTCTTCTTCCGACTGGGCGTCTATGGCAGCCCATAGAAGCGTATGCGGGAAAGTTGTTTTGGTTTGATATTCTGATAGAGGACATTCCCAACATCAAATACACCAATTTTGGTGTTTCTAACTCATTCCCTCTAGCGCCACCACCTGTCCAAAGTTTCAGAAATTGTATGCTAATAACTTTTGAATCGTAAGGCGTATCAACACAATTCTTTTTTCCTCTGATTCCTGAGCTCATGCCGATTCGATTGCACTCTATGACGTCATTTTTCGTCAAAAAAATATGTCCGCCATATTGAATTGTCCAAAAAAACTACTTTTGTGAACTCGTCCTAGACGGTTTGTCCGATTCTCACCAAAATTGCACCAGATCATCTTCAGGCAGTGCCGACAAAAAGTTATGGAATTCAAGTTGATTCGCTTAACCGTTTTTGATAAACGCACAAACAAATTTTACGTAGCACTTGCGAAAATAGACGTAAGGCTGTATCTCCGCAACGCTTTATCGTATTCAGACCAAACTTGGTACATGTCATCACAAGCATGACTTGAAGCTGCATGCTGCGTTTCGGCGCAGCGCCACCTACTGGTCCGGAGATATGAAAAATTGCTATTTTGGCTTATAACTTCTGAACGGTTTGTCCAAGAATCCTAAACGTGGTCTCGTTAGATTCAGGGCTTCATGCCGAGTCGACTGATATCCAATTTTTCCAGATCGGCCATTTTGTCTGTCGGCCATTTTGAATTATGTGCTAAAATGCTGTATTTTTTGAACGCATGAACGAATTTTTACGAAACTCGGTACGGGTCATCAGTACAATGCCCTGAAGGAGCCTGATAAGTTTCGAAACAGCGCCACCTAGTGGATAATTTTTTTTTTCAAATGCTCATAACTTTGGGTGTGGTCAACTTATTCTCACGGGAGTCATCTCCTTAGACTCCTGAATCGTTGCCGAGTCCAACGATACCAGACTTGCCAGGTTTCGGCATATGGTTTGTGCAGCGTTGTAATTTAGCGCTTTAAAAACATTTGGCGATATCTTCGTAACCGCTAGTCCGATCGAGACGAAACCACCGTCAGAAGTTTGGAAACATAGGTCGATAGCTAAACGCCAATGCCCAAATCTCAAAATATTGATCGTAAGGGGTAGTAAAATTCAATCAAAGTCACGTGTCAGTCGTTTTTGACGTGTTTTTTTCACATAAATGTCTATAACGTTGAATCTAATTGAGATATTTTCACCAAAATTGACACACAGATGCATGGGCTCAGTCTGAGGACACACAAAAAAAACTGTGGGATTGAGCCTCTTGGTGGCGCTAAAACTAAACAAAACATGAAATTCCCATTGACTTCAATGCAGTTTAGTGATGTAAAATGCTATACTTAACGAATGCATTGCTGTAACATTATGAAACTCAGAATGTGCCATCAACACCATGTCCTGAAAGTACTCAACAGATTTAAAGACAGCGCCACCTTTTGGTCAAAAGTTGTAACAAATTTTCACGAAATGCTAATAACTTTTGAATAAATTTGCCTATAGTAATGAGACTGATCTCAATAGATTCCTTGGGTTATGCTGAAAACATAGATACAAATTTTGCCATAGTCAGCCAAACTTCCTGTCCGCCATCTTTATTTTCTTTTAAAACCTACTTTTTCGAACTCCTCCTAGACCGAACGTCCGATTTTCACCAAAATCGGATCGTGTCATCTCCAGACCGTGCCGAGTAAAAGTTATGGATTTCGTGTCGATAGACGAAACCGTTTTCGTATACCGCAGTGGCAAAGTTGAGGCATGATGCCAAAATGACTATTCAGGCTTTATATCTGCAATGCCTTGACATATTGACACCAAACTTTGTATGTGTCGTTGTCACTTCACTCTGACCACATCACATCAGTTTCGTAACTGCGCCACCTATTGGTCGAAAGTGATAATCATATTTTTAGTTAATGCATGTGATTTTTCAACCATTTTGCCAAAATTCATCTTTAAATGTCTTTAATTGCTCCTAGCTGCAGTTGGTCTCACACTCCCAGCCACTTTGGCATATCTCGTCATCTTGCTTGCGCTTGGCCCCGTAATGGCTGCTTGCAGCTATATTTAGGGGCCAAGCACTGAAGGTGCGGGCACCTATTGTATCTGTTCCCGTTCTTATTAGGGGCCAAGCACTGAAGGTGCGGGCACCTATTGTATCTGTTCCCGTTCTTATTCTTCTTTTTAGGGGCCAAGCACTGAAAGTGCGGAGGCACCTATTGTTTTCGTTCCGGTTCTTATTATTATTAGGGGCCAAGCACTGAAAGTGCGGAGGCACCTATTGTTTTCGTTCCGGTTCTTATTATTATTATTAGGTGTTCAAGCACGAAGTGCTGAAAACCTATTGTAATTGTACTGATTTTTATTATTATTAGGTGTTCAAGCACGAAGTGCTGAAAACCTATTGTAATTGTACTGATTTTTATTATTAGGTGTTCAAGCACGAAGTGCTGAAAACCTATTGTAATTGTACTGATTTTTATTATTATTATTAGGTGTTCAAGCACGAAGTGCTGAAAACCTATTGTAATTGTACTGATTTTTATTATTAGGTGTTCAAGCACGAAGTGCTGAAAACCTATTGTAATTGTACTGATTTTTATTATTATTATTATTATTATTATTATTATTATTATTATTCTTCCGCCGTAAAACGCATCGTGCAGCCCAAACCGTAAGTGCTGGAGCTTTGAAACTTTGCCATATGGTAGTACAAAAATCGAGGAGAGGTTATCAAATTATGAGCCACATTGGCCCATAGGTGGCGCTATAGCAATCAATTGCGCGAAACTGGTCATAACTCCTAGACCGTATGTCGTAGACTCAAGTGTCTTATATCAGTGGAAAGCTGGTCACCTGGAGAACAAAACGTATATCTCCGATTTCATTTCCGCCATGATAGATTTTCCGCCATTTTGAATTTTGTCAAAAACCTACTTTTGCGAACTAGTCCCTGGATTTTCGCCCGATCGGAACCAAACAAGTGCAGAAATGTTCTCTGGAGTCTGAAGATCAATAATTATCGAAAGAAAGTTGAAATTTCGATTTACGGTTGCTAGGGGGCGTCAAAACGTTAATGTGGGCGGAGCCTATTTTACTAAAATGCCTATAACTCAAGTAGTAAATGAGATAACTTTACCAAACTTGGTACACATGTGTAGGAGGTCAATCTGAGGTCACGATAAAAAAACCGCGTCGATTGGCCACATGGTGGCGCTATAACACAGAAAAAACATATAAACACCTGACCGTTTGTCCGATTGACTTGAAATTTGGTATGCAGTGTCTTGGCCCAAGGCCCCATGTATGTGTAAAAGGATATTGGCGTATCTCAAAAAACATGGCCGCCATTGGCCAATGAAGTTGAATCACCTATTAGACAAGGTTAACGGAGGCCAATCGGAACGAAACTCGTCAGGCATGTTCAACTCGTGGCCAAAGAAGTCTGTAAGAGTTTTGAAAGAAATCGGCCACTAGTTGGCGCTAACGAGTTTTACGGCTCTGTAATCACGTGGTGTTGCACAAATCTCCATAATATGCATATCATTTGATAGATCTCCTCATGCTGAACAACTTTGCCTCTAGAACTAATGCTGTCAACCAAATCGTTCATTAAATGTTCACGAATATGTTAAAAACCTACTTTTGCGAACTAGTCCCTGGTTTTTTGCCCAATCGGAACCAGACCAGTCTAGGACAATTCTCTGGACTCTCTAGATCAATAATTATCGAAAAAAAGTGTAATTTTTGCCTTTGTATGGCTATAATTGGCTCATTTAGAAAATGGGCGTGGCAAAATCCAATCAAAAGCCTATAAATCCCAAATTAAAACTCATAACTTCACAAAAATTGGTGAGCATATGTGAAATAACATCATTAACAAGCATGCAACATTTTATATAGATCGGACCATAGGTGGCGCTATAACTGTTAAAAAGCTTTTAAACCATATATTTCCTATGGTAAATTGCCTGTATTGGCTGTAAATTGTGTTTTTCCATCTATGATGTCAGTGGTTAAATGGTTGCTAAATAAATCTTAATGTCTTTTGATGCTAATGTGCTTAAAGGCCATAAAAGCTTGAACACCGACAAATGCTGCTTGCAGCTTTAATTATTATTATTATTATTATTATTCTTCCGCCGTAAAACGCATCGTGCAGCCCAAACCGTAAGTGCTGGATCTCTGAAACTTTGCCATATGGTAGTACAAAAATCGAGGAGAGGTTATCAAATTATGACCCCGATTGGCCCATAGGTGGCGCTATAGCGATCAATTGCGCGAAACGTGTCATAACTCCTAGACCGTATGTCGTAGACTCAAGTGTCTTATATCATTGGAAAGCTGACCACCTGACGTAAAAAACGTATATCTCCGATTTCATTTCCGCCATGATAGATTTTCCGCCATTTTGAATTTTGTCAAAAACCTACTTTTGCGAACTAGTCCCTGGTTTTTTGCCCGATCGGAACCAAACCAATGCAGAAATGTTCTCTGGAGTCAGATAATCAATAATTATTGAAAAAAGTTCAATTATCGATTAACGGTCGCTAGGGGGCGTAAAATTAACGTTGTAGGCGGAGCCTATATTACTAAAACGCCTATAACTCAAGTAGTAAATGAGATAACTTCACCAAACTTGGTACACATGTGTAGGAGGTCAATTTGAGGTCACGATAAAAAAAACGCGTCGTTTGGCCACATGGTGGCGCTATAACACAGAAAAAACGTATAAACACCTGACCGTTTGTCCGATTGACTTAAAATTTGGTATGCAGTGTCTTGGCCCAAGGGGCCATCTATGTCTAGAAGTATATTGGCGTATCTAAAAAAAAAATGGCCGCCATTGGCCAATGAAGTTTAAGCACCCATTAGACAAGGTTAACGGAGGCCAATCGTAACGAAACTCGATGGCCATGTTCAACTCATGGCCCTAAAGGTCTGTAAGAGTTTTGAAAGAAATCGGCCACTAGTTGGCGCTAACGAGTTTTACGGCTCTGTAATCACGTGGTGTTAGAAATTTCGTCAGAATATGCATATTATTTGATAGATCTCCTCATGCTGAACAACTTTGCCTCTAGAACTAATGCTGTCAATCGAATTGTTCATTAATTATACGCAATTACGTTAAAAACCTACTTTTGCGAACTAGTCCCTGGTTTTTCGCCCGATCGGAACCAGACCAGTCTAGAACAATTCTCTGGACTCTCTAGATCAATAATTATTAAAAAAAAGTTGAACTTTTGCATTTGGATGGCTATAAGAGGGTAATTTAAGAAAAGGGGCGTGTCAAAATACACTTAAAAGCCTATAAATCCTAAATAAAAACTCAAAACTTCACAAAAATTGGTGAGAATATGTGCAATAACATCATTAACAAGCATGCAAAATTTTATGGAGATCGGACCATAGGTGGCGCTATAACTGTTAAAAAGCTTTTAAACCATATATTTCTTATGGTAAATTGCCTGTATTGGCTGTAAATGGTGTTTTTCCATCTATGATGTCAGTGATTAAATGCTTGCTAAATAAATCTTAATGTCTTTTAACGTTAATGTGCTTAAAGGCCTTAAAGGCCTTAAAAGCTTGAACACCGACAAATGCTGCTTGCAGCTTTAATTTGTCTTGTTATTGTTATTATTCTGCCGTAAAACGCATCGTGCAGCCCAAACCGTAAGAGCTAGAGACTTGAAACTTTGTCAGTAGGTAGTACAAAAATCGAGGAGAGGTTATCAAAATATGAGCCAAATTGGCCCATAGGTGGCGCTATAGCAATCAATTGCGCAAAACTGCTCATAACTCCTAGACCGTAAGTCATAGACTCAAGTGTCTTATATCATTGGAAAGCTGGCCACCTGACGTAAAAAACGTATATCTCCGATTTCATTTCCGCCATGATAGATTTTCCGCCATTTTGAATTTTGTCAAAAACCTACTTTTGTGAACTAGTCCCTGGTTTTTCGCCCGATTGGAACCAAACCAGTGCAGAAATGTTCTCTGGACTCTGAAGATGAATAATTATCGAAAAAAAGTTGAATTATCGATCTACAGTAGCTAGGGGGCGCAAAATGTACGTTGTGGGAGGAGCCTATTTTACTAAAATGTCTATAACTCAAGAAGTAACGGAGATTTCTTCACCAAACTTAGTACACGCATGTAGGAGGTCAATTTGAGGTCACGATACAAAAACCGCGTTGATTGGCCACATGGTGGCGCTATAATCAAGAAAAAACAAATACACACATGACCGTTTGTCCGATTGACTTGAAATTTGGTATCCAGTGTCTTGGCCCAAGGCCCATGTATGTCTAGAAGGATATTGGCGTATCTAAAAAAAAAATGGCCGCCATTGGCCAATGAAGTTTAAGCACCTATTAGACAAGGTTACCGGAGGCCAATCAGAACGAAACTCGTCGGGCATGTTCAACTCGTGGCCAAAGAGGTCTGTAAGAGTTTTGAAAGAAATCGGCCACTAGTTGGCGCTAACGAGTTTTACGGCTCTGTAATCACGTGGTGTTACAAATATCGTCAGAATATGCATATCATTTGATAGATCTCCTCATGCTGAACAACTTTGCCTCTAGAACTAATGCTGTCAATCGAATCGATCATTAAATATTTGCAATTACGTCAAAAAACTACTTTTGCGAACTAGTCCCTGGTTTTTTGGCTGATCGGGACCAGACCAGTCTAGGACCATTCCCTGGACTCTCTAGATCAATAATTATCGAAAAAAAGTTGAACTTTTGCATTTTTCGCATGGTAAAATAGGCTAATTTAGAAAAGGGGAGTGTCAAAATACACTAAAAAACATATAAATCCTAAATAAAAACTCAGAACTGCACAAAAATTGATCAGCATATGTGTCTTAACATTATTAACAAGCATGCAAAATTTTATGGAGATCGGACAATAGGTGGCGCTATAACTGTTAAAAAGCTTTTAAACCATATATTTCCTATGGTAAATTGCCTGTATTGGCTGTAAATGGTGTTTTTCCATCTATGATGTCAGTGGTTAAATGCTTGCTAAATAAATCTTATTGTCTTTTGATGCTAATGTGCTTAACGGCCTTAAAGGCCTTAAAAGCTTGAACACCGACAAATGCTGCTTGCAGCTTTAATTATTATTATTATTCCGCCGTAAAACGCATCGTGCAGCCCAAACCGTAAGTGCTAGAGACTTGAAACTTTGGATTAAGGTAGTACAAAAATCGAGGAGAGGTTATCAAAATATGAGCCCAATTGGCCCATAGGTGGCGCTAGAGCAACCCAAAGTACTAAATTTGCCATAACTCCAAGGTCTTTTGGGCTAGAATCACAGTTTCCACATCACTGTAATCCTTGGCTCAAGACGAACAAGATGTATATCTCGAAATTCGATTTGGAGCAAAAAAAAAAAAAGTTATGGCCAATTTTGTCCAAAACCTACTTGTGCGAACTAGTCCCTGGTTTTTGGCCTGATCAGAACCAAACCAGTCTAGGACAGTTCTCTGGACTCTGCTGAACAATAATTATCAAGAAGAAGTGCAACTTTTGCATTTGGCTGGCTGTAGCAGGGTCATTTCAGAAAAGGGGCGTGTCAAAATACACTCAAAAGCCTATAAATCCTAAACAAAAAGTCAAAACTTCACAAAAATTGATCAGCATATGTGCAATAACATGGTGAGGAAGCATGCCGAGTTTCATGGAGATCGGACCATAGGTGGCGCTATAACTGGCAAAAAGGTATCGTTCTTATTAGGTGTTCAAGCACGAAGTGTTGAAAACCTATTGTAATTGTACAGATTTTTATTATTATTATTATTCCGCCGTAAAACGCATCGTGCAGCCCAAACCGTAAGTGCTAGAGACTTGAAACTTTGGATTAAGGTAGTACAAAAATCGAGGAGAGGTTATCAAAATATGAGCCCAATTGGCCCATAGGTGGCGCTAGAGCAACCCAAAGTACTAAATTTGCCATAACTCCAAGGTCTTTTGGGCTAGAATCACAGTTTCCACATCACTGTAATCCTTGGCTCAAGACGAACAAGATGTATATCTCGAAATTCGATTTGGAGCAAAAAAAAAAAAAGTTATGGCCAATTTTGTCCAAAACCTACTTGTGCGAACTAGTCCCTGGTTTTTGGCCTGATCAGAACCAAACCAGTCTAGGACAGTTCTCTGGACTCTGCTGAACAATAATTATCAAGAAGAAGTGCAACTTTTGCATTTGGCTGGCTGTAGCAGGGTCATTTCAGAAAAGGGGCGTGTCAAAATACACTCAAAAGCCTATAAATCCTAAACAAAAAGTCAAAACTTCACAAAAATTGATCAGCATATGTGCAATAACATGGTGAGGAAGCATGCCGAGTTTCATGGAGATCGGACCATAGGTGGCGCTATAACTGGCAAAAAGGTATCGTTCTTATTAGGTGTTCAAGCACGAAGTGTTGAAAACCTATTGTAATTGTACAGATTTTTATTATTATTATTATTCCGCCGTAAAACGCATCGTGCAGCCCAAACCGTAAGTGCTAGAGACTTGAAACTTTGGATTAAGGTAGTACAAAAATCGAGGAGAGGTTATCAAAATATGAGCCCAATTGGCCCATAGGTGGCGCTAGAGCAACCCAAAGTACTAAATTTGCCATAACTCCAAGGTCTTTTGGGCTAGAATCACAGTTTCCACATCACTGTAATCCTTGGCTCAAGACGAACAAGATGTATATCTCGAAATTCGATTTGGAGCAAAAAAAAAAAAAGTTATGGCCAATTTTGTCCAAAACCTACTTGTGCGAACTAGTCCCTGGTTTTTGGCCTGATCAGAACCAAACCAGTCTAGGACAGTTCTCTGGACTCTGCTGAACAATAATTATCAAGAAGAAGTGCAACTTTTGCATTTGGCTGGCTGTAGCAGGGTCATTTCAGAAAAGGGGCGTGTCAAAATACACTCAAAAGCCTATAAATCCTAAACAAAAAGTCAAAACTTCACAAAAATTGATCAGCATATGTGCAATAACATGGTGAGGAAGCATGCCGAGTTTCATGGAGATCGGACCATAGGTGGCGCTATAACTGGCAAAAAGGTATCGTTCTTATTAGGTGTTCAAGCACGAAGTGTTGAAAACCTATTGTAATTGTACAGATTTTTATTATTATTATTATTCCGCCGTAAAACGCATCGTGCAGCCCAAACCGTAAGTGCTAGAGACTTGAAACTTTGGATTAAGGTAGTACAAAAATCGAGGAGAGGTTATCAAAATATGAGCCCAATTGGCCCATAGGTGGCGCTAGAGCAACCCAAAGTACTAAATTTGCCATAACTCCAAGGTCTTTTGGGCTAGAATCACAGTTTCCACATCACTGTAATCCTTGGCTCAAGACGAACAAGATGTATATCTCGAAATTCGATTTGGAGCAAAAAAAAAAAAAGTTATGGCCAATTTTGTCCAAAACCTACTTGTGCGAACTAGTCCCTGGTTTTTGGCCTGATCAGAACCAAACCAGTCTAGGACAGTTCTCTGGACTCTGCTGAACAATAATTATCAAGAAGAAGTGCAACTTTTGCATTTGGCTGGCTGTAGCAGGGTCATTTCAGAAAAGGGGCGTGTCAAAATACACTCAAAAGCCTATAAATCCTAAACAAAAAGTCAAAACTTCACAAAAATTGATCAGCATATGTGCAATAACATGGTGAGGAAGCATGCCGAGTTTCATGGAGATCGGACCATAGGTGGCGCTATAACTGGCAAAAAGGTATCGTTCTTATTAGGTGTTCAAGCACGAAGTGTTGAAAACCTATTGTAATTGTACAGATTTTTATTATTATTATTATTCCGCCGTAAAACGCATCGTGCAGCCCAAACCGTAAGTGCTAGAGACTTGAAACTTTGGATTAAGGTAGTACAAAAATCGAGGAGAGGTTATCAAAATATGAGCCCAATTGGCCCATAGGTGGCGCTAGAGCAACCCAAAGTACTAAATTTGCCATAACTCCAAGGTCTTTTGGGCTAGAATCACAGTTTCCACATCACTGTAATCCTTGGCTCAAGACGAACAAGATGTATATCTCGAAATTCGATTTGGAGCAAAAAAAAAAAAAGTTATGGCCAATTTTGTCCAAAACCTACTTGTGCGAACTAGTCCCTGGTTTTTGGCCTGATCAGAACCAAACCAGTCTAGGACAGTTCTCTGGACTCTGCTGAACAATAATTATCAAGAAGAAGTGCAACTTTTGCATTTGGCTGGCTGTAGCAGGGTCATTTCAGAAAAGGGGCGTGTCAAAATACACTCAAAAGCCTATAAATCCTAAACAAAAAGTCAAAACTTCACAAAAATTGATCAGCATATGTGCAATAACATGGTGAGGAAGCATGCCGAGTTTCATGGAGATCGGACCATAGGTGGCGCTATAACTGGCAAAAAGGTATCGTTCTTATTAGGTGTTCAAGCACGAAGTGTTGAAAACCTATTGTAATTGTACAGATTTTTATTAGGTGTTCAAGCACGAAGTGCTGAAAACCTATTGTAATTGTACTGATTTTTATTATTATTATTATTATTATTATTCTCCTGTAAAACGCATCGTGCAGCCCAAACCGTAAGACCTAGAGACTTGAAACTTTGCCAGATGGTAGTACAAAAATCGAGGAGAGGTTATCAAATTATGAACCCGATTGACCCATAGGTGGCGCTATAGCGACCAATTGCGCGAAACTGGTCATAACTCCTAGACCGTATGGCCTAGACTCAAGTGTCTTATATCATTGGAAAGCTGGACACTTGGAGAACAAAACGTATATCTCCGATTTAATTTCCGCCATGATAGTATTTCCGCCATTTTGAATTTTGTCAAAAACCTACTTTTGCTAACTAGTCCCTGGTTTTTTGCCCGATCGGAACCAAACCAGTGCAGAAATGTTCTCTGGAATCTTAAGATCAATAATGATCAAAAAAAAGTTGAAATTTCGATTCACGGTCGCTAAGGGGCGCAAAATTAACGTTGTGGGAGGAGCCTATTTTACTAAAATGCCTATAACTCGAGAAGTAAATGAGATAGCTTCACCAAACTTGGTAAACATGTGTAGGAGGTCAATTTGAGGTCACGATAAAAAAATCGCGTCGATTGGCCACATGGTGGCGCTATAATACAGAAAAAAACATATAAACACCTGACCGTTTGTCCGATTGACTTGAAATTTGGTATGCAGTGTCTTGGCCCAAGGCCCCATGTATGTGTAAAAGGATATTGGTGTATCTCAAAAAACATGGCCACCATTGACCAATGTAGTTGAATCACCTATTAGACAAGGTTAACGGAGGCCAATCAGAATGAAACTCAGTGGGCATGTTCAACTCATGGCCCTAGAGGTCTGTAAGAGTTTTGAAAGAAATCGGACACTAGTTGGCGCTAACGAGTTTTAAGGCTCTGTAATCACGTGGTGTCACAAATATCGTCACAATATGTATATCATTTGATAGATCTCCTCATGCTGAACATATTTGCCTCAAGAACCACTGCTGTCAATCAAACCGTTTATTAAATATTCACGAATATGTTAAAAACCTACTTTTGCGAACTAGTCCCTGGTTTTTCGCCCAATCAGAACCAAACCAGTCTAGGACAATTCTCTGGACTCTCTAGATCAATAATTATCGAAAAAAAGTTGAATTTTTGCATTTGGTTGGCTATAAGTGGGTCATTTAGAAAATGGGTGTGTCAGAAAGCACTCAAAAGCCTATAAATCCTAAAAGAAAACTCAGAACTTCACAAAAATTGCCGAGCATAAGTGTCCTAACATGGTGAGGAAGCATGCAAAGTTTCATGGAGATCGGACGAAATTTGCCTCTATAACAGTTAAAAAAGATGAAAATGATATGAACAACAGCATATTAAACCAATAAGTGGTCTTCTACTGCCCCCTGCTGTCATTTCATCATACTACTCCCTAATATTGTTATATATTTCATATTTAGACTTTATAAAATCAGTATTTTACCATTTACAATCACATTTTATCAAAATTCATCTATTGTTGTATTACTATTGTGTCACACTGAGAAATGGGAATCCTGAAAGCGAAACTATAACGGTGGCCACGCCCCCCCAGTACAAATTCACTCATATCTCGAAAACGGAAAGTCGTTGCGCGCTCAAATTTTGATGGTAAGGTCCTCTTCAGGCTCTTAATCGAAATCTATTTCGCGGAGCTCGGGAACGCCCCCCCCCCGCGAATGTCAAATTCGCGAGACCTCCGACCTTTGATCGACTGTAACTCCCGAACCAGACCACCCCGATTCTTGTACAATAGCTTGTTGGAAAGGGCTCGTCCTCATCTAGATCCGATTCAATTTTGGTGCGATTTGGCCTGGGGATTCCCGAGATATAAGCCAAAAAAGGATTGCATTTGAACGGGAATTACTCCCGGCCCCAATCGCCCACCAACACCAGGATGGTCTCATTACACAGGGCACCTTGAGCACTATCTAAGCTCCGAGTTTCATATTTTTTCGCCTTCTCGTTCCCGAAATATAAGTGAAAAACCAAATTTCCATTCATTCATTCATTCACTTCAACTATAAGATGGAGGCTGTACCACTGTTGTCCACTAGAGAGAGCAGCAGGATTATATTTGTAATCTTCATATCAGCTTTCAGCATTTGCTAACAAACAAATGCTTAAAGCTATATATTTGTTATTTTGATGGACGTGTAATGTGTGTAAGCATGCATAATGGAGTTAACATGGAAAAACTGGTTTTCTTTAGTGCAAAATACTGGTAAACATCAAGACTTGTAAAATGAAAGTGAGACAATAAGTGGTCTTCTACTGCCCTCTGCTGGACATTCGACTTATTAATAGTCTTTTCACATGTGCTTTTGCATTCATATATTTAGACACTAATATATCCCTTATATATTAGATCCCTTATATAACAATTACTATTATAACACAATCATATTTTGTCAGTTGATCACTTCATTTGTTCTGATGCTTCACATAATTGCTAGCAACGTGGTAAATCATAGTTATTAAAGCTAGAAACATGGTAAATCATAGTAAATAGGGTAAATCATGCTAGAATCCTGGTAAATCATTCTAGAATGTGGTATATCATGGTAAATCAAGGTAAACTAAGATAAATCATGGTAAACTATGGTAAATCATACTGGAACATGGTAAATCATGAAAAATCACACTAAAATGTGGTATATCATGGTAAATCATGCTAAAACATGGTCTATTCCATCTATGATGTCAGTGGTTAAATGCTTGCTACATAAAACTTAATGTCTTTTGATGCTTAACTGCCTTGACTGCCTTGACTGCCTTAAAAGCTTGAACACCGCTAAATGCTGCTAGCAGCTTTAATTATTATTATTATTCCGCCGTAAAACGCATCGTGCAGCCCAAACCGTAAGTGCTAGAGACTTGAAACTTTGGATTAAGGTAGTACAAAAATCGAGGAGAGGTTATCAAAATATGAGCCCAATTGGCCCATAGGTGGCGCTAGAGCAACCCAAAGTACTAAATTTGCCATAACTCCAAGGTCTTTTGGGCTAGAATCACAGTTTCCACATCACTGTAATCCTTGGCTCAAGACGAACAAGATGTATATCTCGAAATTCGATTTGGAGCAAAAAAAAAAAAAGTTATGGCCAATTTTGTCCAAAACCTACTTGTGCGAACTAGTCCCTGGTTTTTGGCCTGATCAGAACCAAACCAGTCTAGGACAGTTCTCTGGACTCTGCTGAACAATAATTATCAAGAAGAAGTGCAACTTTTGCATTTGGCTGGCTGTAGCAGGGTCATTTCAGAAAAGGGGCGTGTCAAAATACACTCAAAAGCCTATAAATCCTAAACAAAAAGTCAAAACTTCACAAAAATTGATCAGCATATGTGCAATAACATGGTGAGGAAGCATGCCGAGTTTCATGGAGATCGGACCATAGGTGGCGCTATAACTGGCAAAAAGGTATCGTTCTTATTAGGTGTTCAAGCACGAAGTGTTGAAAACCTATTGTAATTGTACAGATTTTTATTATTATTATTATTCCGCCGTAAAACGCATCGTGCAGCCCAAACCGTAAGTGCTAGAGACTTGAAACTTTGGATTAAGGTAGTACAAAAATCGAGGAGAGGTTATCAAAATATGAGCCCAATTGGCCCATAGGTGGCGCTAGAGCAACCCAAAGTACTAAATTTGCCATAACTCCAAGGTCTTTTGGGCTAGAATCACAGTTTCCACATCACTGTAATCCTTGGCTCAAGACGAACAAGATGTATATCTCGAAATTCGATTTGGAGCAAAAAAAAAAAAAGTTATGGCCAATTTTGTCCAAAACCTACTTGTGCGAACTAGTCCCTGGTTTTTGGCCTGATCAGAACCAAACCAGTCTAGGACAGTTCTCTGGACTCTGCTGAACAATAATTATCAAGAAGAAGTGCAACTTTTGCATTTGGCTGGCTGTAGCAGGGTCATTTCAGAAAAGGGGCGTGTCAAAATACACTCAAAAGCCTATAAATCCTAAACAAAAAGTCAAAACTTCACAAAAATTGATCAGCATATGTGCAATAACATGGTGAGGAAGCATGCCGAGTTTCATGGAGATCGGACCATAGGTGGCGCTATAACTGGCAAAAAGGTATCGTTCTTATTAGGTGTTCAAGCACGAAGTGTTGAAAACCTATTGTAATTGTACAGATTTTTATTATTATTATTATTCCGCCGTAAAACGCATCGTGCAGCCCAAACCGTAAGTGCTAGAGACTTGAAACTTTGGATTAAGGTAGTACAAAAATCGAGGAGAGGTTATCAAAATATGAGCCCAATTGGCCCATAGGTGGCGCTAGAGCAACCCAAAGTACTAAATTTGCCATAACTCCAAGGTCTTTTGGGCTAGAATCACAGTTTCCACATCACTGTAATCCTTGGCTCAAGACGAACAAGATGTATATCTCGAAATTCGATTTGGAGCAAAAAAAAAAAAAGTTATGGCCAATTTTGTCCAAAACCTACTTGTGCGAACTAGTCCCTGGTTTTTGGCCTGATCAGAACCAAACCAGTCTAGGACAGTTCTCTGGACTCTGCTGAACAATAATTATCAAGAAGAAGTGCAACTTTTGCATTTGGCTGGCTGTAGCAGGGTCATTTCAGAAAAGGGGCGTGTCAAAATACACTCAAAAGCCTATAAATCCTAAACAAAAAGTCAAAACTTCACAAAAATTGATCAGCATATGTGCAATAACATGGTGAGGAAGCATGCCGAGTTTCATGGAGATCGGACCATAGGTGGCGCTATAACTGGCAAAAAGGTATCGTTCTTATTAGGTGTTCAAGCACGAAGTGTTGAAAACCTATTGTAATTGTACAGATTTTTATTATTATTATTATTCCGCCGTAAAACGCATCGTGCAGCCCAAACCGTAAGTGCTAGAGACTTGAAACTTTGGATTAAGGTAGTACAAAAATCGAGGAGAGGTTATCAAAATATGAGCCCAATTGGCCCATAGGTGGCGCTAGAGCAACCCAAAGTACTAAATTTGCCATAACTCCAAGGTCTTTTGGGCTAGAATCACAGTTTCCACATCACTGTAATCCTTGGCTCAAGACGAACAAGATGTATATCTCGAAATTCGATTTGGAGCAAAAAAAAAAAAAGTTATGGCCAATTTTGTCCAAAACCTACTTGTGCGAACTAGTCCCTGGTTTTTGGCCTGATCAGAACCAAACCAGTCTAGGACAGTTCTCTGGACTCTGCTGAACAATAATTATCAAGAAGAAGTGCAACTTTTGCATTTGGCTGGCTGTAGCAGGGTCATTTCAGAAAAGGGGCGTGTCAAAATACACTCAAAAGCCTATAAATCCTAAACAAAAAGTCAAAACTTCACAAAAATTGATCAGCATATGTGCAATAACATGGTGAGGAAGCATGCCGAGTTTCATGGAGATCGGACCATAGGTGGCGCTATAACTGGCAAAAAGGTATCGTTCTTATTAGGTGTTCAAGCACGAAGTGTTGAAAACCTATTGTAATTGTACAGATTTTTATTATTATTATTATTCCGCCGTAAAACGCATCGTGCAGCCCAAACCGTAAGTGCTAGAGACTTGAAACTTTGGATTAAGGTAGTACAAAAATCGAGGAGAGGTTATCAAAATATGAGCCCAATTGGCCCATAGGTGGCGCTAGAGCAACCCAAAGTACTAAATTTGCCATAACTCCAAGGTCTTTTGGGCTAGAATCACAGTTTCCACATCACTGTAATCCTTGGCTCAAGACGAACAAGATGTATATCTCGAAATTCGATTTGGAGCAAAAAAAAAAAAAGTTATGGCCAATTTTGTCCAAAACCTACTTGTGCGAACTAGTCCCTGGTTTTTGGCCTGATCAGAACCAAACCAGTCTAGGACAGTTCTCTGGACTCTGCTGAACAATAATTATCAAGAAGAAGTGCAACTTTTGCATTTGGCTGGCTGTAGCAGGGTCATTTCAGAAAAGGGGCGTGTCAAAATACACTCAAAAGCCTATAAATCCTAAACAAAAAGTCAAAACTTCACAAAAATTGATCAGCATATGTGCAATAACATGGTGAGGAAGCATGCCGAGTTTCATGGAGATCGGACCATAGGTGGCGCTATAACTGGCAAAAAGGTATCGTTCTTATTAGGTGTTCAAGCACGAAGTGTTGAAAACCTATTGTAATTGTACAGATTTTTATTATTATTATTATTCCGCCGTAAAACGCATCGTGCAGCCCAAACCGTAAGTGCTAGAGACTTGAAACTTTGGATTAAGGTAGTACAAAAATCGAGGAGAGGTTATCAAAATATGAGCCCAATTGGCCCATAGGTGGCGCTAGAGCAACCCAAAGTACTAAATTTGCCATAACTCCAAGGTCTTTTGGGCTAGAATCACAGTTTCCACATCACTGTAATCCTTGGCTCAAGACGAACAAGATGTATATCTCGAAATTCGATTTGGAGCAAAAAAAAAAAAAGTTATGGCCAATTTTGTCCAAAACCTACTTGTGCGAACTAGTCCCTGGTTTTTGGCCTGATCAGAACCAAACCAGTCTAGGACAGTTCTCTGGACTCTGCTGAACAATAATTATCAAGAAGAAGTGCAACTTTTGCATTTGGCTGGCTGTAGCAGGGTCATTTCAGAAAAGGGGCGTGTCAAAATACACTCAAAAGCCTATAAATCCTAAACAAAAAGTCAAAACTTCACAAAAATTGATCAGCATATGTGCAATAACATGGTGAGGAAGCATGCCGAGTTTCATGGAGATCGGACCATAGGTGGCGCTATAACTGGCAAAAAGGTATCGTTCTTATTAGGTGTTCAAGCACGAAGTGTTGAAAACCTATTGTAATTGTACAGATTTTTATTATTATTATTATTCCGCCGTAAAACGCATCGTGCAGCCCAAACCGTAAGTGCTAGAGACTTGAAACTTTGGATTAAGGTAGTACAAAAATCGAGGAGAGGTTATCAAAATATGAGCCCAATTGGCCCATAGGTGGCGCTAGAGCAACCCAAAGTACTAAATTTGCCATAACTCCAAGGTCTTTTGGGCTAGAATCACAGTTTCCACATCACTGTAATCCTTGGCTCAAGACGAACAAGATGTATATCTCGAAATTCGATTTGGAGCAAAAAAAAAAAAAGTTATGGCCAATTTTGTCCAAAACCTACTTGTGCGAACTAGTCCCTGGTTTTTGGCCTGATCAGAACCAAACCAGTCTAGGACAGTTCTCTGGACTCTGCTGAACAATAATTATCAAGAAGAAGTGCAACTTTTGCATTTGGCTGGCTGTAGCAGGGTCATTTCAGAAAAGGGGCGTGTCAAAATACACTCAAAAGCCTATAAATCCTAAACAAAAAGTCAAAACTTCACAAAAATTGATCAGCATATGTGCAATAACATGGTGAGGAAGCATGCCGAGTTTCATGGAGATCGGACCATAGGTGGCGCTATAACTGGCAAAAAGGTATCGTTCTTATTAGGTGTTCAAGCACGAAGTGTTGAAAACCTATTGTAATTGTACAGATTTTTATTATTATTATTATTCCGCCGTAAAACGCATCGTGCAGCCCAAACCGTAAGTGCTAGAGACTTGAAACTTTGGATTAAGGTAGTACAAAAATCGAGGAGAGGTTATCAAAATATGAGCCCAATTGGCCCATAGGTGGCGCTAGAGCAACCCAAAGTACTAAATTTGCCATAACTCCAAGGTCTTTTGGGCTAGAATCACAGTTTCCACATCACTGTAATCCTTGGCTCAAGACGAACAAGATGTATATCTCGAAATTCGATTTGGAGCAAAAAAAAAAAAAGTTATGGCCAATTTTGTCCAAAACCTACTTGTGCGAACTAGTCCCTGGTTTTTGGCCTGATCAGAACCAAACCAGTCTAGGACAGTTCTCTGGACTCTGCTGAACAATAATTATCAAGAAGAAGTGCAACTTTTGCATTTGGCTGGCTGTAGCAGGGTCATTTCAGAAAAGGGGCGTGTCAAAATACACTCAAAAGCCTATAAATCCTAAACAAAAAGTCAAAACTTCACAAAAATTGATCAGCATATGTGCAATAACATGGTGAGGAAGCATGCCGAGTTTCATGGAGATCGGACCATAGGTGGCGCTATAACTGGCAAAAAGGTATCGTTCTTATTAGGTGTTCAAGCACGAAGTGTTGAAAACCTATTGTAATTGTACAGATTTTTATTATTATTATTATTCCGCCGTAAAACGCATCGTGCAGCCCAAACCGTAAGTGCTAGAGACTTGAAACTTTGGATTAAGGTAGTACAAAAATCGAGGAGAGGTTATCAAAATATGAGCCCAATTGGCCCATAGGTGGCGCTAGAGCAACCCAAAGTACTAAATTTGCCATAACTCCAAGGTCTTTTGGGCTAGAATCACAGTTTCCACATCACTGTAATCCTTGGCTCAAGACGAACAAGATGTATATCTCGAAATTCGATTTGGAGCAAAAAAAAAAAAGTTATGGCCAATTTTGTCCAAAACCTACTTGTGCGAACTAGTCCCTGGTTTTTGGCCTGATCAGAACCAAACCAGTCTAGGACAGTTCTCTGGACTCTGCTGAACAATAATTATCAAGAAGAAGTGCAACTTTTGCATTTGGCTGGCTGTAGCAGGGTCATTTCAGAAAAGGGGCGTGTCAAAATACACTCAAAAGCCTATAAATCCTAAACAAAAAGTCAAAACTTCACAAAAATTGATCAGCATATGTGCAATAACATGGTGAGGAAGCATGCCGAGTTTCATGGAGATCGGACCATAGGTGGCGCTATAACTGGCAAAAAGGTATCGTTCTTATTAGGTGTTCAAGCACGAAGTGTTGAAAACCTATTGTAATTGTACAGATTTTTATTATTATTATTATTCCGCCGTAAAACGCATCGTGCAGCCCAAACCGTAAGTGCTAGAGACTTGAAACTTTGGATTAAGGTAGTACAAAAATCGAGGAGAGGTTATCAAAATATGAGCCCAATTGGCCCATAGGTGGCGCTAGAGCAACCCAAAGTACTAAATTTGCCATAACTCCAAGGTCTTTTGGGCTAGAATCACAGTTTCCACATCACTGTAATCCTTGGCTCAAGACGAACAAGATGTATATCTCGAAATTCGATTTGGAGCAAAAAAAAAAAAAGTTATGGCCAATTTTGTCCAAAACCTACTTGTGCGAACTAGTCCCTGGTTTTTGGCCTGATCAGAACCAAACCAGTCTAGGACAGTTCTCTGGACTCTGCTGAACAATAATTATCAAGAAGAAGTGCAACTTTTGCATTTGGCTGGCTGTAGCAGGGTCATTTCAGAAAAGGGGCGTGTCAAAATACACTCAAAAGCCTATAAATCCTAAACAAAAAGTCAAAACTTCACAAAAATTGATCAGCATATGTGCAATAACATGGTGAGGAAGCATGCCGAGTTTCATGGAGATCGGACCATAGGTGGCGCTATAACTGGCAAAAAGGTATCGTTCTTATTAGGTGTTCAAGCACGAAGTGTTGAAAACCTATTGTAATTGTACAGATTTTTATTATTATTATTATTCCGCCGTAAAACGCATCGTGCAGCCCAAACCGTAAGTGCTAGAGACTTGAAACTTTGGATTAAGGTAGTACAAAAATCGAGGAGAGGTTATCAAAATATGAGCCCAATTGGCCCATAGGTGGCGCTAGAGCAACCCAAAGTACTAAATTTGCCATAACTCCAAGGTCTTTTGGGCTAGAATCACAGTTTCCACATCACTGTAATCCTTGGCTCAAGACGAACAAGATGTATATCTCGAAATTCGATTTGGAGCAAAAAAAAAAAAGTTATGGCCAATTTTGTCCAAAACCTACTTGTGCGAACTAGTCCCTGGTTTTTGGCCTGATCAGAACCAAACCAGTCTAGGACAGTTCTCTGGACTCTGCTGAACAATAATTATCAAGAAGAAGTGCAACTTTTGCATTTGGCTGGCTGTAGCAGGGTCATTTCAGAAAAGGGGCGTGTCAAAATACACTCAAAAGCCTATAAATCCTAAACAAAAAGTCAAAACTTCACAAAAATTGATCAGCATATGTGCAATAACATGGTGAGGAAGCATGCCGAGTTTCATGGAGATCGGACCATAGGTGGCGCTATAACTGGCAAAAAGGTATCGTTCTTATTAGGTGTTCAAGCACGAAGTGTTGAAAACCTATTGTAATTGTACAGATTTTTATTATTATTATTATTCCGCCGTAAAACGCATCGTGCAGCCCAAACCGTAAGTGCTAGAGACTTGAAACTTTGGATTAAGGTAGTACAAAAATCGAGGAGAGGTTATCAAAATATGAGCCCAATTGGCCCATAGGTGGCGCTAGAGCAACCCAAAGTACTAAATTTGCCATAACTCCAAGGTCTTTTGGGCTAGAATCACAGTTTCCACATCACTGTAATCCTTGGCTCAAGACGAACAAGATGTATATCTCGAAATTCGATTTGGAGCAAAAAAAAAAAAAGTTATGGCCAATTTTGTCCAAAACCTACTTGTGCGAACTAGTCCCTGGTTTTTGGCCTGATCAGAACCAAACCAGTCTAGGACAGTTCTCTGGACTCTGCTGAACAATAATTATCAAGAAGAAGTGCAACTTTTGCATTTGGCTGGCTGTAGCAGGGTCATTTCAGAAAAGGGGCGTGTCAAAATACACTCAAAAGCCTATAAATCCTAAACAAAAAGTCAAAACTTCACAAAAATTGATCAGCATATGTGCAATAACATGGTGAGGAAGCATGCCGAGTTTCATGGAGATCGGACCATAGGTGGCGCTATAACTGGCAAAAAGGTATCGTTCTTATTAGGTGTTCAAGCACGAAGTGTTGAAAACCTATTGTAATTGTACAGATTTTTATTATTATTATTATTCCGCCGTAAAACGCATCGTGCAGCCCAAACCGTAAGTGCTAGAGACTTGAAACTTTGGATTAAGGTAGTACAAAAATCGAGGAGAGGTTATCAAAATATGAGCCCAATTGGCCCATAGGTGGCGCTAGAGCAACCCAAAGTACTAAATTTGCCATAACTCCAAGGTCTTTTGGGCTAGAATCACAGTTTCCACATCACTGTAATCCTTGGCTCAAGACGAACAAGATGTATATCTCGAAATTCGATTTGGAGCAAAAAAAAAAAAAGTTATGGCCAATTTTGTCCAAAACCTACTTGTGCGAACTAGTCCCTGGTTTTTGGCCTGATCAGAACCAAACCAGTCTAGGACAGTTCTCTGGACTCTGCTGAACAATAATTATCAAGAAGAAGTGCAACTTTTGCATTTGGCTGGCTGTAGCAGGGTCATTTCAGAAAAGGGGCGTGTCAAAATACACTCAAAAGCCTATAAATCCTAAACAAAAAGTCAAAACTTCACAAAAATTGATCAGCATATGTGCAATAACATGGTGAGGAAGCATGCCGAGTTTCATGGAGATCGGACCATAGGTGGCGCTATAACTGGCAAAAAGGTATCGTTCTTATTAGGTGTTCAAGCACGAAGTGTTGAAAACCTATTGTAATTGTACAGATTTTTATTATTATTATTATTCCGCCGTAAAACGCATCGTGCAGCCCAAACCGTAAGTGCTAGAGACTTGAAACTTTGGATTAAGGTAGTACAAAAATCGAGGAGAGGTTATCAAAATATGAGCCCAATTGGCCCATAGGTGGCGCTAGAGCAACCCAAAGTACTAAATTTGCCATAACTCCAAGGTCTTTTGGGCTAGAATCACAGTTTCCACATCACTGTAATCCTTGGCTCAAGACGAACAAGATGTATATCTCGAAATTCGATTTGGAGCAAAAAAAAAAAAGTTATGGCCAATTTTGTCCAAAACCTACTTGTGCGAACTAGTCCCTGGTTTTTGGCCTGATCAGAACCAAACCAGTCTAGGACAGTTCTCTGGACTCTGCTGAACAATAATTATCAAGAAGAAGTGCAACTTTTGCATTTGGCTGGCTGTAGCAGGGTCATTTCAGAAAAGGGGCGTGTCAAAATACACTCAAAAGCCTATAAATCCTAAACAAAAAGTCAAAACTTCACAAAAATTGATCAGCATATGTGCAATAACATGGTGAGGAAGCATGCCGAGTTTCATGGAGATCGGACCATAGGTGGCGCTATAACTGGCAAAAAGGTATCGTTCTTATTAGGTGTTCAAGCACGAAGTGTTGAAAACCTATTGTAATTGTACAGATTTTTATTATTATTATTATTCCGCCGTAAAACGCATCGTGCAGCCCAAACCGTAAGTGCTAGAGACTTGAAACTTTGGATTAAGGTAGTACAAAAATCGAGGAGAGGTTATCAAAATATGAGCCCAATTGGCCCATAGGTGGCGCTAGAGCAACCCAAAGTACTAAATTTGCCATAACTCCAAGGTCTTTTGGGCTAGAATCACAGTTTCCACATCACTGTAATCCTTGGCTCAAGACGAACAAGATGTATATCTCGAAATTCGATTTGGAGCAAAAAAAAAAAAGTTATGGCCAATTTTGTCCAAAACCTACTTGTGCGAACTAGTCCCTGGTTTTTGGCCTGATCAGAACCAAACCAGTCTAGGACAGTTCTCTGGACTCTGCTGAACAATAATTATCAAGAAGAAGTGCAACTTTTGCATTTGGCTGGCTGTAGCAGGGTCATTTCAGAAAAGGGGCGTGTCAAAATACACTCAAAAGCCTATAAATCCTAAACAAAAAGTCAAAACTTCACAAAAATTGATCAGCATATGTGCAATAACATGGTGAGGAAGCATGCCGAGTTTCATGGAGATCGGACCATAGGTGGCGCTATAACTGGCAAAAAGGTATCGTTCTTATTAGGTGTTCAAGCACGAAGTGTTGAAAACCTATTGTAATTGTACAGATTTTTATTATTATTATTATTCCGCCGTAAAACGCATCGTGCAGCCCAAACCGTAAGTGCTAGAGACTTGAAACTTTGGATTAAGGTAGTACAAAAATCGAGGAGAGGTTATCAAAATATGAGCCCAATTGGCCCATAGGTGGCGCTAGAGCAACCCAAAGTACTAAATTTGCCATAACTCCAAGGTCTTTTGGGCTAGAATCACAGTTTCCACATCACTGTAATCCTTGGCTCAAGACGAACAAGATGTATATCTCGAAATTCGATTTGGAGCAAAAAAAAAAAAGTTATGGCCAATTTTGTCCAAAACCTACTTGTGCGAACTAGTCCCTGGTTTTTGGCCTGATCAGAACCAAACCAGTCTAGGACAGTTCTCTGGACTCTGCTGAACAATAATTATCAAGAAGAAGTGCAACTTTTGCATTTGGCTGGCTGTAGCAGGGTCATTTCAGAAAAGGGGCGTGTCAAAATACACTCAAAAGCCTATAAATCCTAAACAAAAAGTCAAAACTTCACAAAAATTGATCAGCATATGTGCAATAACATGGTGAGGAAGCATGCCGAGTTTCATGGAGATCGGACCATAGGTGGCGCTATAACTGGCAAAAAGGTATCGTTCTTATTAGGTGTTCAAGCACGAAGTGTTGAAAACCTATTGTAATTGTACAGATTTTTATTATTATTATTATTCCGCCGTAAAACGCATCGTGCAGCCCAAACCGTAAGTGCTAGAGACTTGAAACTTTGGATTAAGGTAGTACAAAAATCGAGGAGAGGTTATCAAAATATGAGCCCAATTGGCCCATAGGTGGCGCTAGAGCAACCCAAAGTACTAAATTTGCCATAACTCCAAGGTCTTTTGGGCTAGAATCACAGTTTCCACATCACTGTAATCCTTGGCTCAAGACGAACAAGATGTATATCTCGAAATTCGATTTGGAGCAAAAAAAAAAAAGTTATGGCCAATTTTGTCCAAAACCTACTTGTGCGAACTAGTCCCTGGTTTTTGGCCTGATCAGAACCAAACCAGTCTAGGACAGTTCTCTGGACTCTGCTGAACAATAATTATCAAGAAGAAGTGCAACTTTTGCATTTGGCTGGCTGTAGCAGGGTCATTTCAGAAAAGGGGCGTGTCAAAATACACTCAAAAGCCTATAAATCCTAAACAAAAAGTCAAAACTTCACAAAAATTGATCAGCATATGTGCAATAACATGGTGAGGAAGCATGCCGAGTTTCATGGAGATCGGACCATAGGTGGCGCTATAACTGGCAAAAAGGTATCGTTCTTATTAGGTGTTCAAGCACGAAGTGTTGAAAACCTATTGTAATTGTACAGATTTTTATTATTATTATTATTCCGCCGTAAAACGCATCGTGCAGCCCAAACCGTAAGTGCTAGAGACTTGAAACTTTGGATTAAGGTAGTACAAAAATCGAGGAGAGGTTATCAAAATATGAGCCCAATTGGCCCATAGGTGGCGCTAGAGCAACCCAAAGTACTAAATTTGCCATAACTCCAAGGTCTTTTGGGCTAGAATCACAGTTTCCACATCACTGTAATCCTTGGCTCAAGACGAACAAGATGTATATCTCGAAATTCGATTTGGAGCAAAAAAAAAAAAGTTATGGCCAATTTTGTCCAAAACCTACTTGTGCGAACTAGTCCCTGGTTTTTGGCCTGATCAGAACCAAACCAGTCTAGGACAGTTCTCTGGACTCTGCTGAACAATAATTATCAAGAAGAAGTGCAACTTTTGCATTTGGCTGGCTGTAGCAGGGTCATTTCAGAAAAGGGGCGTGTCAAAATACACTCAAAAGCCTATAAATCCTAAACAAAAAGTCAAAACTTCACAAAAATTGATCAGCATATGTGCAATAACATGGTGAGGAAGCATGCCGAGTTTCATGGAGATCGGACCATAGGTGGCGCTATAACTGGCAAAAAGGTATCGTTCTTATTAGGTGTTCAAGCACGAAGTGTTGAAAACCTATTGTAATTGTACAGATTTTTATTAGGTGTTCAAGCACGAAGTGTTGAAAACCTATTGTAATTGTAAGGATTTTTATTATTATTCTTCTCCCCTAAAACGCGTCGTGCAGCCCAAACCAAAAGAGCTGGAGCTTTGAAACTTTGCCAGATGGTAGTACAAAAATCGAGGAGAGGTTATCAAAGTATGAGCCAGATTGGCCCATAGGTGGCGCTAGAGCAACCAAAAGTACTAAATTGCTCATAACTCCTAGGTCGTTTATGCTAGAATCACAATTTCCACATCCCTGTAATCCTTGGCTCAAGACGAACAAGATGTATATCTCGAAATTCGATTTGGGCCCAAAAAAAAAAAGTTATGGCCAATTTTGTCCAAAACCTACTTGTGCGAACTAGTCCCTGGTTTTTTGCCCAATCAGAACCAAACCAGTCTAGGACAGTTCTTTGGACTCTCTAGATTAATAATTATCAAAAAAAAGTGTATTTTTTGCATTTGGGTGGCTATAAGTGGGTCATTTAAGAAAAGGGGCGTGTCAAAATACACTCAAAAGCCTATAAATCCTAAACAAAAACTCAGAACTGCACAAAAATTGATCAGCATATGTGTCTTAACATGGTGAGGAAGCATGCCGAGTTTCATGGAGATCGGACCTTAGGTGGCGCTAAAACTGGCAAAAAGGTACCGTCATTATTAGGTGTTCAAGCACGAAGTGTTGAAAACCTATTGTAATTGTAAGGATTTTTATTATTATTCTTCTCCCCTAAAACGCGTCGTGCAGCCCAAACCAAAAGAGCTGGAGCTTTGAAACTTTGCCAGATGGTAGTACAAAAATCGAGGAGAGGTTATCAAAGTATGAGCCAGATTGGCCCATAGGTGGCGCTAGAGCAACCAAAAGTACTAAATTGCTCATAACTCCTAGGTCGTTTATGCTAGAATCACAATTTCCACATCCCTGTAATCCTTGGCTCAAGACGAACAAGATGTATATCTCCAAATTCGATTTGGGCCCAAAAAAAAAAAGTTATGGCCAATTTTGTCCAAAACCTACTTGTGCGAACTAGTCCCTGGTTTTTTGCCCAATCAGAACCAAACCAGTCTAGGACAGTTCTTTGGACTCTCTAGATTAATAATTATCAAAAAAAAGTGTATTTTTTGCATTTGGGTGGCTATAAGTGGGTCATTTAAGAA
>NC_136877.1:52183333-52238333 GCF_949152265.1 Phoxinus phoxinus
ACTTAAATGCAACTAATTAAATTTTTTGTATTTGTTCTTTTTTCCAGTGACAAAACCTCTGGCAAGATGATGGACCGAATTTGTCTTCATCTGCTTTCTCTTTCAGGTAAAACATTAAAATAACATTACAAAAACCAAATAAAAACAGAGAAATTACACCAAATGATTTGCAAATTTGTTCCATTTACATACAGCGATGTTATGACAAACTGTTCTGTGTAATATCCTACAAATCTTTGTAGAGGAAAGTGAGATTTGTCCTCTAGACATGGAGAATTCTTGCCAATGTAATCAAGCCAATAATAATTCAGGTTGTCTATGTAAGGGTGGATTTCCTGCCGGGTTTCAGGCTGCAAGACTGCCAAATGACTAAAGAAACGTTATCAGCAAGATGGTAGAAAACTGTAAATTTCCCATCTATTCCACCCACTGCTACTTATACCAACGACGGAAATAAGCGCAGTTACAAAAGCTTAACCCTCTAAGCGCCAAAGTCGCAAAATTGCGTCAAGACGTCATACTTAATAAAACAGGCTGTAGATCCTAATATGGTGTAATATCTCATTTGTATTCCCTACCACTAGATGGCAGACATGTAATACTTTGATTCAAGACCAAAATGACGTCATGTTCCTATTCAAAGTATTGGAGAAAACAGCAGAGCAAGTGAGCGCTCGTGTCATTGATGCGGAAGCAGTTTAGTTCAGAACGTATGAGTAAATTGTGAGATTTGTGAGATAAAATCATCAAATGGCTAATAAAAACTTGTATCGTGAGGATGTGTTGCAAATGTTATTCGCCGATTCTGACTCTGAAGGGGAATTTTTGCCTTTTGAAAATGACGATCGCGCTTCTCCCGGTACATCTTTGCCGCGCAGTGGTGCAGTTCGCGCTTCTAAATAAGTTCCAACATCAATTCAATATCCACTATTTCCTGAATATTACTAATGAACTGATCAAAAAGTAGGCTACTGTTCACATGCGTATTACTACTATATAGTATAGTAATAATTTAGTACTTTCTCCTGTTATTGTTGGTTTCATCTTTTCTCATCATTTGGAATGAGGATAAAAAATTAAATAAAATAAAAAAAGCATGTAAATAAGTTCCAACATCAATTCAATATATTTCCTGAATATTATGAAATTCAAGAGGGCCGCCCCCTAATGACGTGATACTATGCAAATTAGATGAGTATATTTACACCCCACATAAACTTTCAGTCATCCCCAACATTTTTCTAATTTACTGTAGATCTCTATCTTTAAGTCATTTCAAGCCACAAGCTTTTGAAATTTTGATGTAAAAATCCAGCATTTTTTTTTAAAAAACCTTGGCGCCTAAAGGGTTAATATGTGGGAGAGCATTGCTATAGAGAGTGACAATATTGTATTGCAATAGGTAGCACTTCAAAGTCAATACCAAATCAACACTAGTTAGCACATTATTTGTAATTGGAAAGGTTTAATGACAAAATATGGTTATGGTTACACTTAAAATAGTTACAAAATAGATGTATGAGATGATTAAAACGTATACCATTGATTGTACCCAGCATATATGAAAAATGTTACCAGAGAGAGAGAGAGAGAGAGAGAGAGAGAGAGAGAGAGAGAGACCCAAGAGGAGAGCATAAAAAGCGACAGAGCAACCGTTTCAATCTTCTTTTTTCCCTTCAGTGACCATGTGACTAGAACCTAAATGTAAGACATTCACACTGACCAATCAGATAATTATAACTTCCCCCATTGTACTAAAGGTGTGACAGTTTCATACCCCCAAAGTACACATATCTTAGTGATCAGGCCTTGATCACTATCAGCACCTCGATGCCTTTAGGGACTCCAAATGGTAATTGGGGAAAGAGGGGGTGAAAAACAGTAAAGCAGATGTCTTTGTTCATTTCAAATATCTTGGATTATTTTCAATCCTACAAATTCCCCCCTTGGCACCGTTGGCCACACACATGGAGTCCAAAGGTGACACAGTCCATACATATATGCTTTCTGTTGTGCGCAGTTGCATCTTCAGACTTTTCGTCCAGGCTTGTTGCAACAGCAGTTTGTCAGTGTTCAGTCACTGTTCTCCTTTGCATTGTTCACTCAGCTAACGGCAGTTATGGGGCATATTCATAAAGAGTGTAAACACAAAAACACTCTTTATGAATATGCCCCATAACTGCCGTTAGCTGAGTGGGAGCTCTGGGCATTAGCGGTAGCCGCTCCGCGTTGCAAGCACCAATCCGGTTCGGTTTTTTCTTTCTATAGACAGTACTCACAAAGGTATAACAATCAAGATTAATTAAAAATTGCCCAGAGTTCTCCTTTAAGTGATTAAGTAAAACCAAAGAAAAACAAAACAAACAATTACTGGATGAAATGTACAGTTATAATTCAGTCTAGATGTAAAGACTTAAATAACATTGTATGCATTCTTTTGTGAGGCAGAATCAGATACAGTAGATGCAGATTTGACTTTGTGTGAAGAAATGACTCTGAATGACTAAGAATATAATTTAATCAATAATAATTCCCTTCTTACTCAGAATGATCTATTTCTGTAATATTTTCAGAAATATTATATTAATAACTCTATACAGAATATTAATAACCCACCTGGGTTACACAATTATTCTAGTTTACATAATATACATGTCCTAGAATGCAAAGAATCTACAACCTTTACCCCTAAGTGTTTTCATTCAACACTTACAGTAAAGCAATCATGTGTTTTAAAGAATAAACTTAATTAGCCTATGTGCACATGTAGTAGCACAAACAACTATGAAGTGTGTTCTATGAGCACAATGTGTTACGCACAATTACAAATCTGAAAATACAAACATGATCATTGCTATTTGCATGTTTACCTATTGGGCTGCTAGTGAAGCAATGAAGTTAAATCGCTAAGAGTTTTACCTGTACATGCAGATCGCTGATTTTTGCCCTTAGAAAGTGGTTTGCTATTTTTCTGAATATAAGGAGGAGGTCTGCCCCTTCCCAGTGACCAGCATTTCTCCTCTGTATGGCCTATTTTCTGACAGGAACTGCAAAACCTGCTTTCTTTACCATAGGGATGTTTGCTACGTTCTCCTGGAGTTTGAGGATTTGCACGACTCTCTAATGCTTGTACACCATGCGTTCTGGTACATGACTCTGCGCAATTGCTGTGTTGCATCACCTTAAGACCTGAAATAGGCACACTTTCTTGGACAGTTGCACATGCATGAAATAAATGTTTCAGATTCATTAGAGCAAGCCACCTCCTCTAAGAAGTGAACATGCTCTTTAGTCCCATCGCTGTTAAGCATTTTGGGAAACATAGACCTTTTTGCATTCAGCTTCGCCTTGAGATCTGCAATGGTCTTTTCAGTCAATGTTAGTCATTTATCAAGCTATGTTTGAATATCTTGAATCTTTGCCTCAGACTTTTATGCCTCTGCATTTTTAGATTGCACTTCTTTACATTTAGCATCTATACCTGAAGATAGACACGTTGTTAACTCACGTAGCCTTGTACAACTTATGTAGTTTAAAGCCTCAATTATTTCACCATGTTTTGATTTCTTTTGATGTTTGCAAATGATGTCTCACCATTGGATGCTATTAAGATAAATAAATAAAGCTTTAAGTCTCTCCCTTGTCATGCCCTTTTCTTCAAAAATGTCATGAATAGAGTTCTCCCCTTGCATTTCCTGACAGATTATTCTATTATCATTATACTTTTCACAAGTAAAAAGTACATGATTAACATCTTCTCTGTCTTGACACACTATCACTCTTAGAAGAAAAGGTTCTATAGGCGCTTCATATTTGGAACCCCTAAAAGGTTCTATACAGAACCCAAGAAAGGGTTATTTCTTGTCAATATAGAACCTTTTTAGCATAAAAGTTTCTTTGGATTTGAGTAAAGAACCCTATGGTTCTATATAGAACCCCAATGAACCTTTTAGGGGTTCCAAATACGAAGCGCCTATAGAACCTTTTAAGGTTCTATATAGAACCTTTTCTTCTAAGAGTGTATGCATAAACCATTACCCCTTCCTACTATATGCAAAGTGGAATTTAGTCCTGTATGTCCTAGTCTAAGTCTGGTATAGACTACTTCTTCCCATCTGTTTAGACTCAGTGAAGTAACCCTTTTCCCTGTCACATTCTTCTGAGATTTATGGTAGTGTCTTGCATTAAAGGAAAGCACTTTGGCCAACTCACATTGTTTTTAAATGTGCTATACAAATAAACTAAACTAAACTTGGCAGCAGAAAACAGCGTCTTATCGACATGAAGAACACAAACCAAACTCTTCCAGTCTCAGATAAACTACAGTGTTTGAGGGCGGGGCTAAGAGACGCTGTTCAGCCAATCAAGACCAGAGGTGGCATTATGCAAATTGATAAAGTGAGACTGTAATTACTGACGACTCGTTTCAGTTCAGAATCGACTCTTTCGTTTAGTAGACATCAACTCTATTTATCTTTGATCTTTGCAGAGCTTTTAAAATAATCTATACAAAACTTGAAATGAGTGTATTGTGTCGACAGGACTCGTGTCACTAACTCTGTGTAAACCACACGAGTATGTTCTGATCCGAGAGGCAATGTCGTGGGGAGAAGCTCAGAATTACTGCAGGGAAAACCACATCGACCTGGCCACAGTTCAGAGCGTTGAAGACTGGACCACTCTGCAAGAAGTCGCGGATGAAGAAAAGTATTATTCTTTTTCCTGGATTGGACTTTACAATGACATCAACAGCTGGCGTTGGTCTTATCAAGAGGAGAGTGTAGTGTTTCAGTCCTGGTATTCTGGCGAGCCAGATAACTACGGTACAGGACAGGAGTGTGTCATAATATCTTTCGCTGGATCCTGGATTGATTACTCCTGCAGTGACGCAAGACCTTTCGTGTGTAGCGACGGTGAGAAACTCTTCATTCAAATGAGGAATACTGTAAGCATGAAGTCATTAATATAATGGCATTAGGGGAGGGGAGGGGAGGGGAGGGGATGATAGAAGTAAAAATGTATATTACAATTAGGCAGATTCATGAATTTTTTTGCAAATAAATAATTGCGATTAAAGACTTAATTCTGTAAAAGTTAAAGCCCAAAAAAATTGTTTGTCAATAACTGACCATCATGTATTTTCAATCTTGTATTAATGTCTTTTGTGGAACACAAAGGAAAAAATTATACAGATTTTAACACTGAAAATATTTGGTGTAAGATTTAAAACTTACACTCAGAAATTGGTAGTAAATTTCACAAATAATTACAAAGAAATGGCAAGTAAATTAAACATGATATTTTGAAGTAGAATAACTGAAATGGAGTATAAAGGGGGAAAAAAAATCTAATGTTATCCATGCTGGGTCCATAGTCTATGGAAATATAATAAAAAAAAATGTACTTCTGGAAACAGATTTTGTCAGGTTTAAGAGGCTCACACTCATTAAACTAGAGAAAATGATTTAGTCTTGTCATGCCTTTGATGTCTTGACTCTGTTTTTCACAGAAAGTACCAGCGCAACAGAGAAACTAGTTGTAATAACAACTTTGTTAAAGACGTGGCTTGACGCTCAGACGTATTGCAGAGAGCATTACACAGACCTGGCCACTGTTAGGAGTCTAGACGACAAAAACCAGATCGTCAGCTTGCTACAATATGTGGGTGGTTCAGCTCCCTGGATCGGACTGTACAGGGACTCGTGGAAGTGGTCAGATCAGGCCAACTTTACTTCCTCAACCCAACTCACCGCTCAGAGAATCAACGGGAAGGGTGAAAACTGTGCCGGTGCAACTTATTCTAGTACTTCTATTAACGCTGACGTTTGCTCTGGACTTCATTACTTCTACTGCAGCACTGGTGAGTCCTTTACTTTCGTTCTTTAGTTGTTTGTTGACAAAAATTGAATATGACTGTTCATTTAATAGGAGTTTCCCAAACTGGAGGTTCATGAGAGAACTGTGTAAAGCTAATAATTAATTAAATCATAAAAATGTCAAATTAAAATATGAATATTATATGTATATTTTTATAAAAATGCAAATGCTATATGAATAGGGATGCACTCGAAAACCATTTAGGTAGATAATCGCTTTGGGAAGTTCGTCTTCACATGAGCACATCGCATCTCAATCGAGGCAGTGTCGCTTCGTCACTAAACAGAATTACAGAATTCGCACAGACGGTTTTGTGTATATTGGATCCGTGCAGCTCTTAAAGTGACAGTAGCCTAATAATCCTTCTGCTGTCTCTGATTATTTCTCAGTCTGTTGTTGTTTGATTAACATTAATGACACTCACTGACACGGTTGTGTAACCTTAATTGTAATGATTAATCTGTGTTTAATTTATTCAGGGAGATCATCCGGTATTATTCTACATTTGATTCATTATTACATTTCTTTAGTATTTCTTCCCTCAACACTACTGTTACACCTACCTGAAAAAAATAATAATACCAGCACTGTTTATTTTACTAATCTTTATTCTGTTTTATTTATTTGTGCTACTGCTTGTAATTTGTTTATTTGTTCTTATTGTATTACTGACTGTTAACTTTTGAGTTTGAAATCAGGCTTGTTCTGTGTGTTGTAGACCTTATGCTTCGGACTCTGGGTCCGTATGAATTAGCTCAAATGATCCATAGGGAATTTTAATAACTAATCATGAATATGATTAATATTTTGCATATTACAGTTACATTAAATTGTCGAAAGTGAAAGTGGATTATATGAATATATGAATAATAAATCACAACGAATTATAATTCCTCATTCATATATCAATAATCCTATTTCAGATCGATGATGAGATAATCCTTAAGGGAAATTAATGCAATTATCAAATCGGTGTTCGTCCAGCGACCAACCGTCAGATTAAATGATCAATTTCCCAATAAAGCTATCCTTTCTTATAAACTCCAAGAAATATTAACTTTCTGGCCGTGAACATTAATTTTCCTGTGTTTATAAAATTAAAACTACTCAATGTAGTAACTAATAAGAGCTGGTAGCTCGGGTCGTGAACCTCATTGACTCGTTTTTACAATCGTTAAACAGTCACCAGTCATTTATAATATATGGTTTTAATAAATGCACAACTACAGAATATACGAACTACTCAATATACACCGATTATATCTATGTACATATCATACAGTTAAACAATAAAACAAACGGATAACAAATGAGAGAAGGAGAGTGAGAGAGAGAGTGAGAGAATGGGAGCCCTGCGCTGAGGTTGTAGAGAGAGAGAATGGTCACGAGTGGCCATATAACAACAACATCACAGAAACCTTGAAGAGCCATCAATGCATCGAACCTTAAAACATTAAAACTCGTTAGAGTGGATACTTGCAAAAGGCTGTGTGTGCGTAATGTGTCTGAGAACAGCCTGCGTGTGGCCTCCTCGGAGCAGAGTGTGCGCGCTCGGGTTGGCGGAGCGCGCTTGTCCGCGGGAGTTTCGAAGGTCTCTTGTTGTGGAGTTGCCGAAGGAATAACTCAGGGTAAGTTCGTTTCACTCTTAGGTAGAAGCGAACAAAGTAGAATTTGAAAATGAAACAAAAGACTGAGATAAAGAAAATAAAAGAAGGGAACTCCTTATTGGAGTTCAGGATCGGAGACTTCACATGATGAGCAGACGATGAAGGCAGGAAGCGAGAGAGAGAGCAGGAAGAGCGTTTGGCTTTTAAGGAATGTAAGGATAACGCCTTCTCCTGGCGGATTGTCCAATCACCTTCAGTGATCTGGGAGCGGGAGACTTTCTTTGTCTTGTCAGAAAACCTCTGTCTGTGTAGTTTATGACAGAGCTCCGGGACTAGTCATTTCTACGACTGAAGAGAATTCATATCGTAATAATCATATCATTGCAGTCTATTATCGAGATTCAACTCCGTTAGGTCTTAAGATTCAAAATGGTACTAAACACATCGGGTTACGGTTACAGGAATACAACGTTTGATTATTATGCATTAGTATAGACATTTAAAGTTCGATTGATGTTACACTAGGACATATATATGCTTTCCTATGGTTTAGAAACACATCTTAACACAAAAAGGAATATATTTATTACATTTAAAAGTGACTATGGTAGCAGTTATTTTCTCTGTGCCAAGACACGTGGGTGTCTTGGTGTGTGTGTGCTTCTTTGGGAAAGGAATGTTTGGGTGTCACGTTACATGTCTCTTTGTGTGTGTGTGTGTGTTGGAATGAACGAAAGAGACAACGCTCTCGTCTGGTCACACAACGAATGAAGTGTATTAGAGAATCACGATTCATTAATTTGAAAAGCAGCTGTCATTGTCAATGTTGCTACAGTGTGTAAGCTATTGTGCAACTGCCCCATTTTAAAACCAAAAATGCACTCCATAGTCAAACATTTAGTTAAAATAATTTTAAATATCAAAGAATTCTAAATATATATTTGTGATTTTTTTTTTTAAAAGCCCCTCCCCCTCAAATAAAATTATCCCCCCACAAGAGTCACTAAAGGAGGGATTCTCCCGTCTTCAAAAAGGAGATTCCGTTCCTCAATGAATGTCTGTAAAATCACACTGAAGCATCCAATAATTCTACAGGATTAACAGAACTCTTCAAATAGATATCAGTTTAGAGAATAGATATCAGTGATCGTATCGACTCCTGATCGGAGCACCCTTGTTTTTGGTCAAAGGTGTTCGGCTGACAAGAAGTTTGGGAATCCCTAATCTACATATTCATAAAGTAAGATATAGTAAAACCCAAAGTAAGATATGACGTGTGTTGTCCTGCAGTGAAGAGTAAGCAGCAGGTGATCCGAGTGCAGGTCAAAGCCAGTGAGGACGCGGACGACGCTACATTGAGTGCACTCGTCTCACACAAGGTGGGTTTTATACTCAACAGACTAGAATTCACACTCCGCTGCTCTTGGGTCATTTTTGACTGAAGAAATTTACATTTGTTTTTGTTTTGTTTTCTTCATCGGAAAATAAAAAATGAGTGCATTGGAAATGAATGGGAGACGAATTTCCTCTAGAGGAAGCGTTTGGAACAGCAGCCGGACACAATCTTACTGAAAGCTTTTTGAGATATCAAACTTGTTTAGATTTATAGCTTTGATTTTCTCACAGTTTTAGAGTAAAATATGTACATAAAAATTTTAAATAGTATTTTTGCTAATTTTTCATAACAATAAATGTAAAATTCTGTAACTTAAAAAAAATAAAAATTTAAAGAGATCAAACTGAAGTCAAGATTTACCACAGTTTAAGTTGGAAATGTAATGGTCAGGTCTATGCCCAAAAAGCCTAAATATAATTTAGCAGCCTACCATAAAATCCCCTAAAAATACAAAATATTAAATAAAAAACATTATCGAACTAAAATTTTGACCGACATGCGAAGAGCTCCTGTAATGTATTTAAATTCTGTGCTGGCTGATGATTTCCATTCATGTATTACAGTGATGAGAGTCTAATGAGGATCATCACAGCAATTTGTGCCCAAATTTTTCTGAATGGTTTCATGCCTATAGTCATGTTAATAGTGTCCTATATGAACATATTCTGCATTTATTTTCCCCAGGTTTTTTTTTTTTTTTCTTGAAAATCGTATTTGAATGTGCGGCAACTATAGTTGCCGGTGGGCAAATATGCTGTATGCACCCCCTCAATGTAAAATATGAATAGGAGGAGAACATTTGGCATCATGGCAGAGGTGTTAGTGAGATTCTTAAATCTTAAAACACAACAAACAATAAATCCATTTGTCTTAACCCTTGTGCGCTGTTCGGGGTCTTTTTGACCCACATTTCTAACTTTCATTCATGGATAACATGGATAATTTGACACGGTTTAGTGTAAGATTTTTGCACATCTTTTGGAATATGCAGTTCCCTTGCAAGGCGGTAACTTCAACATTACGTCAACTGAGACGTATATGGGAACTCCTCCCTTCTCCATTTTTGCTGAAATCTTATAAGCTAACGCCAGCTGAGGGACAGCTGGCCAATTGACGCGAAGCTTGCAAATACTGACAGGTTCGCGGGCAGTATAAAATGCATGGGCGCGACAATTGCGTCAGAATCTCTTTCTTCACGCTAGAAATCAGTCATCATAGAAGTTGCATTAGAGGACTATCAACTTTTCTTCGAAGCATCCGATGGCTACTACATGCCAGATATGTGCGGGCCCCCTGGACCCGCCCGACCCTCACGAGTTCTGTGTCGCGTGCCTGGGCCTCGCCCACGCCGAAGCGGCACTGAATGACGAAACGTGCGCCCACTGCGCCGAGCTGCCAGTGCGCGCCCTCAGAGCCAGAAGGGAAGTGGCTCGAGCAACAGTAGGGATGAGGCCCACTGCCGCCAGCGAGCCGCTGGTCGGCCCTCCCCCGCCCGAGGATGAGGTTTTCGACGCTGTCAGCTTCGCGGACGCGAGCTTTCGCCCCACTCAGCTCTGCAGCCATCTACTGGTTAAAGTGATATTTTTTTTTACTTTTGAAACGGAATTTTCCGAAATATGGGCAAAAATCTTACACTAAACCATGTCAAATTATCCATGTTATCTCAATGAATGAAATTTAGAAATGTGGGTCTTTTATAAGGTGAATTTTACATTTTAAAAAAATGTCAAATGTTTGTTTTATATCTTAAAATATTTTTCTATATATTAAAAATATTTGTTTTACATTTATTTATTTACATTTTGTGGAGTAAAAATGTCCAAATGTGAAGTAAAAACATTAATAAACTGAGTAAAATGACATTGTGAAAACAAAAACAAAAAACAATTTTTTTGTTACAATATTAGCCTACATTTTGTTGCCTGGGGTCTCTAAGACTCCAAACAGCCCGACTGTAAACCACAAACGAAACACGCACAAGGGTTAAAGTGGTGGAACATAGTTCAGAACAAAGTGCAGCCATACCAGGGCATTGTGTATCAAAAAGTTAAATGAAAATAAATAAATAAATACAAATAAATAGAATGAAGAAAAAAATATACATATATAACAAACAAAAAAAAAAATAACAAAATGGCAAATAACAAAAATAACAGTGCATACAGATGTCATTTAAAGGGTTAAGTTATGTTTATGCACTAAACAAGACCAATAACCTTGATTTATTAACCTATTAACACAGTATAATCCATTTTCCCATGATATATACAAGGCATTTGCCCACCGGCAACTATAGTTGCCGCTTGGACTTTTGACTAAGTATACAAAAAACTGTAGATCTCTTGTAAGATTTGTTTTGTTTGGATGATTCTAGAGACCTTCATGATTATGTAGGTAGATATATATATGTCAACAAAAAAAATCGTATTATTAACATGAAAATGACCTTTCTTTGGGAAGGTTTGCCTTTGCCATGCTTCCTGGAAGTAGGGATAGGAAGTTGACAGCCTCATGTGACAGGAAGGAAGTGAATACCTTTTTTTTCTTCGTGAAATCCTTTACTTGGTTGTTTGCTTGCATGTCATTGAGACATTAAACATGGATAACATCTAGAAAAATACTTACAAAAGGAAAATGACAACTATACACTGCGGCAACTATAGTTGCCGGTGGGCTTAAATGGGTTAAGACCTTTTGCGACATTTGTTTTTGGCGACGAATGTGTTCAGATTTGGAAGCATTTGTTCAATGAGTTAGTCAGTCCTTCGCATAATGACAAAATATTATGTGTGTGTTTTGAGCTTCGCCAGTTTCTGCACTTTCGGCAAGATTTTTTAAGTATAAGATGATCATTTTGAGGAGAAATGCATCACACTTGTTTAATGAAAGCCTGTTTTGTGGATTAGTTACAGCAGATGCTGAGCGATCAGGACGTCACACTTACATGGAGGAAACAACCCAACGGAAAAATCTTCCAGAAGAAAAAGACCAGTAATGCCAGTACTCCAGTTTACTGAAGTCATGTTCTTCATGGAGTGAAACTTCAATCTCAAACCAATGCTTCATTTCTTTCTTAGTTACAGAAATCTGAATTAAACTAGATGAATTACAACTTACAAGTAATTAGTCAAAAATTAATTTAGTAGAGCCGGGACTTTAACGCGATAATTAAGATTAATTAATTACACAAAAAATAACGCGTACATTTTTTTTAACGCATTTTAATCGCACTTATTTTTGCACCGCGGAACGTTTCTTACTGGATGAGTTTAGGCGGACCGATTATACTGGAGCACCAATAGCGAACGGATTATGCGAACGGTTAATGACTCGTAAATGTAAGTACACATTGATGGCCTAAGACACGAAACGAGCGGTTTGTGTGAGAAAACGAACGGTATTTATATCGTTTTTACCTCTTGTAACACAGCCACGCACAAGTGATCTGCGGGCGCTTCCTTCTGTGTGACGTGTACGCAGACTGGTGCATAGTTGTATACACTAGATGTCGCATTAAAGACATTCGTTCCAATGAACTGCCGTAGAGGTTGGAGACATCTAGTGTATACATCTATGCACCAGTCTGCGCACACGTCACACAGAAGGACGCGCCCGCGCCCTCAGATCACTTTGGACATGGCTGTGTATAAGAGGTAAAAACTATATAAATACTGTTCGTTTTCTCACACAAACCGCTCGCTTCGTGTCTTAGGCCATCAATGTGTACTTGCATTTACGAGTCATTAAATCATGTTTAATTTGGACTTCTCTGTGCATGCTCTTTGAGGTGGACCCCATAGACCTGCATGGTATGACTGTCAGACAACAACGGTTTGACCTAAAAATATCAAAATTGAAAATAAAATGGAAACAAAGACACCTATCTTGGATGCCCTTGAGGTAAGCTAAAACATATCAAAAATTAATTTCAAAGTGAACTATCCCTTTAATGGCAAAAATAGCACTGGTCTGCTGGACTTGGTTGAACAAAAATAAACAATATTTTGTTGCTTAAGCTTATGTATTCAGTCATTATTCAATGCTATACTAAAAATACATGTGAAAAAAATTACTTCTCACAGTTCTCAGGTCAAATATTTATATGCGATTAAAATGCGATTAATTTCGATTAATTAATTACAAAGCCTCTAATTAATTAGATTAATTTTTTTTAATCGAGTCCCGGCCCTAAAATTTAGATCTATTTGGTTTGCATTTATTCATTTAGTAGACATATATGTACACCTGATTATGAGCTAACACATGTACACACTGTAAAATCATCATGAAGAAGAAATAAAGGCCTTTGGGATGATATAAAAAACTGCATCAGATCTTCTCAAAATAAAAAGCACTGAATTAAACACTAGTTAACGTCACACAAATGCACTGTATAAACTATACGCGCTAATAACCACAGTCCTAATAAGAGAGACTATTACGCCACAATGTTGATTCACAAACGTAAGCGGCTCGATGGTTCTGACACAGTGACGATTACCACGATTACTCCACAGCCTATACTCATCAGTTTATTATCTAAGAATGAGAAAAAATATTTGCAAACCCCCCTAGAACTCAAAAGTTTCGTGAGCCGACGCAACATTTCTCAGGGTAACGCAAACATTTTGCACGTGAACGCAAAAGCAATGAAGTATCATTATTCTTTCCATCTATTTTTTTTTTTTTTTTACATCATCATGTCCCATAGTTTACCAATAAATATCTTAGATTAATAGCCTCAAGCCATCAAATTCATCCGTACAGAAAACTGGCACTGAAGAACTATACTCGCATAATGAGCCGAACAATCAACTCGTGGTTTGATGCTTCAACTGCTTAGAGGGAAAAAAAACTAACATTATTTTTTCAATCTGCTGTGTATGGAAGCTTGTTTCCACCACAGAATAATAATAAAATGTAATAATAATATTAAATATATATATAAAATGGTTAGTTCCAATCCTTGATTCTGATTGGTCAATAGCTGTGTTTTATTCACGATTCTATTTTATTCACCCAACCGTTCTATGTATCTCTACACAACACCCCTAGCAACTGGTCTTAGCAACGCAAACACATGTTGATCTCATTGATATTGTTCATTGAAGCTATAGTAGAGTAGTGTGAGAGATCGAGTAAGCGAGTGTACCTGCATTTACAGTAGATATAGCATTCTCCTTCAGGTCAGTCTTATATCTTGTCCTTCTAACAGTTAACGTTAAGGGGTTTTCCCGTGCCCATAGTCATCTATCAGTTGCGTCTTCCTTCTCCGTGATCACAAGTTTGAATAATTTCAATGGAAAAGTCTAGCCTGGTAATACCAGACTCTGCTACTTCACTTTGCTTCGTAGACAGAGTCTGGAACGGCATAATAGAGAAGTGTTTTCTCTCTCGCTAGGGGGCGCTTGTCTGAAGTTTAAAATCATTGGTTACCCGTAAACCAATCAGATAAGTTTAATTAGGATGTATGTTATGCGCCTGTACAGCCGCATCGAACCACAGACATCATGCATCGAACTCAAATCTATGATCGAACTTCCACTGTAAACCTGCTATAAACACATGATGATGCGACCGAAATACCGGAGACAACATGGCTGTAAACGACTTATGCAGATTATGCGATGTTAATCTACGCATCCACGGTACAATCACGGCCTCTAAACTTATTTTTGACAGAGTGAAACAAGAAAATATTTGTAGCCAACTCTCAAATTTAGGATTAGATCTTTTAAACACAGCCAGTGCCGCTGCTAGCCATTTTGGTGCCCTAAGCATAAATCCTTTATGATGCCCTCTACCCCGAGAAGCTTCAGGCACACGCGCCTCTCTTGCTCTCTCTCCCTCTCTGCCGTGCACGCGCTACGCGGTTTGGAGCACAGTCTCTGTCTCGCGGGCGCGATCGCTCTAGATTCAGGAGATTTTATCTATTCGCGGGCGTCAGTGAGCCGCTATCAATATGCGGGAGACTCCCGGAACGCTATTTTTTGGTGCCCCTTCAGCTCTTGGTGCCCTACGCACAGCGCGTGGTGGGAGCGGCGGCACTGGTTCACCATAACATAGCGAATTGCATCCCGTGTCTCGTTTCGGTTTTCGATTTCTCTGACCTACAATGTAGTCAGGCTAGGAAAAGTCTACTCTACTGACTGACTCACTCATAAAGACAGTCTTTGCCGCCATCTATTAGAGAAATAATGTATGTAACTTCTGTTGCTGTTCACGGTCAGGGATTATTTTTTCCAGCAGAATGCTTCTAGAAGTTGAATAGATGCATAATTTTCAGCTTTAATATTTGTATTGTGTGGTAACCGTTTTATAAAAGCAATAAGGTACTCGAGGCTAGTGCTGTATCATGAATAATCGTGACTCTGCTTCGCGTCGTGCCTAACAACGCCCTTCAGCCGGGACTTATTCACGAAACAGCACAGCCTCTCGTACCTTACTGCTTAAATAAAAGCAAGTTGCCAAGTGTTACGACTAGTGCCGTTTTGTGTTGTTCGTTTGTCCCCCCTCCCTTTCTGTTTGTTTTTTCCTTCTCTTTCTTACTTCTGCACCATTGGCTGTGCTTCCTGTCAGTCATCTTTGGAGCCGATAACATTGCGCCGCTTTCCTCCAATCGGCGGACACCGGGAAGCATAAAAGAGAGACGCTGACACTGAGAGGATAGGCTTTGTTTTTGTCTGTTGTTGTTGTTCTGAGAGAGATTGGGATTGAGAGACGCCGTCCATTCTGTGTATTGTAGTTCCGATTCTGTGGTATGTTCTTGTGTGCTACCTAAACAACTCTATTTGTTTTAATGGTTAGGATTACAATGGGGAGGGAAGAAAAGGAAAGGTAATCATATCACGTGATGTACATTGAGCACCACTCGTTAGTGAATTATTGTGTTAGAAACACTAGGTTAGGGGCGGGCATCACTTGTTGTATTTTTTTTTGGATTTAATGAGTATATTTAAATTAGGGTATCTTCGGATACTGAAGATTTTCTTTTCTTTTTCTTAGTTTTAGTAAGTTTAGTACTGATTTATGAGTTAGAGGGTTATGTTTTGATTATTTCATTTATTTGATTGCCGCCCAATTCCCTTCTTCTTTTCCCCTGCCTGGGTATCTTTTTGTTCTTTACTTTTCTGTAAATATTATTGTAAGTTGGTTGGTTTATGGATTCTTCCCATTATATTTTTTTGTAAATAAATACGTGTTGATTACCTTTAGAGCTGTTGTCTTCTTTTCCTGCATTTACATTGATACGAAGACATTTAATGTTATTCCCAATACCCCTTTAATAACCGCAGGGTACATAACATTAATTGGGGGCTCGTCCGGGAAATGTATAACTTTCCCGAGATGTCGTGGTTTGACTCCGTATTGATGTTTAAAATGTAGGTATTGGATTAGGTGATCCATCTGTCGATAAGGTTGATGCCACGTGCTGGGATGTGTGTAGTGTTTTTGATAATTTTGGTGGGCGTGGCTTACTTTTATCTGTAAGCATTTCTTTGTCATCCTAGTAGTGTTCAGTTGGAAAAGTGTAGAAAGGATGATTTGATTGAAATAGCGAATCACTTCAGTATCCCTATTAGGAGGCAGGCACTAAAAAAAAAGAAATTAAAAGTGATGTAGTGAATTATTGGGTAGAAACTGAAGTATTTTTAGAAACCAATGTTGAGGATGGGGGAGACATTGATTCTCTTGGTGCCAACATGCAAACGCCTCGTGTGCAAGCGGAGCGGGGGCATAAGGGGATTGCGGCTGGTGCTAGTACCGAGGCGGAGGCTGGAGCCAAGGCTGGCTTGCCGCCGCTTGATCCCCGTACCCCCATCTCTCCCGAAGTTTCGGGAGGGGCACGGCTTAAGGTTCGGTTGGCCCGTTTACACCTAGAGGCGCAAGATAAAGTGCAAGCACGCCAGGGCGAGTTGGATCTGCTGTTGGAAATCCGCAGGTTGGAGATTGAGCCGGATAAACAGGTTAAGCTGCGACGGCTTGAGCTGGAGGCCAAGAAGGTGACCGACAGCTCAGTTACGCAGCCAAACCCTGGTAAACTCCGGGATGGATCTTCCCCACCCATATATATAAATACAACATATATTTTTTATTTAGTTTAATAAACTAAATTAGTTTATTACTGTTGTTGTGCAGATGAGCGGCCGGAGCGCGTTTCTGTTAGAACGGTGTCATGTAAGCGGCCCCTAAGTTACTGTAATAACTAATGATCTTTGCAACAGAAGTGAATCAATCAAAACTAACTTGTTATCTGGACAATAACTTTATCCTAGAGCTTCTGTAAAGCCAAAACACTCTCTGTTACTGTTAATTCCTATTATCTCTGTAAAGCTGCTTTGAAACAATCTATACTCTTAAAAGCGCTGTATAAATGGAGATGACTTGACTTGACTTTATGTACTAAAATAAAATAAACCGGAAAATTTTTAAAAGTGTGTGTGTGTGCGAGTGTGCGTGTGTGTGTGTGTGTGTGAGTGAGTATGTTTGCGAGTGTGTTTGTGTGTGTGTGTGTGTGTGTGTGTGTTTGTGTGTGTGTGTGTGTGTGTGTGTGTGTGTGTGTGTGTGTGTGTGTGTGTGTGTGTGTGTGTGAGTGTGAGTGTGTTTGCGAGTGTGTTAGTAAGTGAGTGTGTGTGTGTGTGTGTGTGTGTGTGTGTTTGTGTGTGTGTGTGTGTGTGTGTGTGTGTGTGTGTGTGTGTGTGTGAGTGTGTTTGCGAGTGTGTTAGTGAGTGAGTGTGTGTGTGTGTGTGTGTGTGTTTGTGTGTGTGTGTGTGTGTGTGAGTGAGTGTGTTTGCGAGTGTGTTAGTGTGTGTGTGTGTGTGTGTGTGTGTGTGTGTGTGTGTGTGTGTGTGTGTGTGTGAGTGAGTGTGTTTGCGAGTATGTTAGTGAGTGAGTGTGTGTGTGTGTGTGTGTGTGTGTGTGTGTGTGTGTGTGTGTGTGTGTGCGCGTGTGTGTGTGTGTGTGTGTGTGTGAGTGTGTTAGTGAGTGTGTGTGAGTGTGTGTGTGTGTGTGAGTGAGTGTGTTTGCGAGCGTGTTAGTGAGTGTGTGGTTACCCATTGCAGCTTCCCAGCACTGCAACGAGCTCCCATGCTCAACAGGACAGCACAACCGAACCTCCAGCAAAATCACGAGGCCGCCGGCCTAGCCGAGCCGCTTCCCGTACCCCGAGGCGCCGTGGCTTGCCCTCAACCCCACCCCCACCATCAAGGTTTCCACCACCATCTCCAGCAACCTCCTACACTTCAGCACAACCCACCATTCCTGTGATTGAAAAATGGACAGTTCTGGGGTTGAGACAAGCGCTAATCAGCGCCGACGTTCATTTTTCCAGGAGAATGAATAAAGCACAGCTATACAACCTGTACGTTTCTCTCCAGTCAGCTTTTCCGTCTCCAAAATCCACTCCGCCTGCAAAATCCGCAAAAAAGGCAAGTAATGACAAAGCCCCGAACTCACGTTCCCAGAAAACTCCTACTTCCTCTTTCGCAGGGCCCAGTTTTTCCCAAGCGTCAGGCCGCAGCAGGCCTTCAGCTAGCCCAAGCCGGTCCCCAGTTTCCGCCGCTGCAGGCAGGCCCCAGCCTCCTCTCCGCTCCGCCGAGCTACAGACCGCAGCTTTCGCCAGCACCACGCCAGCACCACGCCTCACGTCCAAATGCCATTTCTAAACGAACAGGCCCCCCTTTAGCGTGAGTATGCCCCCACCAATGGCGCAGGCCCAGCTACCATATCATTTTCCTGTCACTTTTTCCAACCCGTTCCCCTGTCCGTGGCCAGCTCCACCTCCAGACTCTAGCGCGAGGCTGCCTCAGCTAGAGGGGCAGGCCCAGACTCCCTTTCTGCCTACCCAGCTCCCATCCTTTCCCACTTTTTCTGTTCCTCCACAAGCTCCAGGATTTTTTTCCTCCTATTTTTTCCCAAAATCGTCCTCCTTTCACACTGTTTTCCGCAACGCCGAGGCCCATCCCGCCGAACGCTACAGCTATGGAACCGGCCCCCCGTTGCCAGTAACATCAGAGCCCAGATCCTCACAGGTGCAGACATCGATTGTAACCACTGATGAACATATTCGATTTTGATGAAGAAAAAAAACTATTTGAGCGCGGATTAGCTGAATACACTTGGCAAAAGTTCCAACCACCAGACCATTACATTACACAAGTCTTCAGATATATGGATTTATGAATGAGGTAAAGTAATATTTTTATAAATATTTAGTTTGATGACATGATTTTATTTCTTTATATTGAATTATCTGCAAGAAAAGTAAGGTATATTACTAAATTGGTTGTCATATGTTACTGTGTGTCGAATTAAATGGTATGATAACGCTGCGCAGTTTTACGTGTTCAAAACAATCATAGTAAAAGTACATTTGAACGTAGCCTACCCACATCATTTGCCAAAAGACAATATTTATTAGGGCTGTTAAACGATTAATCGCGATTAATCACATCCAAAATAAAAGTTTGTGTTTACATAATAAATGTCTGTGTACTGTGTATAATTATTTTGTATATATAAATACACACACGTGCATATATATTTAAGAAATTTGTGTTATTTATATATAAAATATTTATATTTATATATAATATAAATTATATATAAATCTATATACAGTAAATACATGCAAATATTTCTTAAATATATACAAGCATGTGTGTATTTATATATACAAAATAATTATACACAGTACACAGACATTTATTATGTAAACACAAACTTTAATTTTTTATGCGATTAATTGTGATTAATCGTTTAACAGCCCTAATAGTTACGTATAACTGTATTTATTTACACGTCCGTACACTTCACCAGACGTAATAAACAATGTCAATAAACTAATCACAAATCAAAAGCAATAATACTGTCCTTACATAAGCATTACTCGTACCGAATGCTACATTCAAGATCGGCGTCTCTGTCTAATTGAAGTTTGTCATAAATTCTCTCCATTTAGGAAATGCCACACCGATGTTGATCCTGGTTTTATTTCTCTTCTTGTTCCAAAATCTTCTTGAGTCGTTTGGTTGACCCGTACGTTGACGTTTATAGGACTTGTCTTTGTCGACAGAACCAGCTGCAAACGGTAAATAAGAATTGTGTTTCATAACGATTGTGCGAAACAAGTTAGTTGCTCGATAGACTACAACTACAACTTCCACATCTGTCCACGAGACTATGTTGCCATCGGAAATCGATGGTAACGCGGATATGCCGCCATCGACTCCCTGACACCTGCTCAAACGTCCCGGTTCCTTGGTTAAAATCGGAATTTAATCACTATTTAGAAATAGTTGGAAACATTTTGGATATTGTAAGTAATCAACTGAACAAAAAATATAACACTGACCTAGTTAAAATTCACTTTGGGATATTTTACTGCAAAAATTCCTACATAGTGCACCTTTAAGATTACACTGAGTCCACTTTAGAAATAATAACTATAAGTGACTTTGCAACTACAATTTCAACTAACTGTAATTGAAGTGTTAGGTTAGGGTTTGTGTAAGTACACATGTAGTTAGTTAGTAGAATGTCTTTTGGGAGCATCAAAATAAAGTGTAACCTTATATAATTATTCTGTTTTTGCTTCTGAAGGAAGATGGCAGCTCGGTTACGGAAGCTAACCGAGTTCATTCATGAATATTTTTAGAGAAAACTGGTTACACAAGATTCTTTCAGAAGATTTCAAATGTGTGTGTGTGTGTGTGTGTGTGTGTGTGTGTGTGTGTGTGTGTGTGTGTGTGTGTGTGTGTGTGTGTGTGTGTGTGTGTGTGTGTGTGGTGAAATACGTATTAACCAATTTTGTTCAACCATTTATTTTTGTTCTAATATCATCTGAATAAAAACAATTACCTTTAAATAATTCTGTTTAAAATAAAGCTGACATGCACAACTGATATCTGGCTCAAAATCCAGCTGTTCTTCCTTTAAACAGGAGCTCCATCCTCTGAATATGAGATAGAAATGTTTTCTTAACAGAGATTGTCAATGAGATAGTCATAGAAAGTTTTGTCTCTTACAGTGTTTGATTCCTTAAAAATGCCTCCCAGTGTGCAAGTCGTTTTAGAAAATACTAATTATAAAGTTAAATTATAAACATTTAGCAGGTGCCACATGTATTATGCAGGTCACTTTACAAACGTTCCTTGATTAATGAAATGAAATGGAGAATTGAAATAACTCTTAGAAATAATTGTTCCATGAATAACCTTTCAGCGATCAGTTCTTAAAATAACCTTTTTTTATGTGAAGAACTATTTTTAAAACGTTTTGTTCACTATAAAAATGGAAAGATTTCACTGATGTTAAAGGTTCTTAGTGGAACCATCGATTCAAATAAATAACTTTTATTTTAAACAGAGAATAAGTGGATTGAGGAAAAAATGCATGCAATTTGTCAGGGAGTCGAGGTAAGCGGTCGCTTTAAAGTGATTAACAGGATTGCATTCACTGATTCCTCCTGAACTTACATTAAAAAAGTTAATTTAAATATGTTTGGTTGTTATAGTTGCCATTTTATAATCATAAGCAAATAAATAAATATTCATGATTCCTATCTGAACTGTTGATAGAAGTGACTTATGATTGCATATGATATGGATCACACTTTACAGGCTTTATGTCTGTGCAGTTTTACACATTTGCTGTTGTTTTATTGTTATAATGTAATTATATGTGTTCCAGTGCAGTTCGTTTGGTTGTAAACAATGTTTGTTAGAGGAAGTCATTTATGACAATTCATGCAAAACCTTGTGTTGTTTTAAAGATGCAAATTGTTTCCATCTGGACACACAGACACTGATTTCCATTCAACTTTGGTTCTTTATTTAAATGGCATCGCTGAGCATGAAAATAACCGGTAACTGAGCTCGTCCAGGTGCCGATATTGACATTGCATATGTTTATTGTAACATTTGCTCTGTGCTGCAGCTTTTTTATTAAGTGTTAATGGTTAATGTTTGCTACACCCTGAAGTGACACAATACTTACAAGTACAGAAACTAAAAGCAATTCAATGTTTATACTTTTATAGTAAGAACGAGCAACATTTAATAAAAAAGTTTTGGTGGCACATTTCAGCTCCCTATCCATTGTAAAAAAAAATATTGTTGGTTTAACTTAAAAAAAGTAAGTTACCTGGTTGCCTTACAATTTTTAGTTCATTGAAATAAATAAAAAATGAGTTAACGCAATGAAGGATATTGGTTTAATTAATAGAAACTCTAAATATGATGTTATCTGAACCCCATTAATTAAGTTGATTTGACAAAAGATAAAAAGTTGTGTTAACAAATCATGAAAATATTTGATTTACAGTGTAGTCGCTTGTAACATTTTAAAGTTTAGTTTCTTAAAGGTCGAGTTATATAAACAATACACAGCATTAAGCACATCTCCAATTTCTCTTTACACTGCAAAAAATGATTTGTGTTTTCCAGTACATATATCTAATGATACTCAAATCAAAAGCATTCACTGGATAAGTGAAATGACTTTAGATATTTAAAGCCCCTAAGGGGATTGTAATGGTAAGTTTACTTTATTTTTTATTGTTATTCCTCTCCAAAGGGAGTCAGTCTGCAGCGCTATCAATGGAACATGTGAACATTATCAAATTTGGCACAATTGTAGTGATGCTAATGAATAGTGATTGGACCAATTTTTTAGTCTCTAGTGACCAACTCTATAGCGCCATCACCAGTTCAAAAAAAAAAATTCTGAAAGGTTATAACTTTTGAACCTTTTGATCTAGAAAAATAAAACTTAGTTCTTTGTCTCATCATGCTGTCATCGTCTTACATTAAGACTCGGCCCATTACTGTAGTGGCCACTTTGAAAACTGCAGTGTTCAGTTTGTATGAAACTCTTTCAAATTTTGTCCAATGATTATGAAAATTGGCTAAGAGTGTCTTTAGACTGAGCATAAATTAGTGGAGCATAAATTAGACTGACCGCACATAAATTACTGAACCGATTTTATTTTATTCATCTTTGTTCAAAAGTTAAGATGTCTGTTTTCCTTTTGAATTACGTTTATTGGCAGGTATTTTTTTCTTGTTTTGAGTTGTTGACTTATTTCTTTGCACAAAATAGCACAAAGGCACAAGAGAAGGACCAACTCAGTCTTAAATTCAAGTAACCAAAGTAATACAAAAAACTAAGAAATAATGACTTGTTTCAAGGTCATAAAATAATCAGATCTCTTAACATCACAGACCCTGATGGAAGAAAAGAGCATCGAGATGCTGTTTTTACAAGCATGTAAAAATGATCCATTTCCATAAGGATGATATCAGTTACTGCTTATTTTCATGCTCTGCGATTCCATTTAAACAATCATCATGTTGCAGCAAAGTCAGAACGGGAACGAGTCTCGGCGTCTCCAGACTGAACTCCTGATCCGCAGGAGGTTTTCCATGAAAGGTAATGGATAAACATTTATATTAGGAATAAAAAAGCTTTGAAAGAACACAGAGGCTTAATAAATCAGTCGTGTTTGATCTTCAGTTTGTTAATGCAGATAAATTCTAATCTACTGTGATATTGATCATATTGTACTCGTTTGTCTCTTCTTTATTTGTCATTATTCAAGTCAAGATGTTTTTTCCATTTAATCTGACCTTTAAGATTGAAATGGCTGCTACAGATGCATTTTTTAAAGATACATTGTCATAAAATACTGTATATTTTTATAATTGCTTATTGCATATCTTTTTTAACATGGCACTGAATTAGTGATAACTTTTTTATTATTTTATTTGAGTTTCTTGTCTTGAGTCTTTTCAGTGGCACACTATTAGAGAACTTCATGTTTTTAAAGTAAAAACAGATTATGTATTTTTTTAATCCAACCTTTTTAAAGCCTACTATTATTTAATCATTATTTTTGTCTCATTTTTATGTATCTCATAAAAGTTGTATTTATTTCAGTGAACAAACCTGTGAGCAACCAAGATGATCCAAAAAATGACGACTCTACTTTTTTTACTAGGTGAGATATATACTGACTGAATGCCATTGTTTATTAATATAACTAGTTAGTATTAATTGTTTCATATTTATCCACTTAATAACAAGAAATATATGTGTCCTGGATTGGATAATGTGATTTGCAGTGTTATCAGGAACCTAGCCACAGATTGTTTTATAAACTTCATTGGTAAAACATTAGATAACGCTTTATTTCGATAGTCCACTAAAGTCATTCGACTAACTATAAGCAACTTTGCAACTTCATGTCAACTAACAGTCATTATTATATTAGTAGACTGTCAGCTTAATGTCTGATAAATCTTTATTTTGATGTTCCTTGACAGATATTCTGCTGACTATAAGTAACTTTGCTACTACACGTCAACTTATTCTACTAAGCCGAACCCTAACCTAACAGTCTACTAATACTCTGGGAGTTAGTTGACATGTAGTTACAATATATTGAGTTGCAAATAGTTGATAGTTATTTGACAAGTTGCAAATGAATTAGTTAGTTGACATGTAGTTGCAAATAAATAGAATAGAATAGAATAAATCTTTATTGTCCACCGGGGTGGAAATTTTTCTTTGGCTCACCGAACGTACAAGACATATAAACATACAAACAATGTCTCAAACATAAGGAAATATTTCTGGATAAATAGAAAAAAGATACAATGTAAAATATCATAATGAGAATAAATATACTTAAATACAATACGATAACAGCTGATTTGTTGTTGTCACTTGATATGATTAAGGATACTAATGGCATTTGGAATAAAATATTTTGTAAAGTAGTTTTAGCCAGAGGCACTCTGATGCGCCTCGCAGACTTCAGAAGCTCAAACTCGCTAGGGAGGGGGTGAGTACTATCTACAGTGATTTTCCTAGCTTTCTTCCTCGTTCTGTCAATGTATATCTGGGTCAGGTGTTTTTGTGGTTTTCCTACTATTTTACTAGCCATTGAAACTATCCTGTTAAGCTTTTTCTTAAGCTTGCCATTTAAATGGCCAAACCAAGCAGAGAGATGAAAAGTTAAAACATTTTCAATGTGTGTGATATACACTAGCTCCATAATCTGAGCACGGACACCCGGGCAGTTCAGTCTTCTGAGGAGACTAAAGGCAAGTTCACACCACAGGATTTTAAAACGTCGGGCTGAACTGTGCGGTTCACACTACATGACTTGCTCTCTGTGAAATCAGGAGTGTTCGAGTTGTTGAGCTGTTCACACCACACGACACAACGTGATTGATCCGCAACAGGTGGTAACTCACTACACGAGTTGACAACAACTCTGTCACCCAACGATTCTATCTTTTCTACAAACCACGTTTTATCACAAAAAAAAAATCATGCGATAAAACGAACCGGAAATGACGCAATACAGCACGCGCGCCACTACCCAGCGAAGAAGAACACAAGTACACAACACGCGAGTCTTTGTTTGAATATGGACGTCAGACAGAAATTAGTGCTGCAAACTGTTTGCGCGATGATTTGCTCTGAAAAACCCCGCGTATTTTCCATTGACAGTATAAACGGTATTTTCCCAGTGACCTCAACCCATGCCTTGCTCTGATTGGCTGTAGCTCATGGCATCACATGTGTTTGAGTCGTGCGACAGCTCTGGATATCTAGCATGCTAGATATTTTTCTGGGCTCTGCGACACGTCTGCGAGGCGTCTGCGAGCGTCTTTGATGCGTTGTTGGCTCTTTCATACTAACAGATTGGCGAGTGTTCATCGGCCGCTAATCCCCCGCAAATCGGGCTTAAATCGGGCTTTAAATCCTGTAGTGTGAACTAGGCATAAGTCGTTGTGAGCATTTCTTAAACATAAAATCAGTATTATCTGTCAAACTCAAGGACGGTATCTAGAGACTTAAAAGTGTCCACAGTTTCAACTACTTGACCATTAAGTAAAACTGGCTCTGTTACTATGTCTTGTTTTTTTTGTGTGCAAAAAAACAGCTCATTTGTCTTTGCCACATTCATTTCTAACTCGCTATCTTTGCACCATGCTTCAAGGGCCTTTATATGTGCAAGATAAGAGACCTCATCAGAGGGGTTAGTTTTTTGTAGGAGGCCTACTAAGGCCATATCATCTGCATATTTTATCAATTTAAATATGCTATTGTTTATAGAAAAATCATTTGTAAATAATGCAAAAAGCATAGGGGAAAGAACACTGCCTTGTGGGCAGCCTGTACTAATAGTATGCACTCCTGACAAAAAGCCATTTACCCTCTGAGGGCGACAGGAGAGAAAGTCTCTGATCCAGAGAATCAAGCCCTGATCTATGTTAATATTAGCTAGTCTTTGCAGGAGAATGTGTAACTTCATAGAATTAAATGCTGCACTAAAATCTATGAATAGAACTCTAGCATGCCCTTTAGGGAATGCCAGCACTTCTATAAGCGAACTGCAGCGGATATCACGCTGGTTACTTGAGGGGTCAAGAGATCTACCAGAACTCTCTCCATTGTTTTACACAATATGGAGGTGATGGCTATCGGGTCGGAAATCTTTAGTCTTACTTGCACCAGGCTTCTTATGTATCGGCCTTATTAAGGACAATTTCCAAGACGTGGGTACCGTTGCAACTAGAAGGAAGTTAAAAAGCCTTGAAAAAACACCTTTTAATTGTGGGGCACAGTCTTTAAGTAAGCGGGCTTTCAGGCCATCTGGGCCAGTGGCCTTATTCAGCTTTAATTTGGTGAGGCTTTTGGCAACAGCATCTTCTGTGATAAATATTGATGAACCTATGGGAAGATCTTTACAGATGTCACCACACTCACCCTTATCATCCACAGTATCAAACCTGCAGAAGAGCGTGTTAATTTCATCTACAAAACTTTGACTGCAAATTACAGGACTGTCGCTTTTATTGCAACTTTTTCCAATTAAAATGTTTAAGCCCTCCCAAGCCTGCATATTCCCACTGAAAAATGTACTCTCTATTGTGTTTTTATCTTCAATTTTTGCATTGAGGATATCCCCCCTTAATTGTTAACTTTTTTCCCGCACTAATTCCATGTTGCCTGAACAAAAGGCAATCTTTCTTTCATTAAGGCAGGTTTTTAATTGTTTGGAAACACAGGGTTTATTATTTGGGAATGTTCTAATAGTCTTTGTTTCAGACACACAGTCCTCACAGAACTTAATGTATGATGTTAAAGTGTCCGTAAGTTCATTCCTGACAGGATTCAAAGAAGGTGTCTCAATTTTTGTTGTCAAAACAGTCCCTGAGTTGATCTTTATTTGTTTCAGACCACGTCTGTATCTGCTTGATAGCTGGTTTCGTCCTTTTGAGCATAGTTTGTGACTCACCGTTTGTTTGTCTGTGATTAGTTTGTACTTGCTAAAATTGCATTTTAAATGGTATCGTAAATAGCATCTTTAAAATAGCATTTCGCAAATATAGACACATGCACAGAATTTGAAAAAAGCGATGCCTACTTAGACAGCATAAACCTGCCAAAGCTGTCAGAGGAAGATTCACAAGCTATAGATCAACCCATTACAAGAGAAGAAATTGTGGAGACAATCAAGGGGTTAAAAAACGGCAAAAGTCCGGGCTCGGGTGGATACTGTAACGAATTTTATAAAGCCTTTGTAGACGATATAAGTCCTATTTTAGAGAAAGCTTACGCTTATGCATTTGATAAGGGGGAATTCCCACCAAATTGGAAAGAGACAATCATTTTGGTTATTCATAAAGAGGGAAAGGACCCTACAGAGTGCAGTTCATATAGACCCATAGCGCTTCAAAATTCTGACTGTAAAATATTGACCTCCATACTGACAAAAAGACTTAAACCGGCTACACATTATACAGTATCTGTGCTGATTTAAAATCAGATTCCTTTCTTCCAGAATTAACTGTCAATGAAATTACAGATCAGAAACTAAATGAAACCTGCTGCTGTTTTATTTAATACTGTGCTGTCTACAGGCTTCGTGTCGAAGACCTCGTGCTACTTCATTCTGATCCAGGAACCAAAGACCTGGACCGAAGCCCAGTCATTCTGCAGGGAGTATCACCTGGACCTGGCCACGGTTCAGAGCGGTCAGGACAGATCTAAGATACAGGAGATCCCCAGCTCACTGAGTTGGATAGGACTGTACGATGGCTTATGCGCTTGGCGCTGGTCCTTCCAAGATCAGCACTTAGTGTTTCAGAACTGGGGGCTCTCGGAAGACACGACCACCAGGACTCAGAGGAAGTGTGGCGTCATTAGAAATGAGGGAACCTGGCATACTGCCTCTTGTGATGAACAAAAATACTTTTTTTGCTACAATGGTAAGTTTTATTTTGTATTTTGTATGGGATTGTAATGAATTGTCATTTTCTAAAGCCTTATCTCATTTTGCAGCTGATTTGCATTTGTAAGCATTTATTGCATTTGGACTATGCAATAATGCATTAAAATGCAAGCAGGATGCATCTTTTTTTCAAGTAGTGAATTCAACAAGCTTTTTTGTCATTATTTTACTTCCTTAAGTGTCACATGATCTTTTAGGAATCATTCCATTATGTTATTATCAATTATTATTGGTGCTCAGTAAAAGTTTGGGGTCAGTCATTAAAAAACAGAAACAAAATTATTCAGCAAGAACGCATTAAATTGATCAAAAGTGAGAATAAAGTAACTGCAAAAAAAATGTAAACAACAAGAAAAAATATTTTCTTGCACATTAAATCTGAAACATAAAAAAATAAATGAACAGTGACAGAACAGTGGAGTTTATTTACCGTTTCTCCAATGGCACGTCTATTAGTATATGTCTATTTTATGAACCAAACACAGACAAACTACAAGTACAAATGATGTAGTATCAAATTGTAAATTTGTTCGGCTGAAATATTGAGAGGCGGCTTGTTGTCGAAGAACATTATGACTGGTTTAATTTAACACCTCTAAGTTAATTTACAGTTCATTTAATTACCAAAACTTTATCTTCGGTATCGGCTGTGCATCACTATAGGCTTCTGACACATTTAATAGGCCTATACTAAACATTTTCCTCATTAAAGCAATGCAATATGCAATATGTATGGCAGAAGCTGACTGTAATCAGAGTGAGCGTTTCTCATGCTCTTAACATTGTGTTTCTCTGTTCTCACAAAAACAGTTACTGGAAACAAATTTGTTTTCTATAAAACCAAACTGACGTGGCGTGAAGCTCAACGTTACTGCAGGATGAACTACGTCGACCTGGCCATCATTAATGACATCACTGTCAACAGATACATCGAATATTTACTCGATACATACGGTGGATATGAGGGCTGGGTCGGCTTGTCCATGAACTTGTGGCTGTGGTCGGACCAGAGCAATGTGAACTGGCTGTCAGTGAAATGGTCTCCAGGAGAGCCTGATAATAGAGATGGGAATGACAAGTGTGCGTTTGTCTATGAGAACGGATTGATCGGGGATGGCGACTGCTTTTCTCACTTACCCTTCTTCTGCAGTGAGTGTTATTTCTGCCTATTTAAACTGCATTTCAGTGAGTTACTGTAAAAAAAGTATATATATATATATTGACTGGATTTTAAAACAGTGAAAAGTAATTTATTTCATTAAAAAAGTATTGCTGCAATTAGATATTACAACCCTAAATTGTAGCATTGTAATAACTTTCTCAGAATTAACTTAATAACTTTACAGCAACATCAACACTTACTTTTTTTTAAGTTGGATGTTTTATTTATGCAATGAATACTGTATATTTACTATGCATCAATGAATGCAAGATCATGTTCAGGTGATTATCTGTCAAAAACACAAAGAATTACAATTAATAAGCAAAAATATACTGTAAACTCACACATTTTTTTTTTTACAGTAAATACTGTATTCATATTTTTAGTATGAAATCAATGCAAGATCATCATCAGTTCATTTTCTGTCAACAAAGACAACTACTGTAAGAAAAAAAAGAAGTAAAGAATGACAAATATTCAAGAATATACTGTAAATTCACACTACATATTTTACAGCTTTTTAACACAGCACAAACATTTTGAAACAACTATTTGCAGTAAATACTATATTCATATTTGTACAATGAAATAAGTGCAAGATCATTTTCAGGTAATATTCTGCAATTGCACAGCAAATCACTGTCAAAAAGCAATTACAGTTTAATAATCAAGAAGACTATATTCTGTGAATTCACACTACATTTTTACAGTGTCAGTCTGACAAGAAATGCTGTCCTCTTGATTATTATTGAAGAGTGTGTGTGTGTGTGTGTGTGTGTGTGTGTGTGTGTGTGTGTGTGCGCGTGCGTGCGTGCGTGCGTGCGTCAGCTAAAAGGAGTCAGATGCAGCTTGTGCGCGTGGCAGTGAGGTCAGCCGGAGCTCTGGATGAATCTGCAGTGATGACAGCCGTAGAAGAGAAGGTGAGATGAACGTCTCTCATGATGATCTCGTCTCGCTCACGATCACTGATGAACTCGTGTCTCCAGATCCGTCAGATCCTCTCGGAGCAGAAGATGGACGCTGGGTCCAGTGTAACATGGAGAGTCCAGGCTGATGGGAAGATCTTCCAGCGTCAGAAAACGAACACACGAAACACGACAACAGCGTGTGAAGAAAGATCCACTGCTGTCCGTCTGCCCAGAGATACTAATCAACGTCCCTGACAACTTTATGAATTCTCAGAACTCTGTCCCTGCCTATCCAATCTCACGACAACGACCTCACTTATACAAATTTGAATGATTTTAGCTATATCGCAGCCTGCATATTTTTAATCTGAAAGATTAAGGGTCTGGGATCAAGAGCGTATTTAGGCCACGCCCACACCGTCTCCATTGACTTTGCATTGTGTGAAGCTGCCTCCTCTACATTTATGACTTATAACAAAAAACAAAACAATGTCTAAAAGCTGCTATGTGACGAGGTGTACAGCAAACAAGCTAAAAAAAAAAAAAAAAAAACGTTTTTATAAGTGTTCGACCCCAAAAAACAAGCGTTGTTTGACACAAAAGTGGATACAGGTAATTGAGACTGAGCGTAAAGTGTAATTTACCTCTGAGAACTAACGCAAACTGGAGGATAACGTAATCGGCGACAGGGATATCTTATCTTACAGAAATATAATATAAAAACTGACATTTGATCCCACAATTTACCCATTCGTTCCAGCCTGTCTCCATTTTTATGGGTTTTTTTTGGGTCGACAGCTTATAAAAACTTATTTCTGTTTATTAGCTTGTTTGCTGTACACCTCGTCACACAGCAGCTTTTAGACATTGTTTTGTTTTTTGTTATAAGTCTTAAATGACGAGGAGGCAGCTTCTCGCAATGCAAAGTCAATGGAGACTAGACTCTAGACTGGATTCGACTCTTGCCGTGTCCAGGCGGCAAAACAGCAAAAACGTCCTTCTTGCAAAGGAACGATTTGAGCGCCGTCTTCTGTTCCTCTTTTAGATAAAAGCCAAGTCTAAGTCGTTCTTTGTAGCGGCCAAAGCCGTTTCAAACAGCTGTGTTCATCCACAGCCATCTTGCAATGTTTACTAATGACTTCGACGTGGCAGCGCTGTCACCATCTTTTTAGCTCGCTTCTGGCCCGCCTATATCAGATACAGCGATGTGATTGGTGCAGCTCGGCTACAAGCGCATAGTTAATGAGTATCGTACGAATTCGTACAAATCAGCCACATTTTACTCACTCGTACGAATTGGTCATGTGATAGCGTTGGCCTATTTCAAATATTTGAGATTCGTGCAGCGAAGAGTCTTTAGCCATTTTCATCTTTTTCGCCAGCATCTGACCTATTAATACTAGCACTTGCCTATACTATTCTATTCGTTTTTCTGATATAAAAAAAAGTATAATATAGAATTAGATTCATAATTAATTATTATAAAATTATGTTTTTAGATTCTCAAAATGATGATTCAATCAGGTCACTGTTGTTACAATGTAGCCATTTTCAAATTTAGAATAATAATATAGAATAATCCTATAGGTTTATGTATATTCTAAAAACGTGTATTTCCCCCCTTTTTGTTCATGTCATACAGTGTAAATTTGACAACATTCATGTTAAGAGATACTTTATTCACATTAAACTAAAATAAAAATAAAAATAAATTAATTGCATGATTTTCTTTGACTTTATAAACAAGGTAGAATTACATAAATAATATTAAAATGTGTGCAGATCCATCTTTTCTAACCTGTTTAATGCCCAAATGTTGCCGGTGAAATACATTTTTGCATTAACGCTGTTTTTGTCCCCCACAACATTTAAAGCCTTTCCATAAATTGTGCTTGTGTATGAATTTCATCACAAAGAAAATGTCATTTATTTTATATTTCTATTACTTCAAAGTCCTTTGCGTAGGCATAATTTATACAATTTTAAAAGGACAACATTAACTAATTTACCATCTAATAATCTTGATAGTAGCCTAATATGAGTGAGCCTATAGGCTAAAGTCTTTGCTACAGTGTTCCTACTTATTATGAATAACTCATTGTTTACTGCCCTCTTGTGGTGAGACCGAGCACGTGCCTACTGTAAATGATATAGGTTAAACTGATTAGATATAAAGAGTTTATATAATCTGGTACTGGAAGCAAATTATTCACCATAGAAGAACTAAAGAGTTGGACATCAACTGAAGGCTAAATGAATGTCGATCAGATTACATTAAATGTGTGTCAGATTATGCTGTTCCTGATTCAGAAATGCAAAATGTATTCTTTTTTTTCTTTTTCTTTTAATGACGGGTTAATATTATAAGACAAGTTGACTTAAATGCAAACCCAATCCAGAAATGTTCGCAGTGCTGTTGTCGTCGTACTCTTCTACTGTAATATGCAAGCTAATGAGAGAATGCCATTGCATTGCATTGTAGTCCCGTGGCCGAGGTGAACCAGCAACTAGTAACAAACCACAATGATTCCAAATCCCAAACGAATGCAGTCAGGCTTTGAAGCCACTGTCCTTAGGTTATAGAACTCATGTTCCAGTTCGAATTGCAGCCTTGAGCCTCATCGACAAAAGGAAAATAGAGGATATTCAAAGAGTCCTTCTACAAACAAAACATACATACTAGCATTAGCACGCTGGTTTAAAAATGAACAACATCCGTAAAACTAGGGCTGGGCGATATGGGGCAAAAAATATATCTCGATATATTTTGCTATATCTCGATATACGATATATATCTCGATATCTTTACAGGAAAAATAACCCCCCAAAAACTAATGCAAAAACAAATATGCCAAATACCACAGTCTTTTTTTTATTGAAGTGCAAAGAGGTAGGCAGTTCATGTAGGAACAAAGAGCTTCTGCAACATTTTTTTTTAAAAATCCCATACAAAAATAACAATTTAACTGTAAAATAAAGGAAGAAATAATACATATTTCCTTTTCATTCAAAAATAAAACAACTCAATTCAAGGTAGGCAGTGTAGGGTTTCCCGCAGAAAATGTTTTGTCATAAATGTTTTTTAGTTTTTTTTTACCTCCATGAAATACCTTCAAGTCAGAGCCTACGTGTTGCCAGCATATAGGCCTACACATCAGCATAGCATACATGCTCCTGATAATTATTTTTAAATAAACAAAATAATACATTTGTTATTAAAGCATTAACATTAACAAACCACTGTTAATTTAACATAAAAGCAAGCAGGCTGCGTGCATTTTTTATGCACTTTATGAACTTCTTCACATATAAAATTGATAATATCAGGGACAAAATTATAACTATGCAACTGTCTAATACAGTATCGCATCAGGAAGTGCATTGTAGTCTCCCTGAGGGAAAATTCAATTCATTTATTGCTATAGGAGAGGAAGAATTTAGCAAACTCGTTAAATCACCTAAATCGACAACATGTATGTTAGACCCTATACCGACTAAGCTACAGAAAGAGATGCTTCCAGATGTCATAGATCCTCTTCTTAATTTCATTAATTCACCTTTGTCTCTAGGATACGTACCAAAACCCTTTAAGCTGGCTATGATTAAACTGCTTGTTAAAAAAAACGCAACTTGATCCTACAAAACTAGTCAATTACAGGCCGATCTCGAATCTGCCTTTTCTGTCAAAGATACTAGAAAAAGCAGTATCCTCACAACTGTGTTCCTTTCTAGAAAGAAATGATATCTGCGAGGATTTTCAGTCCGGATTTAGATCGTACCATAGTACCGAGACAGCTCTCGCTAGAACATTGTTGGCATTAGTGGAATTGCACTAGCATGGTTTAAATAATACTTATCTGACCGTTATCAGTTTGTAGCAGAGATGAAGATGAGAGATGTCTTATCGATCACAAGTTCAGTATGGCGTACCACAAGGCTCAGTACTAGGACCGCTGCTGTTCACTCTGTATATGCTACCATTAGGAGATATCATTAGGAAACATGGAATTAGCTTTCACTGTTATGCCGACGATACTCAGCAGTATATTTCTTCAAAACCTAACGAAACCTACCAATTCACAAAATTAACGGAATGCATAGCTGAAATAAAAAACTGGATGACTAGTAATTTCCAACTACTAAATTCTGAAAAAACAGAGATTCTAATTATTGGACAAAAAACTTCCACACGTAATAACCTACAATACTGTCTAACACTTGATGGCTGCTCTGTTAAGAAAGTCGCGTGTCTAGTATCTGTAAAACCAAATTTTTCCATCTTAAAAATATATCTAAATTACGCCATATGCTCTCATTGACAAATGCGGAACAATTAGTTAATGCGTTCATGACCTCAAGGCTAGATTATTGTAATGCTCTACTGGGTGGTTGCCCTGCACGCTTAATAAACAAACTACAGCTAGTTCAAAATGCAGCAGCTCGTGGTCTTACCAGAACCAGGAAGTATGACGATATTAGCCTGGTTCTGTCAACACTGCATTGGCTGCCTATTAAACATCGTATAAATTTTAAAATATTGCTGATTACTTACAAAGCACTAAATGGTTTACCTCCGCAGTACTTGAGCGAGCTCTTAACACATTATAGTCCTTCACGTCTATTGCGATCTCAAAATTCCGGCCAGTTAATAATACCTAGAATATCAAAATCGACTGCCGGCGGTAGATCCTTTTCCTATTTAGCTCCAAAACTTTGGAACAGACTTCCTACCATTGTCCGGGAAGCAGACACACTCTGTCAGTTCAAAGCTAGATTAAAGACACATCTCTTTGCCCTAGCATTCACATAATACATTATAGACTTCTATAACTCAATGTTAGGCTGCATAGATTAGAACAGCCGGAGTTGGGAACACTTCCCTTAAATCCTGATGTACTCGTTATATCATAAGAAGAATGGCATCTACGCTAATTTTAGTGTATTTGTTTATCCCAAGGTTTTCCCGCAACCGCGAAGGACCTTCGCCTGGACCCGATGTCAACACAGTGTTGAAGTGCTAACTAGCATCTCCCCTGTGAAATATCCCTTTACCACTCTACAGATAATGCATTGTGGGAAATTCGCGTATCTACTGCGAAGTGATAAAATAAAATACAATTCTGTATCAAATTTATAGGCAAGACAAGTAGTTTGTTTAGGCTTGATTTGTAGGGAATTACAAACCTGCGCACATATATTCAAACATACATAACTATAGAATTAATTCTTGATGCGCACGTGAGAGCCACCAGTGTTTCTCACAGGTTCGCATTTAAAGTCTGTTTAGAGAGAATGGTGTCGTCTTAGCGGCCCCTAATTTAATAACTAATGATTGTTGCGACGGAAGTGAATTAATCAAAACTAACTTTAGCTGGAAAATATCTTCATTCAAGAACCGCTATAAAGCTAAAACAATCTGTTACCTTAAATTATCTGTTTATTACTGTAAAGCCACTTTGAAACAATCTACATTGTTAAAAGCGCTATATAAATGAAGATGACTTGACTTGACTTGACTATTTGCCCCCCTAACTGCCTATTTTTCATCAATTCGGCGCCACAGGGCGCCTAGACGTCCCCTAACTGCCTACTCTTCACCGTAGTCTTCCTCTCGTCTCGAGTAGCCTATTTGTCCCCCTAAGTGCCTATTTTTCATCCATTCATACTCGGGACCCCAAACTTCGCATGCTGATAGCCTAGGGTCCCACTGCCGCATATCTGATATTTCCAAGGACTCACACTGATCTTTCCAAGGACTCACAATGATCTTTCCAAGGACTCATACTGATCAAACTGGTCAAACTGAACCAAAGTTAGGAGAAGGGTGTACCACGAAAAAAACATACTCGGGACCCACCTAGGACCCTGAAATCTGGGATCTTGAACCGGGGGCCCCTGGACTACCACCGTGTCAAATTTGGAGCCCCTGCTCCTGGGAGCAGAGCAACAGGGGGAAATGCGTACAGACGTAGCCTTCGGCTAGGGGGGCTAGGTGAGTAAGGGAGAACCAAAGTGGACAGTGCGTTGTGTACTGAGACGCAACCAGATTCACTTCTGCTTGGCCGTAAAACTTCCATATTTGCTCCACCGTCTCGGGGTGGAGTCTTCAATCCCCTGGCCTCAGTCCCTGCATCGACAGGGTGTCTGCTCCTATATTCTGGCCCCCTGGAATATACACTGCCCTCAGAGAGAGTAATTTCCCCAGGGACCACAGGAGGATCTGGTGCGGCAGTTTGCAGAGTGGACGCGAACCCAGACCCCCCTCACGATTTATGTAAGAGACCACGATATGTTGTCTGTCCGGACAAACACATGACGGCCCCTCAGGTCCGGGAGGAAATGTCTCAACGCATTGAAGTCGGTCATCATCTCTAGGCAATGTGCCAAGAGAGATGATGACTCCTCCACAGACCCTGAGCTAAGCGGCCTTCCATTACCGCTCAATGGCAAAGAGCTCCCAACACCGGACCCTGGGACAGGAATCAATGTTTTCTCCATATAACCAAGGCACGGAGACACTGCCGTGTGATCTTGATCATACGGAGTGGGTTTTCCCTCTGGTGGAGAACCCTCTGGTCCTGAGCCACCACTGCAAAGGTCTCATGTACAGCAGGCCAAATGGTATCACTTTGGATGCTGCTGCCATGAGGCCTAACAGTCTCTCGAACTGGGGCATGCTAAGCGGGGCCAGAGCTGCATCTACGGGGCCCAAAAACACTATATTTTTGTTGTGCTCGGTATGAGGAGCTAGGTATGAGGAGCTAGACGACTGGGGCTGCTCAGCAGCATAAAGTTTATTTTAATTTTAAACACCATTTAAAATGTACATTACTTTTAAACCAAATGTCCTCCCTATTCTTTTTAAGTTGTTAAAGTGAAATATGAAAAACTTTTAAACAAATTTTTATTTAAGGTTATAATGATCCACTTTAGACATACTAACTATAACTGACTTTGCAACTATGTCAACTAGCAGTGATTAGAGTGTTAGGTTCGGGTTTGTGTAAGTACACATGTAGTTAGTTAGTAGAATGTCTGTTGGGACTCGGGAGCATCAAAATAAAGTGTAACCTTATATAATTATTCTGTTTTTGCTTCGACCTGAAGGAAGATGGCAGCTCGGTTACGGAAGCTAACCGAGTTCATTCAAGAATATTTTTAGAGAAAACTGGTTACACAAGATTCTTTCAGAAGTTTCCAAATGTGTGTCATCAGTGTTGAAAACTAATTTGCATGTATGTGTGTGTGGGTGGGTGTGTGTGTGTGTGTGGGGGGGGGGGGGGGGGGGGGGGGGGGGGGGGGGTGTAACCAATTTAGCTTGGCCGGTTTACTTTTCATTTTGTTCTAAAATCATCTGAATATTTAAAAAATAATTCCCTTCAAATACTTCTGTGTTAAAAATAAAGCTGATATGCACAACTGATATCTGGCTCAAAATCCAGCTGTTCTTGCTTTAAACAGGACCTCCATCTGCTGAATATGAGATAGAAATGTTTCTATGTTTCTTAGAAATAAAGGTTCCATGAATAACCTTTTAGTGCTCAGATCTTAAAAGAACCTTTTTGTATGTGAGGATTTTTTTTTTTTACTTTTTCCACTATAAAGAAGCCTTTGTGAAATGGAAAGATCCCACTGATGTTAAAGGTTCTTAATGGAACCAATCGATTCAAATAAATAACCTTTTTTTAACAGCGAAGAATAAAAAAAAACCTAAAACTGAGAAGTTTAAAAACGCTGCCGACCCCGTTTTGCGTTTTGAATCTCCGGAGGGCGTTTTAGTGAAGACGGTCAAAACGGAGGACTTGACAAACGATGACGCAGAGACTCACGCTCGGCTCTATGATTGGGTGTCATCAGTCATGGCGTATCCTTCCCTGATTCGTCAGCCACCCATCACATGACCCGTCCCCAGGAAGAAAACATACAATAACAGCCTGGACTACGTAACGTTCGTGACTGCAACATGGATAACGAAAGCGTTACTGACGTTGATGTCTTTGCTAGCAGCTGTTGTGCAAGTAAATAATGCATTTTACAATGCTATCACTGCCTATACATGCGCCTGTTTACACCGGCACGGGCATGCCCAGCGTTGGAGAATGGTCATGTGATCCGCGTTTTCAGTCGTTTTAATGTGGACGGAGATCAATTCTAATACGCAGCTAAACGCTGGTGTGGACGGAGATCGTATTCGTTTTAGTTCTCCGTTTCTAAACTAAAACGCAGTAGTGTGGATGAGGCCTAAGGTTAAAGGCAGCTGAATGTTTTTTTTTTCAGGGTTGGAGCAAAACTCTGCAGGAGAGGCCCTCCAGGATCAACGTTCCTCACCCCTGCTATAAAGTGACTGACAGGATTGCATTAACAGATTCCTCCTGAACTTACATTTTAAAAGTTCATATAAATATGTTTATTTGTATAGCTGCCATTTCACTATTCATAAGCAAATAAATAAATATGCATGATTCCTATCTGAACTGTTGATAGAAGTGACTTATTATTGCATTTGTAAGGTACTATGATATGGATCACACTTAACAGGCTTTATGTCTGTGTCCCTAGTGAAAAAAAAGTATACTTTATTGTATTTGAAATATATTCCCTTTTTCAATAGTACATTGCAAATATACACAAAAAAAATATACTATCTTTAAATATATTAAAAGTATATTAGCATCATGCTTTTTATCTATTTTTATAATACAACTTTTAACACACTTTAAAATAATAGTACTTTAGTATATTTTCTAAAAATATATTTAAAAGCAAGCACACTTTTAACATATTTCTAACAAGTGCACTATAAGTACATTGGTAATAAATATATGCTTAAATACACTTTTAAAAAATATGCTAAAAACAAGCATACTTTTAATGTATTTCTAACAAGTGCACTATAAGTACATTGGTAATAAATCTATGCTTAAATACACTTTTAAGAAATATGCTAAAAACAAGCATACTTTTAATATATTTCTAACAAGTGCACTATAAGTACATTGGTAATAAATCTATGCTTAAATACACTTTTAAAAAATATGCTAAAAACAAGCATACTTTTAATGTATTTCTAACAAGTGCACTATAAGTACATTGGTAATAAATATGCTTAATTACACTTTTAAGAAATATGCTGAAAACAAGCATACTTTTAATATATTCCTAACAAGTGTGTAACCCACCCAATTAATTGAGGCTGTGTTTTCATGTATTTTCATGTATGATTTTATATTTTTCCTTGCCTAATGCATGAAATGTTCAGACATATGTTTTATTATAATTTATTTCTTTTATTATTTTGTTTTTGCTGAGGGCCGAAACTAATAAAGAATAGAGAGCCTAAGTCCCGCCCCTCCGCTTCCGGCTCATGGGACCTTATTTCGGAAAAAATATGTATGGAAGTCAATGGCGAGAGATAACTTATCTTTTTATTCCGTCTGAACTGTCCCCTGAACTACACATATGATGTTTGTCAATTTAAAAGGTAAATATGAAAGTCAAGAAAGTCGCAGTTTGTCATAAAACAGAAGAGTAACGTTTAGTTGTATGTGAAAATCGCTCGATGAACTACATCTCTCGTCTCGCACTATGTAGCCTACGTCACAAGATCCGTTGCTCGTATGTGTGTATTCTGGCTCAAAACACGAGTCAGGCATGACGGCGTAACGTTAGGATTATAATGTAAGACTATAGAAAAAATGACAGACGTTAGCTTCAGTAAAGTTAGCTTCATTCATTGAGAGAAAAGGTATGACGTCGCATGTGCGCCTTCTGGGTTTGTAGTCTTTGTAATTACGTATTTTCACAGTCTTATACCTCAACAGTTTTACATCAAACTGCGACTTTCTTGACTTTAAAATGTATCTTTTAAATTGACAAACATCATATGTGTAATTCAGGGCACAATTCAAACGAGATCAAAATATTTGTTGTCTCTCGCCATTGACTACCATACAATATTTTTCCGAAATAAGGTCCCATGGTGGTCGACCGGAAGGGGAGGGACTTAGGCTCTCTATTGCGTCGATGGATGCTGACGTCACATTCGCGCCAGCTCGTTGAACAGAGAGATATGTGAGCCACATGTGTGGCTATCGTTTATCTTATCCATCGTCGTCAATATTCTTCTAATTTTATGTCTGAACTGTTTTATTGCATTAGGTAAGTCACAATTGTTTCATATTTTCATAAATAATGTTTAAGTTTGTGTTTGTTCATATAAGAAAATGTGGATGGTTAATGCTGTTCGTAATCGAGTATAAACTGGGCAATACAACACATGTAAAGTGTTTATGCTGTATTAGTATACTTGTTAAACCTGTTTACACATTTATGTTATGGGAATAATGTATTAAGTTTAAGAGTTATATGAATGTTTTATATGCATTTCGTGATGGGTGCTGACGTCACATTCGCGCCAGCTCATTGAACAGAGAGATATGTGAGCCACGTGTGGCTATCGTTTATCTTATCCATCGTCGTCAATATTTTTCTGATTTGATGTCTGAACTGTTTTATTGCATTAGTTGGCTTGATTTCAACGCTCCGTGGTCGTGTTGGATTCGCGCAGTGAGGCAGAAACGCGCTGGATTCCTATGTGGAAGAATCGAGTCATCTTGGCGACTCTTTCACGAGGAAAAAGATTCGATTTGTTCATCGTTCATCCCTGCAAAGTCTGTAGGCATTCACCTTCAAACGAACTGAATTGAACTGAGTCAATTACACTTCTATCCAAATGAACTGAACTGAGTCATATTCGCACGAACTGAACTGAGTCCATCACACTGAACTGAGTCAATTGCATTGCACTCAGACTTCATCACACTTACAAGGTTGAATTTAATTATTTTATTTTCATTTTATTTGATTGTCATTGATTGAATGGTATAGATATCTCATGTGATGTGTACAAAGTGATGCGTGCCTATGAAGTGAACAGCGAAGTGAGATTTCAGTGTACTGTTCAGTGAACTGATTGTTTCATTCATTAATTTCATTATTATTCATTAATTCATATTTCTGATTTTATTTCATTCCTTTGGTTCAATAATTTTTATTTTTATTTATCTGTCTAGTTAGGATTTTAGACACCAGTTAGTTTAAATAAGTGCAGTCACACATTATAATTTTTTAATATATTTTTTTATTAATGCAAGGTGTGACACCCCGAACCCAGGACTCCATATACTTTAAGTTGTGATTATAAGTATTTGGTGAGCTCAGACCCTAAGTAGATATTTTTCCTCCTTTTATTTTATGGTGTTATCCTATTAATGGGTTACAAGTGCACTATAAGTACATTTGTAATAAATATATGCTTAAATACACTTTTTAATGTGCATTTGTTATTGAAGACAAAGTGTGCTATTTGTAGTATTTGGATTAAGCCAAAGGTATTACGGAGAATATAATTTTTACTCAAACATAATAGACTTGTATATTGCTCGTAATGATTTTGTAATGTACTTGTAACACAGATAAAGTACACTTTATTATCACTAATCAAGTATGTATCTAGTCCCTACACAGGCATATACTTAAAGTATACTAAGTATACTTGAAGTTGTTCCAATTTAGTACACAAAAGTACACTAAATACACTTAAAGTTATGCTTTACTACAATTTAAATACAACTAAAATATACTTAGTACAAAATTAGTTGTTTCAAAATAGCACACTTAAAGTTAACTAATCCTTAACACACTTGAAGTATACTTATAATTAGTGTGGCTGCAAGTATACTTATTATATATTTTTAATATATTTATGGTATATTTCTTGTATGTTTCGAAGACACTTGTAATTAATTTGTAATGTACTTGTAACACAAATAAAGTACACTTTAATACACTAATCAAGTATGTAACTAGTCCTTACACAGGCATATACTTAAAGTATACTAAATATACTTAAAGTTGTTCCAATTTAGTACACAAAAGTACACTAAATACATTTAAAGTTATGCTTTACTACAACTTAATTACTACTAAAATATACTTAGTACAAAATTAGTTGTTTCAAAATAGCACACTTTAAGTTAACTAATCATTAATACACTTGAAGTATACTAATAATTAGTCTGGCTTCAAGTATACTTAACATATTTTTTTTTCACTAGGGATTACACTGTGTTTTTCTGATGTTTTATTGTTATAATGTAATTACATGTGTTCCAGTGCAGTTCGTTTGGTTGTAAACAATGTTTGTTAGAGGAAGTAATTTATGACAATTCATGCAAAACCTTGTGTTGTTTTAAAGATGCAAATTGTTTCCATCTGGACACACAGACACTGATTTCCATTCAACTTTGGTTCTTTATTTAAATGGCATTGATGAGCATGAAAATAACCGGTAACTGAGCTCGTCCAGGTGCCGATATTGACATTGCATATGTTCATTTTAACATTTGCTCTGTGTTTTAGCTTTTTTGACGGATTATTAGCTGTTAATGGTTAATGTTTGCTACACCCTGAAGTGACACAATACTTACAAGTACAGAAACAAAAAGCAATTCAATGTTTATACTTTTATAGTAAGAACGTGAACAAAAAAAATACATTTACAAAAAAAAAAGTTTTGGTGGCACATGTCTGCTTCCTTGATCACAGTAGCTAACAGTTTAAAGTTTGTAGTTTCTTAAAGGTCAAATTATATAAACAATACAGAGCATAAAGCACATCTCCAATTTATATTTACTTGCACAACAGCTGCTAGCAAAGACACCAACATCAGTAACACTTGTAATTCGTTATCCATGTTGCAGTCACTAACGTTATGTAGTCCAGGCTGTTATTGTATGTTTTCTTCCCGGGGACGGGTCATGTGATGGGCACATGGGTGGCTGACGAATCAGGGAAGGATACGCCATGACTGATGACACCCAATCATATAGTCGAGCGTGAGCCTCTGCGTCATCGTTTTTAAAGTCCTCCTTTTTGACCGTCTTCATTAAAACGCCCTCCGGAGATTCAAAACGCAAAACGGGGTCGGCAGCGTTTCTAAACGTCTCCGTTTTAGGTCTTCATTTTTGGCGTTGTAGTCTGGACGGGAAGTGCAAACGTAGTAAAAGGTCTCCGTTTCTAAACGAAAACGCAGTAGTGTGGATGGGGCCTTAGATTAAGACTCTGCCCATTACAGTAGTGGCCATTTTGAAAAGTGTAGTGTTCAGTTTTTTCCTCTTTTCTTTTAAATTTTGTCCACTGATTATGAAAATTGCTAAGAGGATATTTACACTGAGACGCAAAGAAATGACTGAACTGATTTTTTTTGTTCATCTTTGTTCAAAAGTTATGATGTCGCAAACTTAAAGAGCTTGACCCAAAATTGGTTCAGAGGCTGTAATGGTATTGCTTTATCGGAACCATGATCTGAGGGTCCATGCCAAATTTGAGAACAGCGCCACCTACAGGTCATGATATCTGTGTTCCTTTCTTGAAATAAATTATATCTGCGAGGATTTTCAGTCCGGATTTAGACCGTACCATAGTACAGAGACAGCTCTTGTTAAAGTCACAAATGATTTGCTCTTATCATCCGATCATGGTTGTGTCTCTCTATTAGCATTACTTGATCTTAGTGCTGCATTTGACACCATTGACCACAACATCCTTTTAAATAGACTCAAACATTATGTTGGCATTAGTGGAATTGCACTAGCATGGTTTAAATCATACTTATCTGACCGTTATCAGTTTGTAGCAGTAAATGAAGAGATGTCTTATCGATCACAAGTTCAGTATGGCGTACCACAAGGCTCAGTACTAGGACCGTTGCTGTTCACTCTGTACATGCTACCATTAGGAGATATCATTAGGAAACATGGAATTAGCTTTCACTGTTATGCCGACGATACTCAGCTGTATATTTCTTCAAAACCTAACGAAACCTACCAATTCACAAAATTAACGGAATGCATAGCTGATGTAAAAAATTGGATGACTAGTAATTTCCAACTACTAAATTCAGAAAAAGCAGAGATTCTAATTATTGGACAAAAAACTTCCACACGTAATAACCTACAATACTGTCTAACACTTGATGGCTGCTCTGTTAAGTCTTCGTCATCGGTTAGGAACCTGGGTGTGCTCTTTGATACCAATCTTTCATTTGAAAGTCACGTGTCTAGTATCTGTAAAACCGCATTTTTCCATCTTAAAAATATATCTAAATTACACCATATTCTCCATATTAACAAATGCGGAACAATTAGTTCATGACCTCAAGGCTAGATTATTGTAATGCTCCACTGGGTGGTTGCCCTGCACGCTTAATAAACAAACTACAGCTAGTTCAAAACGCAGCAGCTCGAGTTCTTACTAGAACCAGGAAGTATGACCATATTAGCCCCGTTCTGTCAACACTGCATTGGCTGCCTATTAAACATTGTATACATTTTAAAATATTGCTGATTACCTACTAAGCACTAAATGGTTTAGCTCCGCAGTACTTGAGCGAGCTCTCAACGCATTATAGTCCAGTCTTCCTACCATTGTCCGGGAAGCAGACACACTCTGTCAGTTCAAATCTAGATTAAAGACACATCTCTTTGACCTAGCATTCACATAATGCATTATAGACTTCTATAACTCAATGTTAGGCTGCATAGATTAGGTCAGCCGGAGTTGGGAACACTTCCCATAAATCCTGATGTACTCGTTACATCATAAGAAAAATTGCATCTATGCTAATTTTAGTCTTTGTTTATCCCGAGGTTTTCCCGCAGCCTGCCGGATCCAGGCCGTATCCAGATCTGACGAAGGACCTTCGCCTGGACCCGATGACAATGCAGTGCTGAAGTGCCAACTATCCTCTCCCTATGGAGGATCCCTTTACCACTCTACAGATTCTCTCCAAAGCACTCTCCAAAGCATTGTGGAACATTTGTGTATCTACCCCGTAGTGATAAAATAAAATAAAATTCTGTATCAAATTTATAGGCAGGACAAGTAGTTTAAGGCTTGGTTTGTAGAGAATTACAAACATGCGCACATATATTAAAACGCACATAACTATAGAATTAATTCTTGATGCGCACGTGAGCGCCATCAGTGTTTCTCACAGGTTCGCGTTTAAAGTCTGTGTAGAGAGAACAGTGTCGTCTTAACGGCCCCTAATTTAATAACAAATTATCCTTTTGACGGAAGTTAATCAATCAATTAACTAACTTTAGCTAGAAAATAACATTATTCAAGAACTGCTATAAAGCCAAAACAATCTGTTACCTTAAATTATAAATGTATCTCTGTAAAGCTGCTTTGAAACAGTCTACATTGTTAAAAGTGCTATATAAATGAAAATGACTTGACTTGACTTAAAAAAAATGCCTTTTTTGCTAATAACTTTTGAACAGTTTTGAACCGATTTTGTCAGGATCGGACAACCCATCAGTTTGCCATTATGAATTTAGTCATAATTTGCAATATCTTTTAAACAATTTGACATATCTTCACAAAATGTGGTAGGAATAAATGACAGCATGTCCCGAAGTTACCTGAGAAGTTTGAACACAGCGCCACTTATTGTTCCAGAGATATACGGGGTTTTTTTTTTGCAAAAACACATTGTTCACCGATTCCGACAATATCTCATTTGCCATTTTCCAACAATGGAACTGTGCCATGTTGAAGCAAATAAAAATACAAATGTCTGCTACTCCTCCTACAAATTTTTCTCAATTCTGTCCAAAATCAGCTTAGATGATCTTTGGAACAAGCCGCACAGAAGTGACTGAATATATTTTTTGATATTCGCAACTGTTGCCGAGATATTCATCTCTGAATGTGACCTTACCTGTTTGTTGCCTTATGCTAGTTAGCTTAGCATGCCAATCAAATAGTATGCTAATCAGAGGCTATTCTTTCTAATTTTAATTTTGACTATCAGGATAATCAGGTTATACATAATTTGTGTTAGTGACCATCTTAGATGGCTAATTGGTTATTATGCTAACTAATGTGTCACAGGTCGGGGGGGTCGACTAAGGTCTACACCCTCCCCTTTGACTAGTACCACTGAGGAGCAGACCAGAAACCAGCAGACAAGGTATTAAAAAATAAACAAGCTTTATTTTACTTAAAAGCAATTTGAAAATCCTAATTAAAATCTTCTCCTTCTTCTTGGGTTCGGTGAACGCTGGGGGAATGGCCACAACCCAACTGCGTGGGCACCTCGAGTCCGAAGGGAACGTACGCTGGACAGCAGGTAAGGACCCCAGGTACAGTTGGCTCTTCCGGTGTAACAATGCAGGGGGCTTACGGCTATGAAAGGGGCGTCGACTAGACAGCAGGTAAGGGCTCCAGGTACAGTTGGCACTTCCTGTATAACAGTGCAGCGGGCTTACGGCTGTGAGAGGGGCGTCGACTGGACAACAGGTAAGGACTCCAGGTACAGTTGGCTCTTCCTGTATAACAGTGCAGCAGACTTACGGCTGTGAGAGGGGCGTCGACTAGACAGCAGGTAAGGGCTCCAGGTACAGTTGGCACTTCCTGTATAACAGTGCAGCAGACTTACGGCTGTGAGAGGGGCGTCGACTGGACTACAGGTAAGGACTCCGGGTATAGCTGGCCTTGCCAGCATAGCAGTACAGCGGGCTTACGGCTGTGAGAGGGGCGTCGAGTGGACGACAGGTAAGGACTCCAGGTACAGTTGGCACTTCCTGTATAACAGTGCAGCAGACTTACGGCTGTGAGAGGGGCGTCGACTGGACAACAGGTAAGGACTCCGGGTACAGTTGGCACTTCCTGTATAACAGTGCAGACTTACAGCTGTGAGAGGGGCGTCGACTGGACTACAGGTAAGGACTCCGGGTATAGCTGGCCTTGCCAGCATAGCAGTACAGCGGGCTTACGGCTGTGAGAGGGGCGTCGAGTGGACGACAGGTAAGGACTCCAGGTACAGTTGGCTCTTCCTGTATAACAGTGCAGCGGGCTTACGGCTGTGAGAGGGGCGTCGACTGGACGACAGGTAAGGACTCCGGGTACAGCTGGCCTTGCCAGGATAGCAGTACAGCGGGCTTACGGCTGTGAGAGGGGCGTCGACTGGACGGCACGTAAGGACTCCAGGTACAGTTGGCTCTTCCTGTATAACAGTGCAGCGGGCTTACGGCTTAGCATTCACAGCGATCCTCAGAGAACCCCAGACTGTAACAAAGGAACAGAATGGATGGGCGCGTGACAGAACTCTATACATCATACGTGTAACCACTTCACTTCACTTGGGTGAATACACGCGGTGGGGCACAGCATCTCCACATACCACTCTCACCCACTCCGCGAAATTAAGGCCACGGTCCACTTCCTTCCCAATCTTGAATGCGCGGGGTTCACTGACTCCCGAGGGGAATCCCACCGATGGAACGCGGCTGGAGGAACAGTACACCATTTCACTCAAGCGATGGGACTGTAAGGAGAGAGGAATTGGCGACAGTGATCATTATCACCACAACTATCTTCACCATTTGGCGGCTGGGTTCCTCTTCTATTCCACTCGTCTCACATTCCATACATTGGGGTGTAAGGCAGCATTTAAATTCATCCAGTGAGAAAGTTGTACTTATCTTCATCCAGGTGGTGAGATTCAGTGCTGCTTGGTAGGAGATTCACCCTCGACCTCTCTATTCTTCGCCTCCCAGTTCTTCCACAGAGCAATCCCGTCAGCCGTCCCAATCCACAGAAGATCTCCCTCAGCCCATCTCACAAACACAAGACCACACGCAGCCCCGACCCAACACGGGGGGAGAACGACACTCAATCACCCGCACCTGCCTCCCCCTTCTCTTCTCCCCGTTCTGCTTTTATCGCTCTCTCGCAGCTACGTGTCCCAATCATTAGACAGCCGCTTAATCCGCCGCACCTGCTGTCACTCTACCATCAGCGGGTGCTGTCGCCATGGCAGCGACGCACCCGAGGCTGGCTTGGTGTTTTTCGAAACCGCTCCGGGTGGGAACGTTTCTCTGCGGCTTTTCGTTCCGCCTCTAGTTCGTCACCTCGTGACAAATGCTTTGGGGTTCTCAACTGAAAACTATTTTCGGCAGCCTGGTGAATGTGTCAACTGAGTGGCGTAATCTGTTAAGACACCTGTCCCAAATCTCACAGGCCAGATCGTAAGGGGTACTGCGGCCAGAAGTGGTTCAAAAGTTTCTTCTGTTCTAGACATTGTCTTTCTAAGAATTATTTCATCTGAACTTGTTAAATAATATAGATAATATTAAACATAAGTGTGTTTTTGTTTATTCTCACCTGAACGTCTGAACCGCATTGCAGAGGCCTATACAAACAAATCTCATCTGCACTGGTCATGAAAGTGTTCCATACAGTAAATTCTGTTTTTCTCCTTTTTGTTCTTGTAGGTCTGCACCATGGTTGCTTGGCTTGGCCCCGATAATCGCTGCTTGCGGCTATATTAAGTCTTGTTTTCTGAACGATTTATCAAAATTAAGTGAGTTTTTGCTTAGCATGGACACAAATCTGTTTTCCTTTTGAATTAAGTTTATTGGCAGATATTTTTTCTTGTTTTGAGCTGAAAATAAGATGTTCTTATCTTAGTGATACATGTTGACTTATTTCTTTGCACAAAATAGCAAAAAATAGCACAAAGGCACAAGAGAAGGACCAACTCAGTTTTAAGTTTAAGTAACCAAAGAAATACCAAAACTAAAAAATAATGACTTGTTTCAAGGTCCCTGACATAATCAGGTGTCTTAACATCACAGACCCTAATGGAAGAAAAGAGCATCGAGATGGTGTTTTTACAAGCATGTAAAATGATCAATTTCCATAAGGATGATATCAGTTACTGGTTATTTTCATGCTCTGCGATGCCATTTAAACGAGGATCCTTGTGATGCAGCAAAGTCAGAACGGGAACGAGTCTCGGCGTCTCCACACTGAATTCCTGATCCGCAGGAGGTTTTCCATGAAAGGTAATGGATAAACATTTATATTAGGAATAAAAAAGCTTTGAAAGAACACAGAGGCTTAATAAATCAGTCGTGTTTGATCTTCAGTCTGTTAATGCAGATCAATTCTAATCTACTGTGATATTGATCATATTGTACTCGTTTGTCACTTCTTTATTTGTCATTATTCAAGTCAAGATGTTTTTCCATTTAATCTGACCTTTAAGATTGAAATGACTGCACAATGTGGTTACAGATGCATTTTTTAAAGATAAATTGTCATAAAATACTGTATATTTTGTTATATTGTTAGGCTATATTAATCTTATAAATGCTTATTGCATTTTTTTTAACATGGCACTGCATTCCTGATAACTTTTTAATTATTTTATGAGTTTCTTGTCTTGAGTCTTTTCAGTGGCACACTATAAGAGAACTGCACGTTTTTAAAGTAAAAAACAGATTAATATGCATTTTTTTTATCCAACCTTTTTAAAGCCTACTATTAATCTATTTTTATCTCATTTTTATGTATCTCATAAAAGTTTTATTTTATTTCAGTGAACAAACCTGTGAGCAACCAAGATGATCCAAAAAATGACTCATCTACTTTTTTTACTAGGTGAGATTGATACTGACTGAATGTCATTGTTTGTTAAAGCTACAATATGTAAGATTTTTTTAATAAAATATTCAAAAATCACTTGCACAGTGTGATATATTTCCTGCAGTTGTGTACTTAGAGAAATTCCAAATTTGCTCATCCCGGAAAACATCGCCTGTCAATGACGCAATATCCGCGTTATCCCTGGTTTCCAGCCACTCGTACTGCCATAGTAACCATTGCGACAGACATGGATAACTGCGTTACATCTAGCGGCACACTCACGCTGTTGTTGTTTCGTTCAAACATTATGGACCATGGCAAGAAGACTTTGGGAAAAAAGGAGAACTAACACGAGGATCAATATCAGCGTGGCGTTTTCGAGATGCCGAGAACTTCACGTCCGTGACAAGACTTGACAGAGCTTCACGAGTCACGAATTGACAGGGACGCGCTCTTACATGAACTTTATTAGACAGGTTAGCAAATGTACATAAAACTAATCAATGTTAAATAGCTCAAAATGATGAAATGTTAGAATATGATCTGTATGTTATTCTAATGTTGATCTAGCTTACTGCTAGTCTCATATAGCCAACAAACTAAAAGATAGAATAACATTTATAACTTTCAACACACTCAAATGCAGTTTAGTGTGATAGTGTAGAGCAAGTGAGACAGCGCTGCGTTACCTCACAAGTTGAATTAGTCTAATAAACTGACCTATGAGTAGTAATACAGCACTTGTGGGTACGTTAGTTTGGTAGAAATGTCCTCATTGCTTTATATCCGCGGGACTCGCGTGTGATATCTGTCCGCGAGTGATATCTGTGATATCTGACTCGCGTGTGATAATCGCGCTCTGCTTCATACCACAGTCATGATAAAAACATCAATGTATTCACTCATCCATAAACATTATTAGATCCATTAGCATGAGCACAAGTCCCATCATTCCGCTTATCACTGCGTCATCAAACTACGCCTTTGTTATTTTAAGAGGTTAACGACCCCTAGCGGTGGAAAACAAATTACATATTGTAGCTTTAAAGGGCACCTATTATGCCCCTTTTCACAAGATGTAAAATAATTTTCTGATGTCCCCAGAGTGTGTATGTGAAGTTTTAGCTCAAAATACACCACAGATATTTTTTTTACAGCATGTTTAAATTGTCATTTTTTGGGGGCTGAGAAAAGCACACCGCTTTAGTGTGTCTCCTTTAAAAGTTAATGAGATGCGGTTCCACGCACAGGGGGCGGAGCCTAACCAGCTCGCACTCAGAGCCAGCACAATCTCATCTCCCAGAAAGATGACAATATCAAAACAGAAACTCACAGTAACAGTGTTCGAGTCGGACAATAATGCCCACAGAGCTAGAGAATATGCAGAATAGAGACAGGACAGGTGTGTTTATTTTAATTACGTTTATAACTTATATGCCATCTGCTCCACTATTAACAAGCCTGCTGTAGTATAACGTAAGACCCCGTCTGAATGATGACCAAAATATACTGATGAGTTCAATTAAGTTGACAGCGAAGTACACAAAACACTTGTTACAACTAACAGTAAACAAATACACACCTTTTCAGTGGGTGCTTTATAATCTGGTAAACTGTGTATCTGTAAAACGACTCGATGAGCTCGAGTGTCATAAAGTGCTCGCTCTCACTTTCATTTCTGCCGTGATCAGTAACGTCAGTCCTGTCGCTCCGGAGACTGTACGCTGGATCACGAGAGCAGTTGAGCTGATCAATCCTCGAGTAACAACGAGAGTAAATGAAGACTGCTATGTTTATTCTAACATCCAAAAAACAAAACATCTCAATCGCTTTCGGAGACATTCTCCAGCTGCTCCAGCGTCGAAACAATGGCGGACTGTGTCCAGCTCACTCAGGGCGGGTCTATGCTCGAACTGCAGTGTCAATCAACAGTCGTGGGTGGGGCTTGTGCAATTCTACGTCACATTGCATTGATTCTGAGAACAGCTCGTTCTGAGACAGTGCTTATGATTTATGGGGATTTTAAAAAAAAAACACTGGTTGGATTTGTATCATTATACATATCATTGTATCATTATCATTATAATAGGTGCCCTTTAATATAACTATTTAGTATTCATTGTTTCATATTTATCCACTTAATAACAAGTAATAAATGTCCTGGATTGGATAATGTGATTTGCAGTGTTATCAGGAACCTAGTCACAGTTTGTTTTATAAACTTCATTGGTAAAACATTAGATAACGCTTTATTTCGATAGTCCACTTAAGTCATTCGACTAACTATAAGCAACTTTGCAACTTCATGTCAACTAACAGTCATTATAGTATTAGTAGAATGTCAGCTTAATGTCTGATAAATCTTTATTTTGATGTTCCTTGACAGATATTCTGCTGACTATAAGTAACTTTGCTACTACACGTCAACACGTCAACTAAGCCGAACCCTAACCTAACAGTCTAACAGTCTACTAATACTCTGAACGTCTAAAATTAACTATATCAAAAAAAGTGTAACCAATTACTGTAGCAAGAACTACCAAAAATAAACACAGATGTTTAACCTCACATTATACAGTATATGTGCTGATTTAAAATCAGATTCCATCCTTCCAGAATTGACTGTCAATGAAATTACAGATCAGAAACTAAATGAAACCTGCTGGTGTTTTATTTAATACTGTGCTGTCTACAGGCTTCGTGTCGAAGACCTCGTGCTACTTCATTCTGATCCAGGAACCAAAGACCTGGACCGAAGCCCAGTCATTCTGCAGGGAGTATCACCTGGACCTGGCCACGGTTCAGAGCGATCAGGACAGATCTAAGATACAGGAGATCACCAGCTCACTGAGTTGGATAGGACTGTACGATGGCTTATGCGCTTGGCGCTGGTCCTTCCAAGATCAGGACTTAGTGTTTCAGAACTGGGGGCTCTCGGAAGACACGACCACCAGGACTCAGAGGAAGTGTGGCGTGATTTCATATGACGGAACCTGGCATACTGCCTCTTGTGATGAACAAAAAAACTTTTTTTGCTTCAAGCGTAAGTAAAAAAAAATATTTAAAAAATTGTATGGGGTTGTGAAGAATTGTTATTTTGCTAAAGCCTTGTCTCTCTTTGCAGCTGATTTGCATTTGTTAAACATCCTTTGCATTTATTGAATTTTGCAGATACTTTTAAAGTGAGTTGCACTGCATTGGAGGTACAAAAGATTGGAATTATTAAGATTTTTTTTATGTTTTTTATGTCTCAAATGCTCATCAAGACTGCAAAATGAAATGTATTTATGTCATCAAAGCTGAATTTTCAGCATCATTACTCCAGTGCTCAGTAATTATTATTATCAATGTTGAAAACTATTTTTGCTGTTTAATATTTTTGTGGAAACCATGATTTAAAAAAATTGGACACTACCATTCAAAAGTTTGGGGTCAGTCATTTAAAAAAAAAAAAATGTGGGATGAGCACCCCAACAGGACGGACTCAAGGACAACGACACAGAATAGGAAGGGACAGTCAAGGGTGACGTGGACCACCGATTGAGAACGATGACCACCCTCATAGTGAATATCGCAGATGAGCGATTTGGAACCGAGGCACCCAAGCCTGCTCCATCTGCATATGCTCCAAGCCACACAGAGTAAGGAAAATTCAGTGCCTCAGGGACGAACTCCGGCTGCTAAAGAGGCAATACAAATCAGCGGGGGAAGTCGAGAGGGCAGAGTTCCACAGAAGGAGGCGGAAGGAGAGAGCCAGGAAGAGGGCTGCATTCTTGGCCAACCCATTTAAGTTGACAACTTCCTGTTGAGCAATAAGTACATTGATACGTCTGTGCAAAAGGGAGGATTACCAGGAGTTCCTGGTTGTCTGGAACATACAGGCGTGGTAACCCAGCTCATCGGGGAAGCAAGAGAAGGCAGAGGGGACCTGGCTGTTTTGTGGCTGGACCTCACCAACGCCTATGGCTCAATACCCCACAAGCTGGTGGAGGTCGCACTGGAGAAACACCATGTACCGCAGAAGGTGAAAGATCTCATCCTGGACTATTACAGCAAGTTCAGCTTGAGAGTCTCCACTGGCCATCTAACATCTGACTGGCACCAGCTGGAGGTGGGGATAATCACTGGCTGCACCATCTCAGTGACCCTCTTTGCACTGGCAATGAACATGTTGGTCAAGGCAGCTGAAGCAGAGTGCAGAGGCTAGAGTAAGGCAACCTCTTATAAGAGCATTCATGGACAACCTCACAGTGACAACAACGGCGGTACCAGGAGCCAGGTGGATCCTCCAGGGGTTGGAGAGACTCATGTCATGGGCACGCATGAGCTTCAAACCTGCAAAGTCCAGGTCTCTGGTCCTAAAGAAGGGGAAGGTTACAGACAGATTCCGCTTCAGGCTGGGAGATCACCAGATCCCGTCAGTCACTGAGAGACCAGTGAAGAGCCTTGGGAAGGTCTTCAACTGTAGCCTGAATGACAGAGACTGCATCAAGGCAACCGGTGCTGACCTGGAGGGATGGTTGAGAACAGTGGATAAGTCTGGGCTCCCTGGAAGATTCAAGGCCTGGGTCTACCAGCATGGAATCCTCCCACGAATCATCTGGCCTCTGCTCATCTATGAGGTCCCCATGACAGTGGTGGAAGGTTTTGAGCAAAAGGTGAGCAGCTATCTGCGCAGATGGCTGGGCCTGCCACGTAGCCTAAGTAACATCGGGATGGGAACACCAACAAGCTCAGGCTCCCTTTTAGCTCAGTCAGGGAGGAGTTCATCGTTGCACGGACACGGGAACACCTGCAGTACTCTGGATCTAGAGATGCCAAAGTGTCCGGCGCAGGGATTGTTGTGAGGACAGGGAGGAAGTGGAGGGCAGCCGAGGTGAGAGATGCGGCTCAAGCACAAGGCCATCCTTGGAACAGTGGCGCAAGGCAGAGCCGGACTTGGGAGTCTAACAGCGACCCGATATGACTCTGCCAGCGGAAAGGAGAGGCAGAGACTGGTACAGGAGGAGGTGCGAGCTTCAGTTGAGGAAGAGCAAACCAGCAGAGCAGTGGTCATGCGGCAGCAAGGTGCCTGGATGAAGTGGGAGCAGGCGATGGAGAGGAGTGTCACCTGGAAGGAAATCTGGAAGTGGAACCCCCAGAGAATCAAGTTCTTGATTCAGGGGGTCTATGACATCCTCCCAAGTCCAGAACACATCCTGAGCAGCTGCTCCAAGGCACTGGGTGAGGGCCGGTATCGAT
>NC_136877.1:52240833-52300833 GCF_949152265.1 Phoxinus phoxinus
ATTTCAGATAAAAATATAAGTAGGCTATGAAACTGTGTTTATTCACTACTCTTGTCTTCAAAAGCTGTTTTCAACCTGTGCGTTTCTTTTGAAGAGAATTAATAGAGGATCCACATTAACGCCTAAATCTTAAATAATAGAGGAATCTGAAAAGTTGAAACAAATCTATTTATTTATTGTTTCTTTTTTTTTACTTATTCAGAAAAATATGTTATGAAATTACAATGTTAGCCAGCAAGACACTAAACAAATACAGAAATTGTGCTGGAACTTCTTGTGATTATAGAATTACTTTTTACATTCTCATTATTTAATATATGATGAATGATTATGAATGAATGATTATATGAATGATTAAATCAGGTCACAAACTGTTATAATGTAGCGGTTTTAAAGTTTAGAATAATAATATTAAACGCGTTTTAGTCCTGTGTAGTTTAACCCTGTGGAATGTAGGTTTTCTAAAAAATCTGAAAATATATATTTTTACTTTTTGTTCATGTCATACTACAGTGTAAATTTGACAACATTCATGTTAAGAGATACTTTAATCACATTAAACTAAAATAAATGAATTGCATGATTTTCTTTGACTTTTTAAACCAATAGTGCACACGGTAGAATAACATAAATTATTTTAAAATGTATGCAAATCCACACTTTTCTACTGTTTAATGCCCAAATGTTATCGGTGAAATATATTTTTTTGCATTAACGCTGTTTTTGTCTTCTGTCTCCCACAACATTTAAAGCCTTTCCATAAATTGTGCTTGTGTGTGAATTTCATCAAAAAGAAAATTTAATTTAATGCTATTTTTATTATTTTGAAGTCCCTTGCATAGGCATAATTTATACCATTTTTAAAAGGACAACATTAACTAATTTACCATCTAATAATCTTGATAGTAGCCTAATATGAGTGAGCCTATAGACTAAAGTCTTTGCTACAGTGTTACTACTTATTATGAATAAATCATTGTTTACTGCCCTCTTGTGGTGAGACCGAGCACGTGCCTACTGTAAATGATATAGGTTAAACTGATTAGATATAATATTAGATATATTGAAGAGTTTATCTAATCTGGCACTGGATGCAAATTATTCACCATAGAAGAACCAAACAGTTGGACATCAACTGAAGGCTAAATGAATGTCGATCAGATTGCATTAAAACTGTGTCAGATTATGCTGTTCCTGATTAAGAAATGAAAGGATCTGAGTTGGTTAAAAAAAAAAAAATGTATTCCCAAACCAGGACTGAACGATTCGCTGAGATCTCACTTTCACCTAAACTCGTGGTAATAAAGAGGCAGATTACTATTTTAAAAAATATAAATACTTTCTTTTTTTTTCTTTTTCTTTTTTTTTTAATGACGGGTAAATAAGACAAGTTGATTTACATGCAAACCCAATCTCAGAAATGTTCGCAGTGCTGTTGTCGTCGTCCTCTTCTACTGTAATACGCAAACTAATGAGAGAATGCCATTGCATTGCATTAGTTTGGACTAAACTGTAAATGCCTATATTTATTGCATGAAACGATCCCTCTGTTCTTCTGTTCGGTTTGGGTTATTTAATCTCATTCAGCTGGTAATGTTGAGACGGGACAGGCAGGGTTGAGTTTAGTGTGTGTAAGTTAGCTGGTGATGTGGAGACAGGACAGGCAGGTCGGCACAGTTTTCCTCAGGTGTGTGTTGAAAGACTTGCGAGCTTCACCTGTTGCGTTGGCTTTAATATTTTTACATAACGAGTTTGGTGAGTGCTTCAGTTTAGTTCGGCCACAGGTTTCCTGTAAGCCTCTCCGACCTCACAGGCTACATGGTAAGTTTGTGTTTGTTTTGTTAAAATATCTATGCGTCAAACTTGCAACGATAAAACAATAAATACAGTGAGCTGCACATGTGATGCCACTGCTAACGATCAACACAAGCGCTGTTCCTGTCGCTGCATTAACATGTCTACTACACACAGCGATACTTGAGTAAGAACGTTTCGTTAGCTATAGGTTGCAGATGACATATACTTTACTTGACCCATACAATTCATTTAGCTGGTTTAAATTAGTGTATTTAGGTTGATTCACCAACATTAAATAGCCTACTATTTTTTACTTAAATTAGCTATTTTAGATGTTATAATTCTTCAGTGTAGAAATGCTGTAATACTGCACTGATTGTTGATTTGAATCTGAGGAGTGAAATATATCTCATTCTGTGCATGTTTTCAAATGTCATAAACTCATTTGCATGCTTTATTGTGGCTTAGCTAGGTGTGTATGTGAGTGTTTGTGCTGTCATCATTGACGTCTCATATTTTGGGTTAAAAAAATGCAAATATGGACAAACCCAAACGTTGGATCAAAAATGCAATTTAAAAATGTAACCCAGTGGCTTTTGGTTACCCAAAAACAACCCAGCATGTTTTAGAGTGTAGCATGCTTACATTGCTATAACGCAACTGCTTTTGCAACTCATCATGATCAAGTCATCAGCCCGATTTTACCTAACAGGGAACAGAATTCTGGCAAATTGTGAACAAACGTTCTTCCAAAAGCGTTAATAGAACATTCGTTCAAAGTTCAAATCTGGTCTTCAATAATGTTCTCAAAACGTCAGCACAAAAACATAATTTATACAATGGAATGTTCCCTTAACGTTCGAATAAGGAACAAAAAAAGTTTTTACAAAACTGGATGTTTTGACAATTCAGAAAGCATTTGAAAATGTTCATACATTAGTAAAACAAGTTCTTAGAACATATTTTTGTTAGCTGGGTATTCCACAGGTCTTTAAGTTGTTGTTGTGGTTGTTGTTGTTGTTTAAATAACTTATGGAATAATCCCAGTACAAATACAGTGCTCTGGAAGTTATTTAACCGTATTCCATCTGTCCATCTTCTGTATTGTGTCACAGGATTCTGATTCAGTGTTTGGGGCGTCAGGTCTGATTATGGAGGTGAGATTCGAATTAACTTCTTATTCTTATTAAATCACTTAACAATACGAATATATCAGAGTCCAGCCAGTCCATTTGACACACAGCTCATGTAAAGATCTTCACGTCTGTAGTTGAGGATCATCTGCCGGCAGTAACAGTGCATGTACACATAAAACCCCCTTTAGTTTACACTCGTACAAAATAAAGGTTCCAAAATTAGTTTTTTTTTTGTGTGTCAATAATGCCACAGAATAATTATTTTGGTCCCCAAAGAACCTCTCAATGAAAATGCTTAAAAACTTCATTTTCTTTTCTTTCTGATTGTAAAGAACATTTTAATTATCTAAAGAACCTTTAGTGATTGCATTGACGTTAGAGGTTCTTCATGGAACCATTGATGCCGATAAAGAAGCTTTATTTGCACATGTGAAATGTATGAAGGAGAGTCCATATATGTGCTTTTTACTGTTTTGATCCAATCTGAACTCTTTATTTCTGATTTTGTCTCCACTAGAATGGGATCAACAGCTCCTTGAATCCTTTCTATTCAAACCCACAGGTATCAGTGACTATCTCACACTTACATTACCGTTCAATAGTCTGGGGACAGAAAGATGTTATCACTTTTATTCAGCAAGGATGCATATTGCATTAGATTTCTATTTCATATAAATTCCGGGTTTTTTTTATTACTTTTTTGTTTTTCATCTAAGAATCCCAAAAACAATCAAATGTATCACGGTTTCCTCACAAATATGAAGCAGCACAACTGTTTTCAACATAAATGTTTCTTGAGCATCAGATCATTATTACACTGATTTCTGAAGGATCATGTGACACTGAAGACTGGACTAATGATGCTGAACATTCAGCTTTGATCACAGGAATAAATTACATTTTACAATATATTCACGTAGAAAACAGCTGATTTAAATTGTAATATTTCACAATTTTACTGTTTTTACTGTATTTTTGTTCAAATAAATACAGCCTTGGTGAGCAGAAGAGACTTTTTTTCAGAAACATTAAAAATCTTTCTAACCCCAAACATTTTAGTTGCATTTGTTTCCTTGCGTATTATAAATCACTTTGACATAATTGATGCGTATGTTCTGTAAATGGCATTAAATCCTCACATGTTCTGTTGAATGCGCTTGTGTTTGCAGGATTACGACGTGAAACCGGTTCATGAAGAAAACATGTTAGCAAGCGTAACGGGACAAAGCAACGGCGTTCATCATTCGCCTCTGTTTCCAGACTTTACTGTGGACAGCGATCCTTTCCCGCCTCCAGACTGGGTTGTGTTTCCTCCAGCTGGTTTTAATGAAGATAACACATCGGATGTGTTTCAAACTACATCAGGCTTTTGGGATGAAGAAACAGACATTTTCCAGCCTTTTAAAGACAAGGTGGACTCTGATCTGACACAAAGCAGCTCAACCAATCAGAACACAGAATCCTCGTCTTCAGCCAATCAGAGGGATCCTCTGCTGGACTTCATCCTCTCCAGACGGAAGACATCCCAAGCCACTCCTTCTTTCACATCAGCGCTCGATGTATTCCAAGAAACGTCCAGCTTCTTCTCCAACACCGATCCAGTGTCTGATGATATTTTCAAGACCAACATCTCTGACATCGAGGTGTTTGATCCTCTGTTCGACTTTCAGGATGACGTTCTGTCCAATCAGAAGAGCAATACTGATCTGCCTCTCATCGGTCAAGAATCGAGGCTGGACGTTCGAATGTCTCACGTTGGTTTGCAAAACGGAGCCGTTCAAGAGATTCCTCACACAAACAGCTCCAACGGAGGCCTGGTGAGAACATCTTTAACTTTTATACTATGATAGATATACACAGATATTATAAAATACAATCTTTCTCTTCGAAATCAAAATATCGATGGCTCATGCTGCACTACGTAGATTTTTGTCCAATCAAATGCTCTCTACACTAACTAACCCATGGGAATCGAACCCAGGGCCGTGCCGTTGCAAGCAGCACCGCTCTACTGTTTGAGTTACAGGAAAGCTGTGTTTCATTCAGTCCTTTCAGCGATGTCATAGGAGTCTGTAATTATTTGGGTTAGGGTTCGTTTTGTCGCACATCATGTGGGTGTTCAAACACAGTCTGTCCACCATCTTCATTCTGTTCTCAGACAGGACTATAATTATGTGATGTTTACAGCTGGCTTTCAAATAGTTTTGATGTTAGGTCACCATTGGGGTTGTCTTAAAGTTAAGACAGTTTTTAGGATTTTTTGTGGAGTTACACCGTGTCCTAACCAGACGCGATGCGATAAAATCCAGCGACAAATAAGGTGTCTGTCCAGACATGGCGTGACTGCGAGATGCGTACAAATCAGTCAAAAACAGCCAATCAGAACAGCATGTGGGCGGAGTCTCAAAATGCTGAGCCAATCAGAACAGTGTGTGGGCGGAGTCTCAAAATGCAGAGCCAATCAGAACAGTGTGTGGGCGGAGTCTCAAAATGCAGAGCCAATCAGAACAGTGTGTGGGCAGGCTCTCACGGCGAGTGCACAGCACCAGAGAGTAATCTTAAAGAGAGTAATATTTCACCTTTTAAACATTATTCAAATCCATTCTGAGTTACTAAAACAATCTTTGTCAAATAATACACTTGTTTCTTCACAGTTTGAACGTTCTTGTTTCCATTTGTTTAATTTCAAGATCTGAGGTGAATTTTCCATTGTTGCTTTTACAGCTCAAAGCTGGAGCACTAAATGATATTCAAAGTCACATGACACGCTTTTAACATTTAAATAAAGCACATAAACAGTGCCTGAGATTATTATTGCCACACTTTGTGTTTGTTGTTGCAGCGCGACGGCGCAGAAAAATAGAAACCGTTTCTAAAATACAATCATCGTGGCGTCGCGTCGCGGCTGGTTAGGACAAAAACTCTGATTAACATGGAAAAGATATCTTTTATCGCGCTGCGCGTGTAGTTACGGTGCAGATCCACTTGTCTGTGCAACACTTCTGTCGCGCCGCACTCCCCTTTATTCCTATGGGTGACGTCATGCAACTTTGACGCACTCGCAAAGCATTCCGGGAAGGCGGCGCTGCATTTGAAAAACTGCTGCGAGTCAAAAAGCTGGCCGATGCTTATCTTTATGCAAATTAATCCGTTGAACGCGCCACGACTATCCAATAGAAGTAGAGCACATGGAGACGGGGGGAAGTCTCTCGCAGGTCCTTTGTTTAACATTCAAGTTCAAGTTCAAGTTCAAGTCTTTATTTTTGCCAGAACGACACAAATCGCCTGGAATTCATTTTGGTGCTAATTTGGCTCACACAAGACAATACAAGACACTGGACAAGAATAACAGCACATCATCAGGCATGACATGTACAATAAAAACAGAAAATGTTTGATAAATAATAAAAAAATAATAAAAAATACTTGGATTGCTACCCAGGAATATATACAATAAATAATCAAACAGATCAAAACAAAGTTATTGTGCATTTAGTGACCCTGAGAAGAAGGACATAGCTGTTACAACTGCAGAGCAGTTAAGGATTATTGGTGTGAATTGATGGCCCTCACAGCCTGCGGGTAAGTGCTATTTAAAAAACGGGTTGTTCTGGATCTGATACTTCCTAGCCTTCTACCTGATGGTAAGGGGGTGAAAAGGGAATTAGCAGGATGTGATGAATCTTTGAGAATCTTTAGACCAGTTTTGAGTAGATGGGTGTTATAAATGTCGTAGATCTTAGGGAGGTCTAGCCCAATTATTCTCGAGGCTGTCCTGACTACCCTATTCAGTGAAGACTTATCATCCGCTGAGCAGTTCCCCCACCATACAGTGATGGAGAAAGTAAGAGTGCTCTCTATCACAGCCCTATAGAAGTGGAGCATTCCAGCCTTGGACACTTTAAATTTCCTGAGTTGTCTTAAAAAGAAGAGTCGCTGCTGAGCTTTTTTAACAATCTGGCTGATGTTGATGTTCCATTTAAGACTGGATGATATAATGGTCCCAAGGAACCTGAAACTTTCCACCCAATCTACAATTTCTTCCTTAATGGCCAAGGGCTGGAGCAACTTACTATTTTTGCTCCTAAAATCGACAACCATCTCCTTGGTTTTGGAGATGTTGAGGGACAAGTTGTTAACTGAGCACCACTCAGCCAACAGAAACACTTCTGTTCTGTAGGCCGATTCATCATCATTGGTGATGAGGCCCACCACAGTCGTATCATCCGCAAATTTAAAAATCTTGACTGAATCGTCATTAGTATAAAATGAGTACAAGAGGGGAGACAGAACACACCCCTGGGGGGCGCCAATGCTGGTGGACATTGATTTTGACAAGAGGTTATTAACCCTAACCACTTGAGATCTATCAGTTAAAAAGTCAAGGATCCACTTACATATGGACTCCTTAACACCCAACCCCAGGAGTTTGTCACACAATCTCTTTGGTATAATATTATTAAAAGCAGAACTAAAATCAATAAACAATACCCGTGCATATGTAGCTGAACCTTCCAAATGTTGAAGAATGTTATGGGTGCAAAGAGAAACAGCATCTTCAACAGACCTGTTCTCCCTATATGCAAATTGGAAAGGATCAAGTGACGTAGTTGTAAGATGATTGGCCACTAATCGCTCAAAAACGTTCATGATAACAGAGGTTAGCGCCACTGGTCTGTAGTCATTCAAGCAACTCACATTTGACTTCTTGGGCATAGGAATGATTATGGCTGATTTAAAACACGCTGGGACTTTACATAGTCTGAGGGACCAGTTAAAAATGACAGTAAAAACATACGACAGTTCATTGGCACACCATTTAATAGTGGAAGCCGAGACCTGGTCGGGGCCTGCTGCCTTCCTGCAGTTTTGTTTCCTCAACAGTTGTCTGACCTCATTTTCTTCTATCAGAAAAGGTGGTTCAGAAGGAGCTATATTACTGAGGTTAGAGCTAACTGTACATTCAGAGTTAAATTCAAATCTACAGTAAAAATCATTTAGCTTGTTAGGTAGCAAGGGATCATCACCAAGAACTGCGTGACTGTTTTTATAGTTGGTAATCTGTTGAAGGCTTTGCCAAACACCCCTGCTGTCATGAACACCCAGCTTAGCTTCCAGCTTAGCCCTGTAGTTAGCTTTTGCCTTTTTAACAGCCCGTTCAAATGCAACATTCGAACGCTGGGTCAAATCCACGCCCATAGCGGTAAACTTGAGCAACGCCCATCAAAGTACAAATGTGGGGAGGCGTCGCGACACCATCCAACAGTCGTGTCGCATTAGACCTAACCAGACACGATGCGATAAGATCAAGCGACAAATCATTTGTCTGTCCACACTAGATGCGACGTGACTGCGACATGCGTACAAGTCAATCAAACCCCACAGCCAATCAGAACAGCTTGTGGGCGGGCTCTCGCGTCAAGTGCACGGCACCAGAGAGTAATCTTGACGGCAATCGCTAGAAAATGGATAAGTAACTACATAATCAAATTCACAAATATTACACCAGTTAAACATTATTTAAATACATAGGCTACTAAGGAATTACTAAAACAATCTTTGTCAAATAATAAAATAGAATTGTTGCGTGTCGCTGTCGCGGCTGGTTAGGACAAAAACTCAGCATTTTAGTTTTTATCGCATTTTTATCGTTTTAAGACGCATTTTATCGTGTGTCGCGGCGCGTGTAGTTTGCACACGGTGTTAGGATGCTTCTGTAATACCCTTTTTGGTTACACTTTATTTCGATAGTCCACTTTAGACATTCTACTAACTATAAGTTACTATAACTGAAGCCATTTTCATCTTTTACTGATTTTGAGAGGGTTATACATGCTTTTATCACAACTCGCCTGGACTATTGTAATGCTTTATAAGTAGGTATTAACCGGGCCTCCCTCTCCAGATTACAAATGGTTCACAATGCTGCCGCTCGAATCCTTACCGGAACTCGCAAGCGAGATCACATTACGCCTGTTCTTCCCTCCCTTTATTGGCTACCGGTTTGCTTTAGAATACATTTTAAGATTGTGTTGTTTGTTTTTAAAGCTCCTTATGGTCAAGCCCCAGTTTATATCTCTGAACTACTGAAGCCGCACGCTCCTCTGAGGTCAAGCTACTCTATTTTTGTCTTTAGAACGGCTGAAAAACAGGGGAGATCGAGCATTTTCAGTCGTGGCCCCAAGGCTGTGGAATGATTTGTATTCGTGATCTGTCTGATCTGTGGTCGTGCTTTAAAAATGTGAAGGCTGTGGAATGATTTGTATTCGTGATCTGTGTGATCTGTGGTCGTGCTTTAAAAATGCGAAGGCTGTGGAATGATTTGCCTCTGCATGTCAGATTGCCCCCAGCCTTCACATTTTTAAAGCACGACTTAAAACTCACTTTCATTCATTGGCCTTTAAACCTGCTCGAGAGCTATATTCTGCATTTTTGTTTTCTAGTTTGTCCCTTGTTTAAAATGTTAGTTTTTTGTTACTCATGCGTTTATTATCTGTCCGAAATCAGGTCAATGTCCAGCACTTTGGTCAACCTCGGTTGTTTTAAATGTGCTTTACAAATAAAGTTGGATTGGATTGGATTGGATTGGATTGGATAAGTAACTTTTCAACTACATGTCAACTATCTGCCATTAGAGTATTAGTAGACTGTAGAAGACTAGTAGTTTTGGTTAGGTGTTAGGGTTCGGGTTAGGAGAATAAGTTGACTTGTAGTTGCCAAGTTACTTATAGTCAGTAGAATATCTGTTGGGGGACCATTAAAATATATAAATATTAAGCAGACAATCTATTAATACCCTAATGACAGTTAGTTGACATGTAGCTGCAAAGTTACTTATAGTTAGTAGAATGTCTAAAGTAGACTATCAAAAAAAGTATAACCCCCTTTCCTATCCGTAGTTAAGATTAGATTATGCACTCAAGAAATGTAATTCTTTAATAGCTTTTGTCATAAATGAGGATCGAACTGAAATTGACATGGTTACCAAACAGATAAGATGGGATTCTAAAGTTAGGATCTTTCTGTAATTCCCACAGGTCATCTTTTAATGGGGTTCTTGGACCCATTTATTTATCTCCCAAAACAAAATGGCATTTATTTTGTTCTTGTAGATGTTCAGGAGGCGTCCACCGAAACCTGCTCCCCGCCGTAAATCCCTGAAGAGCGTCCATCAGCCTCAGGTATCACTCCTTCACTGGAGACTTCTCTCATTATTCCTTCTCATCCCTTTCCTTTTCCCATATTAGTGTTCTGTGGGAGATGTAGTGGATGTGATTTGATGATAATATTAGTCTGGATACTATCTTTTTTAATACTTCAATAACATTACAGGTAAACATAATTTGCACATAGAATTGCAAATAAATATTATACAATTGTATATAAAGTCCATTTACACAAAACAAAACTGTAGAGGGATCATTTTATTTTCAAACAAATAATTTAGTTTTTATATGATCTAGTTGCTATTTATATGTATTTTTAGTGAAGTACATGAAGTAAATATTACAGTATCAAGCCAGTACAGTATTACAGTATTAAACACTTTTCTGGTCATATTGTGCGCAATCTATCAGTGCACATTTTTCTAAAGAAAGTTGTGTGTTTTCATGTTGTTTGTTTCATAAAGCAACTTTTCTAAAATCTTGTCTCAGAATTATGAGATATAAACTCGAAATTATCTTTTTATTATTTTATTCCGTGGTTTCCGTAGACTGCAGAAATGCTCCACCCACAAAACAAGTCATCGCTGTTTAAAAACACGCAAATGGTCTATAGTTAATCATGACAAATCCTGAAAGTTCATGGGCCCGAAAATGTGCTAACTCTGATTGTGACGTGAAATGCCTTTTCGCAATCCATGATGAAATCAAGTGCATTTTGGTTACCCTTTATTTTGATGGTCCACTTTAGACATACTAATGCAACTACATGTCAACTAACTCTCATTAATATGCAACTACATGTCAACTAACTCATTAATATTCAAAATTCAACTACGTCAGATAACTCTCATTAATATTCAACTACATGTCAACTAACTCTCATTAATATTCAACTACATGTCAACTAACTCTCATTAATATGCAACTACATGTCAACTAACTCTCATTAATATGCAACTACATGTCAACTAACCCTCATTAATATGCAACTACATGTCAACTAACTCTCATTAATATGCAACTACATGTCAACTAACTCTCATTAATATGCAACTACATGTCAACTAACTCTCATTAATATGCAACTACATGTCAACTAACTCTCATTAATATGCAACTACATGTCAACTAACTCTCATTAGTATGCAGCTACATGTCAACTAACTCTCATTAGTATGCAACTACATGTCAGATAACTCTCATTAATATGCAACTACATGTCAACTAACTCTCATTAATATGCAACTACATGTCAACTAACTCTCATTAATATGCAACTACATGTCAACTAACTCTCATTAATTTGCAACTACATGTCAACTAACTCATTAATATGCAACTACATGTCAACTAACTCATCAATTTGCAACTACATGTCAACTAACTCTCATTAATATTCAACTACATGTCAACTAACTCATTAATTTGCAACTACATGTCAACTAACTCATTAATTTGCAACTACATGTCAACTAACTCTCATTAATATGCAACTACATGTCAACTAACTCTCATTAATATGCAACTACATGTCAACTAACTCTCATTAATATGCAACTACATGTCAACTAACTCTCATTAATATGCAACTACATGTCAACTAACTCTCATTAATTTGCAACTACATGTCAACTAACTCATTAATATGCAACTACATGTCAACTAACTCATCAATTTGCAACTACATGTCAACTAACTCTCATTAATATTCAACTACATGTCAACTAACTCATTAATTTGCAACTACATGTCAACTAACTCATTAATTTGCAACTACATGTCAACTAACTCTCATTAATATTCAACTACATGTCAACTAACTCATTAATATTCAACTACATGTCAACTAACTCATTAATATTCAACTACATGTCAACTAACTCTCATTAATATGCAACTACATGTCAACTAACTCTCATTAATATGCAACTACATGTCAACTAACCCTCATTAATATGCAACTACATGTCAACTAACTCTCATTAATATGCAACTACATGTCAACTAACTCTCATTAATATGCAACTACATGTCAACTAACTCTCATTAATATGCAACTACATGTCAACTAACTCTCATTAATATGCAACTACATGTCAACTAACTCTCATTAATATGCAACTACATGTCAACTAACTCTCATTAATTTGCAACTACATGTCAACTAACTCATTAATATGCAACTACATGTCAACTAACTCATCAATTTGCAACTACATGTCAACTAACTCTCATTAATATTCAACTACATGTCAACTAACTCATTAATTTGCAACTACATGTCAACTAACTCATTAATTTGCAACTACATGTCAACTAACTCTCATTAATATTCAACTACATGTCAACTAACTCTCATTAATATGCAACTACATGTCAACTAACTCTCATTAATATGCAACTACATGTCAACTAACTCTCATTAATATGCAACTACATGTCAACTAACTCTCATTAATATGCAACTACATGTCAACTAACTCATTAATATGCAACTACATGTCAACTAACTCTCATTAAAGGGCACCTATTATGGAATTTTGAAATTTACCTTTCATGTAGTGTGTAACATAGATCTAAGTGAACAAAAACATCCTGCAAAGTTTGAAATATGAAAGTGCACCGTATATAAAGTTATTGTCTTTCAAAAGTGAGAGTCGACTCTGAGTCATTTTTATGAATCGTTAGAAGACCGAAGCTTTTTCTCTGACTAGATGACGTCAACTTGTCAAGTTATTTGAATACGATACGCCCACTTATTGCGCTCCAAGGCCAGGGAAAATATCATGGCGACGAGACGCTGTGTTCTGAAGTGCGGCTCAAAAGCCAACTTTTTTCATCTGCCCAAGGAGGAGCATTTGAAGACTAAGTGGCTACAATTCACTATACCACAGAAGTATAGTCCGAGCCTTGTGCTTTGTTCGCGTCATTTTGAAGATGATTGCTTTTTAAATGCACTCAAACTTGGATTCGTGAGCCGGGCTGATATTGAAGGAAGGTTCAGTTCCAAGTGTATTTGCATCAGCTTCCTCCTCCGTATCACAACCTGTACGTGTTATTAATAATTTTTGCTTTTATATTTTATGTAGCATGCTTAATAATTATTTTGTTTGTTGTGTAAGCACCGTTTAGCTTCTAGGTCTTCAATGACAATTGTATTGAGATATGTGAAGTGTTTGTCGTTGTTTTCGGAGTAAAGAATAGAGTAATACCTCGTAGTAACTGCATTTTTTTTTTTTTTGTAAAAACGTTGTTTATGCATCGGGCTAATGCAAACAAAGACTGATTGTGCTTTTACAATATGAACTCTGGGCTATGCTCGCTAACATAACATTAAATTCTTTATCTTATTTTTCGTTTTTTACTACAAACTATAAAGCAGTGGACTATAATCATTATTATAATACAATTTAATTGATAAAAGCATCATTGCACTCCGTGTTAAAAATAAGTATTATCTCTGTAAACACTGCTGGGTCATCTGACCAATCAACGCAGATTAGCGTCGCGCAGAGGAGGGGTTTGAAAAACGAGTCGTTGAACGAATCATTTGGGAGTCGGTGAGCAAATCAGGTAAAAATAAATGCATATTATACGACAACAAAAGTGTTTTTTGTCATTGCATGCATGTAAAACTGTTGTTGGGGACTCCCAAAACAACATTAGGAACATTTTAAATGTCATAATAGGTGCCCTTTAATATGCAACTACATGTCAACTAACTCATTAATTTGCAACTACATGTTAACTAATTAATTAATTCCAACTACATGTCAACTAACTCTCATTAGAGTGCTAGTAGACTGTAGTAGACTGTTAGATTCAGGTTAGTAGAATAAGTTGACATGTAGCTGCAAAGTTATAGTCAGTAAAATGTCTGTTGGGGTGCATCAAGCAGATATTAATCAGACAGTCTATTAATACTATGATGACTGCTAATTGTTACTTTTAGTTACTTTTAGTTGGTAGAATGGCTTAAGTGGACCATCGTAATAAAGTATTACCTGCATTTTATTTTCACTCCACTATTATTGTATTTTTTAGTTTAAATGCAATCTTATCTACGATCTGTTATCTGTTCAACACTTTCATGAAATGTTTTGATCTGGCAGAACACGACGGCTGAGGTTGAGAACGATCTGCCAGTTTATGAGGACGTTCTTCTCATCGGTCAGGTATGTGCCACAGTTTCAGCGGCGTTGGTTCCTGAAGTATTTTTTCCATTTGTTTCTCCCACAGGGATTTCAAAACAGTCTTCGTTAAAGCATTACAATCTATAAACCAAACCAACCAGCTACGAGGAGCATCATAACATTATAAACTTTGATTTAAAGCAAACAAGAATTTGATATTTGGACATAAAATACAAAGGTACAAGACTGCGAACTCAATGTCTTTAGTGAGGGAAAGAACTACAGTGCCATGAGGCATTGCAAAATGCATAATCAAATAAAAATTTGTGGAATTTTCTGTACAGCTTCATGGCTAAAACATTATTATTTTAAAACTAAGTTGAAATAATGCAGGCTAATTGCTTCAACACAAGCAAATACTATTGATTAACAAGCTCGTAGCTCATAGCAGGGCTCTCTTTAACGGTTTATAAGTTAGTGTTGAAAATCTATTTATATTTTATTGATTCTTTTTTGTTAGTATTGTTAATATTATTTTCGTTATCAGTATTGTTATTGTATTTTCTTTCTAAAAGCCTTCCATCGACAGGTGTTGAAAATCAGCATGTGTGTTAAAACATCCAAGCAAATGCATATGGTTCAAATAATGATTAAAAAAATATTAAATAAAAAAGATTTCCCTATTGAGAAAATGAATAACAATTTAGTTTTTACTCCCGGAAGACTGTTGAAATCTACAGTTGGTTCAGAAAAAAAAAGATGTTTTATAATTGATAATTGTTAGAATGTTTCTATAGTTATTTAAAAAAAAAAATTTGCATAATTTTACAGATTGTAGATACAAGATAAATGCTGAGGGCATTTAAAAAATCTCCAAGACAGGTTTTAATTTGATGTTGCAACAAGGAAAAAGTTAATTTTAGACACATTTTTGAAACATTCCCTTAGTTGAAGAAACACCCTCAAATGGATTATAATGCCTATGTAGAGTGTCATGCTTGATTTAAAACAAATACACTTACTTGAAATGTGATTTACAGGAAAGGTGTGTGGAGGACTGGCCCGAACACAGTGCAGAACTCTCTCCAGAATGGAAACCAGTAAGTTCTTAATGTGTGGAATGTAATACAGAAAACCGATGCAAAAATACTAGCATTTCATCTGCTCTTTCTCTGTTGCAGTCTGGGAAATTAAGGCTTCGGAGAGACTCTGTACTGGTGAGTCAGACCTTCAGAAGAATTTTAGAGATTCTAAATAAAATAAATAATTATTGTAATTCAAATATTTATTTAAAAAATATAATATTTTCTGCATCCAAAAGAAATACAAAAATGTCTTTAAAATTAAACACTAAAGCTGCATTCTGTAACTTTTTTGGGGTTAAAAATTATCCCAAAATAAATATTTGAGAAATTATATAACCAGCCAGTGTTCAAAACTTCCAGTTTGCCTTAGCTCGATTCAAAACGGTAAGCTTGTAAATAATATTTTTAAATCAAGTGGTACTGGTGGATTTCTGCAGGAAATTTGAGCATTTTCTTTGCGTCAATACGTCACATAAAGAAGAGTCTCTGCACATCTGTACACATAAAGAAGAGTCTCGGCACATCTGTACACATAAAGAAGAGTATCGGCACATCTGTACACATAAAGAAGAGTATCTGCACATCTGTACACATAAATAATAGTATTGGCACATATGTACACATAAAGAAGAGTATCGGCACATCTGTACACATAAAGAAGTCTCTCATCACATCTGCACACATAAAGAAGAGTCTCGGCACATCTGTACACATAAAGAAGAGTCTCGGCACATCTGTACACATAAAGAAGAGTCTCGGCACATCTGTACACATAAAGAAGAGTCTCGGCACATCTGTACACATAAAGAAGAGTCTCGGCACATCTGTACACATAAAGAAGAGTCTCGGCACATCTGTACACATAAAGAATAGTATCTGCACATCTGCACACATAAAGAATAGTATCTGCACATCTGTACACATAAAGAAGAGTCTCTGCACATCTGTACATATAAAGAAGAGTATCGGCACATCTGCACATAAAGAAGAGTATCGGCACATCTGTACACATAAAGAAGAGTATCTGCACATCTGTACACATAAATAATAGTATCGGCACATCTGTACACATAAAGAAGAGTATCGGCACATCTGTACACATAAAGAAGTCTCTCATCACATCTGCACACATAAAGAAGAGTCTCGGCACATCTGTACACATAAAGAAGAGTCTCGGCACATCTGTACACATAAAGAAGAGTCTCGGCACATCTGTACACATAAAGAAGAGTCTCGGCACATCTGTACACATAAAGAATAGTATCTGCACATCTGCACACATAAAGAATAGTATCTGCACATCTGTACACATAAAGAAGAGTCTCTGCACATCTGTACACATAAAGAAGAGTATCGGCACATCTGCACACATAAAGAAGAGTCTCGGCACATCTGCACACATAAAGAGTCTCGGCACATCTGCACACATAAAGAAGAGTCTCAGCACATATCTACACATAAAGAGTCTCGGCACATCTGTACACATAAAGAAGAGTCTCTGCACATCTGCACATAAAGAAGAGTCTCTGCACATCTGCACATAAAGAAGAGTCTCGGCACATCTGCACATAAAGAAGAGTCTCGGCACATCTGTACACATAAAGAAGAGTCTCATATAATTCAAATATTTATTTAAAAAATATAATATTTTCTGCATCCAAAAGAAATACAAAAATGTCTTTAAAATTAAACACTAAAGCTGCATTCTGTAACTTTTTTGGGGTTAAAAATTATCCCAAAATAAATATTTGAGAAATTATATAACCAGCCAGTGTTCAAAACTTCCAGTTTGCCTTAGCTCGATTCAAAACGGTAAGCTTGTAAATAATATTTTTAAATCAAGTGGTACTGGTGGATTTCTGCAGGAAATTTGAGCATTTTCTTTGCGTCAATACGTCACATAAAGAAGAGTCTCTGCACATCTGTACACATAAAGAAGAGTCTCGGCACATCTGTACACATAAAGAAGAGTATCGGCACATCTGTACACATAAAGAAGAGTATCTGCACATCTGTACACATAAATAATAGTATTGGCACATATGTACACATAAAGAAGAGTATCGGCACATCTGTACACATAAAGAAGTCTCTCATCACATCTGCACACATAAAGAAGAGTCTCGGCACATCTGTACACATAAAGAAGAGTCTCGGCACATCTGTACACATAAAGAAGAGTCTCGGCACATCTGTACACATAAAGAAGAGTCTCGGCACATCTGTACACATAAAGAAGAGTCTCGGCACATCTGTACACATAAAGAAGAGTCTCGGCACATCTGTACACATAAAGAATAGTATCTGCACATCTGCACACATAAAGAATAGTATCTGCACATCTGTACACATAAAGAAGAGTCTCTGCACATCTGTACATATAAAGAAGAGTATCGGCACATCTGCACATAAAGAAGAGTATCGGCACATCTGTACACATAAAGAAGAGTATCTGCACATCTGTACACATAAATAATAGTATCGGCACATCTGTACACATAAAGAAGAGTATCGGCACATCTGTACACATAAAGAAGTCTCTCATCACATCTGCACACATAAAGAAGAGTCTCGGCACATCTGTACACATAAAGAAGAGTCTCGGCACATCTGTACACATAAAGAAGAGTCTCGGCACATCTGTACACATAAAGAAGAGTCTCGGCACATCTGTACACATAAAGAATAGTATCTGCACATCTGCACACATAAAGAATAGTATCTGCACATCTGTACACATAAAGAAGAGTCTCTGCACATCTGTACACATAAAGAAGAGTATCGGCACATCTGCACACATAAAGAAGAGTCTCGGCACATCTGCACACATAAAGAGTCTCGGCACATCTGCACACATAAAGAAGAGTCTCAGCACATATCTACACATAAAGAGTCTCGGCACATCTGTACACATAAAGAAGAGTCTCTGCACATCTGCACATAAAGAAGAGTCTCTGCACATCTGCACATAAAGAAGAGTCTCGGCACATCTGCACATAAAGAAGAGTCTCGGCACATCTGTACACATAAAGAAGAGTCTCTGCACATCTGCACATAAAGAAGAGTCTCGGCACATCTGCACACATAAAGAAGAGTCTCGGCACATCTGCACACATAAAGAAGAGTCTCGGCACATCTGCACACATAAAGAAGAGTCTCGGCACATCTGTGCACATAAAGAAGAGTCTCGGCACATCTGTGCACATAAAGAAGAGTCTCGGCACATCTGTACACATAAAGAAGAGTCTCTGCACATCTGCACATTAAGAAGAGTCTCTGCACATCTGCACATAAAGAAGAGTCTCGGCACATCTGCACATAAAGAAGAGTCTCGGCACATCTGCACATAAAGAAGAGTCTTGGCACATCTGCACACATAAAGAAGAGTCTCTGCACATCTGCACACATAAAGAAGAGTCTCTGCACATCTGCACACATAAAGAAGAGTCTCTGCACATCTGCACACATAAAGAAGAGTCTCTGCACATCTGCACACATAAAGAAGAGTCTCTGCACATCTGCACACATAAAAAATAGTCTTGGCACATCTGTACACATAAAGAAGAGTCTCTGCACATCTGCACACATAAAGAAGAGTCTCGGCACATCTGCACACATAAAGAAGAGTCTCGGGCACATCTGTACACATAAAGAAGAGTCTCGGCACATCTGTACACATAAAGAAGAGTCTCGGCACATCTGCACACATAAAGAAGAGTCTCTGCACATCTGCACACATAAAGAAGAGTCTCGGCACATCTGCACACATAAAGAAGAGTCTCGGCACATCTGTACACATAAAGAAGAGTCTCGGCACATCTGTACACATAAAGAAGAGTCTCTGCACATCTGTACACATAAAGAAGAGTCTCGGCACATCTGTACACATAAAGAAGAGTCTCGGCACATCTGTACACATAAAGAAGAGTCTCTGCACATCTGTACACATAAAGAAGAGTCTCTGCACATCTGTACACATAAAGAAGAGTCTCGGCACATCTGTACACATAAAGAAGAGTCTCGGCACATCTGTACACATAATGAAGAGTCTCGGCACATCTGTACACATAAAGAAGAGTCTCGGCACATCTGCACACATAAAGAAGAGTCTCTGCACATCTGCACATAAAGAAGAGTCTCGGCACATCTGTACACATAAAGAAGAGTCTCTGCACATCTGCACACATAAAGAAGAGTCTCTGCACATCTGTACACATAAAGAAGAGTCTCGGCACATCTGCACACATAAAGAAGAGTCTCGGCACATCTGTACACATAAAGAAGAGTCTCGGCACATCTGCACACATAAAGAGGAGTCTCGGCACATCTGTACACATAAAGAAGAGTCTCGGCACATCTGTACACATAAAGAAGAGTCTCTGCACATCTGCACACATAAAGAAGAGTCTCTGCACATCTGTACACATAAAGAAGAGTCTCGGCACATCTGCACACATAAAGAAGAGTCTCGGCACATCTGTACACATAAAGAAGAGTCTCGGCACATCTGCACACATAAAGAAGGGTCTCGGCACATCTGTACACATAAAGAAGAGTCTCGGCACATCTGTACACATAAAGAAGAGTCTCTGCACATCTGCACACATAAAGAAGAGTCTCTGCACATCTGTACACATAAAGAAGAGTCTCGGCACATCTGTACACATAAAGAAGAGTCTCTGCACATCTGCACATAAAGAAGAGTCTCTGCACATCTGCACATAAAGAAGAGTCTCTGCACATCTGCACATAAAGAAGAGTCTCGGCACATCTGCACATAAAGAAGAGTCTCGGCACATCTGTACACATAAAGAAGAGTCTCTGCACATCTGCACATAAAGAAGAGTCTCGGCACATCTGCACACATAAAGAAGGGTCTCGGCACATCTGTACACATAAAGAAGAGTCTCGGCACATCTGTACACATAAAGAAGAGTCTCTACACATCTGCACACATAAAGAAGAGTCTCTGCACATCTGTACACATAAAGAAGAGTCTCGGCACATCTGTACACATAAAGAAGAGTCTCTGCACATCTGCACATAAAGAAGAGTCTCTGCACATCTGCACATAAAGAAGAGTCTCTGCACATCTGCACATAAAGAAGAGTCTCGGCACATCTGCACATAAAGAAGAGTCTCGGCACATCTGTACACATAAAGAAGAGTCTCTGCACATCTGCACACATAAAGAAGAGTCTCTGCACATCTGTACACATAAAGAAGAGTCTCGGCACATCTGTACACATAAAGAAGAGTCTCTGCACATCTGCACATAAAGAAGAGTCTCTGCACATCTGCACATAAAGAAGAGTCTCTGCACATCTGCACATAAAGAAGAGTCTCGGCACATCTGCACATAAAGAAGAGTCTCGGCACATCTGCACACATAAAGAAGAGTCTCGGCACATCTGCACACATAAAGAAGAGTCTCGGCACATCTGTACACATAAAGAAGAGTCTCTGCACATCTGTACACATAAAGAAGAGTCTCGGCACATCTGTACACATAAAGAAGAGTCTCTGCACATCTGTACACATAAAGAAGAGTCTCTGCACATCTGTACACATAAAGAAGAGTCTCGGCACATCTGTACACATAAAGAAGAGTCTCGGCACATCTGTACACATAATGAAGAGTCTCGGCACATCTGTACACATAAAGAAGAGTCTCGGCACATCTGCACACATAAAGAAGAGTCTCTGCACATCTGCACATAAAGAAGAGTCTCGGCACATCTGTACACATAAAGAAGAGTCTCTGCACATCTGCACACATAAAGAAGAGTCTCTGCACATCTGTACACATAAAGAAGAGTCTCGGCACATCTGCACACATAAAGAAGAGTCTCGGCACATCTGTACACATAAAGAAGAGTCTCGGCACATCTGCACACATAAAGAGGAGTCTCGGCACATCTGTACACATAAAGAAGAGTCTCGGCACATCTGTACACATAAAGAAGAGTCTCTGCACATCTGCACACATAAAGAAGAGTCTCTGCACATCTGTACACATAAAGAAGAGTCTCGGCACATCTGCACACATAAAGAAGAGTCTCGGCACATCTGTACACATAAAGAAGAGTCTCGGCACATCTGCACACATAAAGAAGGGTCTCGGCACATCTGTACACATAAAGAAGAGTCTCGGCACATCTGTACACATAAAGAAGAGTCTCTGCACATCTGCACACATAAAGAAGAGTCTCTGCACATCTGTACACATAAAGAAGAGTCTCGGCACATCTGTACACATAAAGAAGAGTCTCTGCACATCTGTACACATAAAGAAGAGTCTCGGCACATCTGCACACATAAAGAAGAGTCTCGGCACATCTGTACACATAAAGAAGAGTCTCGGCACATCTGTACACATAAAGAAGAGTCTCTGCACATCTGCACACATAAAGAAGAGTCTCGGCACATCTGTACACATAAAGAAGAGTCTCGGCACATCTGTACACATAAAGAAGAGTCTCTGCACATCTGTACACATAAAGAAGAGTCTCGGCACATCTGTACACATAAAGAAGAGTCTCGGCACATCTGCACACATAAAGAAGAGTCTCTGCACATCTGCACACATAAAGAAGAGTCTCGGCACATCTGCACACATAAAGAAGAGTCTCGGCACATCTGTACACATAAAGAAGAGTCTCTGCACATCTGTACACCTAAAGAAGAGTCTCGGCACATCTGCACACATAAAGAAGAGTCTCTGCACATCTGTATACATAGAGTCTCTGCACATCTGTACACATAAAGAAGAAAAAGAGCAAAAAAGAGACTGCAACCGGCCCATGCGGAAAACAAGGATACATCTGCTGATGTTGTTAACATGAACAATTTAAGAACAAAGTATAATTTACACGGTTTGATGTGATATGATATGCGATCATTAGATTTAATCAGCACGATTTACTATAATGCTATTTTCCTTTAGTTGGTCAGAACAAAAATGGATGTTACTTGTTCAGATTACATTTCCCGGTGAAAATTCTTAAGTTGGTCATACTTCCAAAAAGTAGAATCTGTGATTACGAATGACAGGATCCACACTGGCGGCGACTGACAGCCACACATTCTCCTTAAAACATTGGATTAATCCGCGCTGTGCCGAGGGACATCACACGTAAAGTTGATAATTCTGCGAATAACTGCAATTGCAGAATTCGAACAGAGATGGCGACAAAGAGGAAAAACTACGGACTGCAGCTTTAACATTATATTTTATTCTAAGTAAAACAAATAATAATAATTAAAATAATAATTAATAATCTCTACAGATTAGAGATTAAATATATATATTAAAAAATATAAACAAAAATGCCTTTAAAATCAAACAATAAATTGAATGTTATAGTAGTTACAACAAATAATTTAAATAATATAATAATCTTTACAGTCAATAACTAACCTCACAAAACATGCTTGGCTGACATAGTATCCTCGATGCATGTATTTAATTGTCTAGATCATTATTATTTTTTTTCTGTAGTTTTGTTTGTTTTTCGAATGTTGAGGGTGCGGAATGCACTAAAAACCACAGAAACCATTAGCAACCACATAGTTATGCTTGGCATCCACCCAAATCACATGTGTCTTGCTGGCGAGTTTCTCACACTGTAAAAACCTGGTTTCCTAATATTGTTGACTCTTGCCACTAGATCAGAGAAGCGTCCGAAGAAGTCAATGGGACTGCGAAGAAGAACGGAAAGCAGGTACAATGCGAGATATTAAACTCTGCGTGAGTGAGTGTGAGTGTCTGTTTGTCCTTCACATGTTAATGTCGTCCTATTGATCTTTATAGACTCTGGGGAAAAAACTGCGACATTCTCTGACGATCAGGAGGAGCTCAAAGGTAAATGATTTTTGAAAAACAGTTTTAAAGTTCCCCTTTTATGATTTTCAGATATTCCTGTTCATCCAGTGTGTAGTAGAGTTGTTTGTGAATGTAAAAGGTCTGCAAAGTTTCAAAGATCAAAGTGCAGATACAATCAGAGCAGAGTAGACCAATCACAACAGACTGGGCTGTCTGACCAATCAGAGCAGAGTAGACCAATCACAACATACTGGGCCATCTGACCAATCAGAGCAGAGTAGGCCAATCACGCCAGACTGGGCCATCTGACTAATCAGAGCAGAGTAGACCAATCACAGCAGACTGGGCTGTCTGACCAATCAGAGCAGAGTAGACCAATCACAGCAGACTGGGCTGTCTGACCAATCAGAGCAGAGTAGACCAATCACAACAGACTGAGCCCTCTGACCAATCAGAGCAGAGTAGGCCAATCACGCCAGACTGGGCTGTCTGACCAATCAGAGCAGAGTATACCAATCACAACAGACTGGGCCATCTGACCAATCAGAGCAGAGTAGACCAATCACAACAGACTTGGCCATCTGACCAATCAGAGCAGAGAAGACCGATCACAGCAGACTGGGCCATCTGACCAATCAGAGCAGAGTAAACCAATCACAACAGACTGGGCCCTCTGACCAATCAGAGCAGAGTAGACCAATCACAACAGACTGGGCTGTCTGACCAATCAGAGCAGAGTAGGCCAATCACGCCAGACTGGGCCATCTGACCAATCAGAGCAGAGTAGACCAATCACAACAGACTGGGCCATCTGACCAATCAGGGCAGAGTAGACCAATCACAACAGACTGGGTCATCTGACCAATCAGAGCAGAGTAGACCAATCACAACAGACTGACCAATCAGAGCAGAGTAGGCCAATCACAACAGACTGGGCCCTCTGACCAATCAGAGCAGAGCAGCTCTCAGAGAGGCGGGGTTTAGAGAGACTGAATCCTTTATTTAATCGTGACAGACACAGTGAGAAATGAGCTGATGCTGTAATGGATATTAAGAGAAAATGGAAGTGTTTGGAAGCAGCTGACGGGTACCGGCAGGCCAAGCGAACTGCAGCCCGGGTGGTTGTGGAGGCAAAAACTCGGGCCTGGGAGGAGTTCGGTGAGGCCATGGAAAAGGACTATCGGCTGGCCTCGAAGAGATTCTGGCAAACCGTCCGGCGACTCAGGAGAGGGAAGCAGTGCCCTACCAACGCTGTTTACAGTGGAGGTGGGCAGCTGTTGACCTCAACTGGGGATGTTGTCGGACGGTGGAAGGAATACTTCGAGGATCTCCTCAATCCCGCCGTCACGTCTTCCATGGAGGAAGCAGAGGCTGAGGTCTCAGAGGTGGACTCGTCCATCAACCAAGCTGAAGTCACCGGGGTAGTCAAAAAACTCCTCGGTGGCAAGGCACCGGGGGTGGATGAGATCCGCCCTGAGTACCTCAAGTCTCTGGATGTTGTGGGGCTGTCTTGGCTGACACGCCTCTGCAGCATCGCGTGGCGGTCGGGGACAGTGCCTCTGGGATGGCAGACCGGGGTGGTGGTCCCTCTTTTTAAGAAGGGGGACCGGAGGGTGTGTTCCAACTATAGGGGGATCACACTTCTCAGCCTCCCTGGGAAAGTCTATGCCAGGGTACTGGAGAGGAGAATACGGCCGATAGTAGAACCTCGGATTCAGGAGGAACAGTGCGGTTTTCGTCCGGGCCGTGGAACACTGGACCAACTCTATACCCTCTACAGGGTGCTGGAGGGTTCATGGGAGTTTGCCCAACCAATCCACATGTGCTTTGTGGATTTGGAGAAGGCATTCGACTGTGTCCCTCGTGGCGGCCTGTGGAGGGTGCTCCGGGAGTATGGGGTCCGGGGTCCTTTGCTAAGGGCTGTCCGGTCCCTGTACGACCGAAGCAGGAGCTTGGTTCGCATTGCCGGCAGTAAGTCAGACTTCTTCCCGGTGCATGTTGGACTCCGGCAGGGCTGCCCTTTGTCGCCGGTTCTGTTCATAATTTTTATGGACAGAATTTCTAGGCGCAGCCAGGGGCCGGAGGGTGTCTGGTTTGGGAACAACACGATTTCGTCTCTGCTCTTTGCGGATGATGTTGTCGTGTTGGCCCCATCAGACCAGGACCTTCAGCATGCACTGGGACGGTTTGCAGCCGAGTGTGAAGCGGCTGGGATGAGAATCAGCACCTCCAAATCCGAGGCCATGGTCCTCAGTCGGAAAAAGGTGGCTTGCCTACTTCAGGTTGGTGGAGAGTTCCTGCCTCAAGTGGAGGAGTTCAAGTATCTTGGGGTCTTGTTCACGAGTGAGGGAAGGATGGAACGGGAGATTGACAGACGGATCGGTGCAGCTTCAGCAGTAATGCGGTCGATGTACCGGTCTGTCGTGGTGAAGAAGGAGCTGAGCCGCAAGGCGAAGCTCTCGATTTACCGGTCAATCTACGTTCCTACTCTCACCTATGGTCATGAGCTTTGGGTCATGACCGAAAGGACAAGATCCCGGATACAGGCGGCCGAAATGAGCTTTCTCCGCAGGGTGGCTGGGCGATCCCTTAGAGATAGGGTGAGGAGCTCGGTCACTCGGGAGGAGCTCAGAGTAGAGCCGCTGCTCCTCCACATCGAGAGGGGTCAGCTGAGGTGGCTCGGGCATCTGTTCCGGATGCCTCCTGGACGCCTTCCCGGGAAGGTGTTCCGGGCATGTCCCACCGGGAGGAGACCCCGGGGAAGACCTAGGACACGCTGGAGAGACTATGTCTCTCGGCTGGCCTGGGAACGCCTCGGTGTCCCCCCGGAAGAGCTAGAGGAAGTGGCTAGGGAAAGGGAAGTCTGGGCATCTCTGCTTAGACTGCTGCCCCCGCGACCCGGCCCCGGATAAGCGGAAGAAGATGGATGGATGGATGGATGGAAGTGTTTTTTTAGCTTTACGCCGTATACCCACTAGGAAATGCCAAGTATTTCCGTATACCCACTAAAAAAAGCGTGAGGATACGTAACAACTTCGTTTTGTGACAGAACTTTCACACTTTCATTCATAAATTCACCGCGTCTGTGTTTGCAATGGACACAGATCAAATCGCGTGAATATTAAAAACTCAAAGAGACTGCAGTTGTTCAACGCGTCTCTGGGAATGAGCGCTCAATGTGTGCTCTACTACACACACACACTGAAGCAAGCGCGTGCTTGTGTCAGCGCTTCACTGTAGCTATGAGGACATGATGTAGGCTACACATGACACATGAACTTCATCACAGAGCTGCTATGAGAGTCACTTCATGAGAATTTCACCATTTCATTTGATAAAACTATCGTCATTCATTCGTATCATACACACACAGAAACTGTAATGTCTTTACGACAACCTGTCAAAATAAAAGTTCGGTATAAACTCAAAGAAATTATGAAAGAAATTGCACAGTAAAATGTACTGTAAAATAATAATAATGATGAAATCTATTAAAACTTATTTTAAAAAGAAATATCACACAAGTTTTCATACATGTTTTAATTTAAACAGTAAACTTGCCAAAACAATAACACAATTTTCTTTCAAAAGCACCATTTCTAAAAGTAAATTTGTATTTGTGCCTATAATGTTTTTTTTTTGTTTTTTTTATTGTCAGCTGATAAAACCTGTGCTTCAGGGACCATATTCATATAACATCTAAGGCTAAATGTAGAAAATCAGTCCAGTCTCCTCAGCTGTAAATGTCATTGGCTGTTAAAGTCTTGTGTTGCTTATAATAAATTGACATGTTGATAACACTTAGGGCCCTATTTTAACGATCTGAAACGCAAGTGTCAAAGTGCAAAGCGCAAGTAACTTTGTGGGCGGATCCCGGCGCTGTTGCTATTTTCCCGGCGGATAAACGACTCTTGCGCCCGACGCAAATCTAAAAGGGGTTGGTCTGAAGTAGCTTCATTATTCACAGGTGTGGTTTGGGCGTAACGTGAAATAAACCAATCAGAGCGTCCTCTCACATTCCCTTTAAGAGCAGACGCGCTTGTTCCATGGCGGATTGCTATTATAACGGCGGATTTGCCTGCGCACGCAGGAGCGATTCACAGCCGAGGAAACCGACGTTCTCGTCAGGGCCGTAAAACACAGAGAAGTGACATTGGGGATGCTGGGAGAAACCCACCCAAATTAGCTTCGGTTAAACAGGCGTATAATTTGGGTAAATGTGTAGCCTAATCTAGATTTTTTTTATTTTTATCTAGATAGATCTTTTTCACTTCTTCACGGACACAACAATGATTTCCCCTCGTGTGTTAATATTTTTCCTTGTAATAATGTATGATTTGCAAAAATGAAAACTGCTGCATCTGTTTATATTAGAGAATCAAAGTGGATGCGCGTCGCGCCCTTAAAATACCATATCACTAACGCGCAACGCGCCACTGTCTTTAGACTGTTTTTTCCCTGGTCAGTGGCGGAATTGCTTTCTAAAACTGGAAAATAGCACCATGGAAGTTTTGCGCCGGAGCACGCCTCCTCTTTGCGCTGAACCGCCCCCGCGAGCGCAAGTTCATTTCCTAATTTACCGACGTGCGTCTGTGGAGGGAAAAGTCCGCTGTGCGCGGGTGCAAAATAGGAATGATACATGCGTCGGTGTTCAAAGTCAATTGCGCTGGGTGCAAGATAGGGCCCTTAGTCTCATAATGCTCTCAATTACATGAGAGAGAGAGGGGGGGGGGGGGGTCGTCACAGTATACTCACTACAAAAAACTAGACTACACCACTGCATGTGACCTGTTGCAGGAGACGCCAACACATACTTAGGAAACTTTAAAATAGCATAATAGGGGCACTTGAGAGAAGTGTCTAGTTTATTTGAAAATGTTCAATGTAAAAAGAAAATTTGTTTGAAAATGAATTTTCTTTATGACCAAATCTTTGATTTCAGGATAAAATTGTAGATGAAGTGAAGATCTCCGAGACGAACACAAACACACTGCGTCAAGGGTCAAAGGTCAATATCTTCATGTGTGATCCACCTCAAATATGAGGAGGAATAATACATGTGTTGGAGTGTGTTCATCACACTCTTTGTGTAATAATGTGTGTATTGTGTCTTCAGCCCGTTGTTGACGGACCGGATGAGTTTTTTACTCTAGATGAAGAAGCCGTCGAGTTTAAATCAGTACGAAACTCTTCATTTCTCAGTCATAATTCACAAATAAAGATTCATGTCTTTCATCGCAGATTTGTTTTGCTCTCAACAGAAGAAATCATCAAAACCCAAGATTATGACTCACCGCAGAGGCTCAAAGGTGAAGCATCACATCCCCGTCTGTAGGATCAATACTCGTATTACAACATTATTTACTTCATAAAATACAAGATTATTGTGTATTTTACAATAATAAAAAAAATACAAGATTATTTACTTCATAAAACAATGAATGATCTTCATAATCTTGGCCTTTTTAAATAATAATCCTAATAATTAAACATAAAATAATTAATTATAAAGTACATTTTAAAATAAAACTTAATAAATATATATTTTTAAATATTATTTTTATAATCTATAATTTAATTTTATTTGTATTTGTAAATAGTACACCATTTTTTTTATAGAGATTTACTTCAGGAAAATATAAATTACATTCATAATCTTTACTTTTTTAAATAAAATAATTTATAATACTATTTACAAATAAATTAATTTATTATAAATAAAATATTTTTTAGAACTTAAAAATAAAAAATAATTAATATATTATTTTATTAAAATAAAACAGTGCACATACAATGTTCCCCAACATTATTCTAAACAAATGAAAACATATTTTATTGATAAAATAATAAATGATCTTCATATTCTTTACTTTTTAAATAGTAATAATAATAAAAAAGTATTTTTAAAATAATATTTTTATATGAATTTATATTATAGTTTAATTATATTATATTCAGTACAGTACATTCATTTATGTAATTAATTACATTTTAATATAAATAATAAAAAATATACATTGCAATATTATTTTAATGTACTGTGTGTTTAACAATGAGAGGAAAGGCTGTTCATTTCCAATTTCTCACACAATTTGTTAATATTTGTAATTACAAGCCTGTTTATATTTTCATGTAACTCTTCCATTGACATGTCTGGTATTTAAAACACTGATCCGCATAGATGATTAGCACAGTAGAGGAAGGGCTTCAATATGACATCTAGAAATTCATAATTTGATCCAGGCTGCAAGAGACTTCCAGCATAACCGGTGTGAATGATTGACTGTCGGTGTGTGTCTAAAACAATCATATCTTCAGTGTTTATGATGATGTTTTATTCCCTCAGGCCAAACACACATTCCCTGCAGACTATCAGGTTTGACATCAATAATACATTCATGATGTTAAATATGCGTATCGGTTGACCTTTGACCTCACTGAATTGTCTTATTAGGATGATTTAACGTCCTCGTCAAAAACTGCGTATCTCACGGCTTCTGGGCAGAAGAAAGATGAAGACATGGACCTCAAACCGGTACGACACACACACACACACACACACACTCGTCTCTGTGCTGCGGTTTGGTTTCACCTCGGTGTCCACGCTTTCATATATGCATTTATTTTACAGAAGCAAACACAGAAATTCAAGCCTCCTGTGCCACATCGACCATCAAAGGTATGAGAAATATAATATAATATAATATAATATAATATAATATAATATAATATAATATAATATAATATAATATATAGGTGAAATATAGCTGGTTCTTCAGATTTAAAGCCTGGGTTTTAAAGCCATAAACCAATCAGCAAATGATCTGTTTAGAACAATGGTATACAATAGTTTATATATTATTTATCTTTTAATAAATACATTACAATTTTATAAATAAAAAATTGAAGTATTTAATAAAATAGTTCATAAATTGTTTAAATTGTATAAATTATCTTATTTTAAAATTGTATAAATCATTTTATTTATTAAAAATAGTAAAGAAAATGCAGATTTTTTTATTAAGTTTAAATATTATATATTTTTTAATCTTGCATTGATTTTTTTCCCCAAATACAAATAAAAGGGAAAACTATTCTTTAGACATTCGAGACTTAAATTGAATAGAATATTTGGATACTTCAGTAATGTCTACTTCCTGTCTCTATGAAGCCCCTCCTCCTGAAAAGCACTCTGTGCTCTGATTGGTCGGCTGCAGTGTGTTGTGATTGGTCGAGCGCTCGAGTGTGTTTAGGATATGCCCCGCCCCTTACCATAACCACCAGTTTAACACACTACTAACTAACTCAACCAGGCCCCGCCCCTTTATTATGCACATGAATTATTATAATGAGGAATATTGTGGCGTGTTTGTTCCCGGAAGAAACATAACTTCCTCTTTGCTGGTTCTGAAGGACTCTTCTGCTGTCGGACTGAAGTCAGCGCACGGTCCTCCAGTGATGGAGTCACAGGTGTTTACACTGGTCTTCTGCAGATGATGACCGGGAACTGAATCTGTGCCGTGAGCCTTTACATTTACATCTTAGAATGTCTTAGTATTTCAAAATGTGTGTGTTCTGTTCGCAGTCGTTCTCCAAAGATCCCTTTTTGGAAGGAGACTTGGATCTCGGCGCTTCACTCCACAACAGGCCTCCGGTAAACTCATCTCCAGTTGTGCTGCTTGTTTTCAGTTCTGGACGTTATTAATACACACGCACAGCTGGATTTATTATTCACACCAGAGAGTCTGATAATAGTTACTGAGATCGAGTGGTATTTATCAAAACATTAATTAAAAATACATTAAAGAAAACACACGAGCACTTTGACATTTGGAAGGAAAATTTTAATTATATAAAAAATAGCATAATAAAGAAAATATGAAAAAAGAAAATAGCAAAAGAAAAAACTTAAAACAAAAACATTTAAAAGAAAATATAAAACTAAAATAACATAAAATAAAAATATGAAATACAAATCTATTATTATTTTTGTATAAAAATTATATAAATAAAATAAATTTACATTTAAAAAATAAAATAACAAAATATAAAATAAAATATAAAAACATCAAACGACAAAATAAAATATATTAAATAAATATATACATTTTGACGTGAATGTATGCATTTTTTACATGACTTTTATAATATAAAAGCCATGTAAAAAGTTAAAAAATAAATTAAAAAAAATGCAATATAAAATAAAAAATAGCATAAAATATAAAATAGCTCAAAAAATATTATGAAATAAGAAATTTATAATTTCTGAAGCAATGTCGTTTGATTGACTACTTTGGTATTTATATTGTCTGTGCATATATCTGTGGCCAGAAGATGTCAGTGTTAGTTCAGTTTCTTTGAGATATTAATGCAGTTTTAATCATATATTTAAAAAATTATAAAAATTTCAGTTAAAGTTTGATTAATTTTGTACTTTTGTTTCTTTTTTTTTTAAGTATGTTGAGATTTTTTTACTATAATATATATTATTATTGTACATGTATATTATTTTGTCAGAACACTGATATCTTGGCAATGCAAACTTTATGTCAGAAAGTTTGAAAGCTTGAAGTTCTAAGTAGTTTAACTTTATACAGTAGCGGTTCGTAAAGCTCAACGTTTGAAGGTTTTAAGGCCATTCAGTCTCTCAGATATGAGCTAGTGGTTGCTACGGCATTCTGGGGGGGTCGTTAAGGTGTTGCTATGCAGTTTCTAGGGTGTTCAGGGTGGCTTGATAGACTTTGAGTGACACATGATTTCTGTTGTAGATTCCAGAGATTGATGACAGGAGAAACATGGATGATGGACAGGTAGAAGAGAGAGATCTGTCGTCTTTCATTTTCTCATCAATGCATTATTTTACTCTCTGTTATTCTTTTATTTGATCAGAAACACAAAAAGAAGGTCAAAGTCAAGTTTGTTCCTCAAAGAGGGTTTGTAATCGGTTTATCCAGGGTAAGTCTGTTTCCTTTAAGCGCTTATATTATATTCGATTGTGTGTTTAATGAGAACTGTTTCAACCCACGTTTGGGTCAAATATGGACAAACCCAACCATTGGGTTAAAATTGTTAATACATTTTTTAACCCAATGATTGGGTTTGTCCATATTTGACCCAAACATGGAAAACAACCCAGCACTTACTGGATCCTGTGCAGTATATACTGTAATTTTAATGCAATTAATAAATGTAATGCATTATGCAACGATAAACAGTGCAGATTTCATCTGGCAAGACGTTTTAACTTTTATTCATTTCCAGGATATCTAAAATTAAAATTTCACTTGTTAAAATGATAATTCTTGATATCAGAATTTACATTTCGACTAGAAAGAATGGCAATTTTTTTATATCAGGAATTACATTACAACTTGTAACAATGCTAATTATTGTGATCTATAATTACATTTTCACTAGTTAAAGTGTGAATTATTGATATCAAGAATTGAATTAGTAAAAACTATCATTTTTGATATAATTGTATTTTCACTAGTGAAATATCACCATAGCCTGCCATTCAAATTCAATTGTTGATATCAAGAATAGATTTCTTACTAGTGGAAATTCCAATTTCACATATCAGAAATACAATTCTCACTAGTAAAAAACTTTTAACTACATTAATTCATTTATTTTTAATTCACGAATTACATACGAACGACTAAAAAAATTATTCATGACTTAAAATATCTTGAATGTAACTCGACACCCTTGCCTCATTTAGTATTTGCGGATCTATGAATATGCAAATTAGCCCCGCCTCCACTCACTCACTCAGAGATCCACTGGTTGACGATCACACGTTGATCTGATTGGTTACAAGGTAGTGTGTGACGTCAGAAACACCAGCGATTTCAAACCGTGTTTTTGAGACTGTCTTTGGTTCACTGCAGTTTTAAGCTTTGGTGTGTAACTGACGGGTAACGGTGTGTAACTGACGGGTAACGGTGTGTAACTGACGGGTAACGGTGTGTAACTGACGGGTAACGGTGTGTAACTGACGGGTAACGGTGTGTAACTGATGGGTAACGGTGTGTAACTGATGGGTAACGGTGTGTAACTGACGGGTAACGGTGTGTAACTGATGGGTAACGGTGTGTAACTGACGGGTAACGGTGTGTAACTGACGGGTAACGGTGTGTAACTGACGGGTAACGGTGTGTAACTGACGGGTAACGGTGTGTAACTGATGGGTAACGGTGTGTAACTGATGGGTAACGGTGTGTAACTGACGGGTAACGGTGTGTAACTGATGGGTAACGGTGTGTAACTGACGGGTAACGGTGTGTAACTGACGGGTAACGGTGTGTAACTGACGGGTAACGGTGTGTAACTGATGGGTAACGGTGTGTTACAGGAGAACGAGGATGAACTGAAGGGAGCTTGTGGTTTCACTCCTCATCCACATATTAAGGTTTGTCCGAGTTGTACGGATGTTTGTGGAAATCTCAGATGTGTGTGTGGGATTATTAACACAGATCAGATGTGTGTGTGGGATTATTAACACAGATCAGATGTGTGTGTGGGATTATTAACACAGATCAGATGTGTGTGTGGGATTATTAACACAGATCAGATGTGTGTGTGGGATTATTAACACAGATCAGATCAAATGTGGGATTATTAACACAGATCAGATGTGTGTGTGGGGTGGGATTATTAACACAGATCAGATGTGTGTGTGTGGGGGATTATTAACACAGATCAGATGTGTGTGTGGGATTATTAACACAGATCAGATCAAATGTGGGATTATTAACACAGATCAGATGTGTGTGTGGGGGGGGATTATTAACACAGATCAGATGTGTGTGTGTGTGTGTGGGATTATTAACACAGATCAGATGTGTGTGTGGGATTATTAACACAGATCAGATCAAATGTGGGATTATTAACACAGATCAGATAAAATGTGGGATTATTAACACAGATCAGATGTGTGTGTGTGTGGGATTATTAACACAGATCAGATCAAATGTGGGATTATTAACACAGATCAGATCAAATGTGGGATTATTAACACAGATCAGATGTGTGTGTGGGATTATTAACACAGATCAGATCAAATGTGGGATTATTAACACAGATCAGATCAAATGTGGGATTATTAACACAGATCAGATGTGTGTGGGGGGGGATTATTAACACAGATCAGATGTGTGTGTGTGGGGGGGGGGGGGATTATTAACACAGATCAGATGTGTGTGTGTGTGTGGGGGGGGATTATTAACACCGATCAGATCAAATGTGGGATTATTAACACAGATCAGATGTGTGTGGGGGGGGATTATTAACACAGATCAGGTGTGTGTGTGTGTGTGTGTGTGTGTGTGTGTGTGTGTGTGTGTGTGTGTGTGTGTGTGTGTGTGTGTGTGTGTGTGTGATTATTAACACAGATCAGATGTGTGTGTGGGATTTTTTAACACAGATTAGATGTGTGTGTGATTATTTACACAGATCAGATGTGTGTGTGTGTGTGTGTGTGTGTGTGTGTGTGTGTGTGTGTGTGTGTGTGTGTGTGTGTGTGTGTGTGTGATTATTAACACAGATTAGATGTGTGTGTGTGTGTGTGTGTGTGTCTGTGTGTGTGTGTGTGTGTGTGTGTGTGTGTGTGTGTGTGTGTGTGTGTGTGTGTGTGTGATTATTAACACAGATCAGATGTGTGTGTGGTATTATTAACACAGATCAGATGTGTGTGTGGGATTATTAACGCAGATCAGATGTGTGTGTGGGATTATTAACACAGATCAGATGTGTGTGTGGGATTATTAACACAGATCAGATGTGTGTGTGGTATTATTAACACAGATCAGATGTGTGTGTGGGATTATTAACGCAGATCAGATGTGTGTGTGGGATTATTAACACAGATCAGATGTGTGTGTGGGATTATTAACACAGATCAGATGTGTGTGTGGGATTATTAACAGAGATCAGATGTGTGTGTGGGATTATTAACAGAGATCAGATGTGTGTGTGTGTGGGGGGGGATTATTAACACAGATCAGATGTGTGTGGGATTATTAACACAGATCAGATGTGTGTGTGGGATTATTAACAGAGATCAGATGTGTGTGTGTGTGTGTGTGTGTGTGTGGGATTATTAACACAGATCAGATCAAATGTGGGATTATTAACACAGATCAGATGTGTGTGTGGGGGGGGGATTATTAACACAGATCAGATGTGTGTGTGGGAGAGATTATTAACACAGATCAGATGTGTGTGGGATTATTTGCACAGATCAGATGTGTGTGTGGGAGAGATTATTAACACAGATCAGATGTGTGTGTGGGATTATTAACACATCAGATGTGTGTGTGTGTGTGTGTTTGTGTGTGAGTGTGTGTGTGTGGGATTATTATTAACACAGATCAGATGTGTGTGTGTGGGATTATTAACACAGATCAGATGAGTGTGTGGGGCTATTAACACAGATCAGATGTGTGTGTGTGTGTGTGTGTGTGTGTGTGTGTGTGTGTGTGTGTGTGTGTGTGTGTGTGTGTGTGTGTGTGTGTGTGTGTGTGTGTGTGTGTGTGTGTGTGTGTGTGTGTGTGATTATTAACACAGATCAGATGTGTGTGTTGGATTTTTTAACACAGATTAGATGTGTGTGTGTGTGTGTGTGTGTGTGATTATTTACACAGATCAGATGTGTGTGTGTGTGTGTGTGTGTGTGTGTGTGATTATTAACACAGATTAGATGTGTGTGTGTGTGTGTGTGTGTGTGTGTGTGTGTGTGATTATTAACTCAGATCAGATGTGTGTGTGGTATTATTAACACAGATCAGATGTGTGTGTGGGATTATTAACACAGATCAGATGTGTGTGTGGGATTATTAACACAGATCATATGTGTGTTTGGGATTATTAACACAGATCAGATGTGTGTGTGGGATTATTAACACAGATCAGATGTGTGTGTGGGATTATTAACAGAGATCAGATGTGTGTGTGTGTGTGTGTGTGTGTGTGTGTGTGTGTGTGTGTGTGTGTGTGTGTGTGTGTGTGTGTGTGTGTGTGTGGGATTATTAACACAGATCAGATCAAATGTGGGATTATTAACACAGGTCAGAAGTGTGTGTGGGGGGGGGATTATTAACACAGATCAGATGTGTGTGTGGGAGAGATTATTAACACAGATCAGATGTGTGTGTGGGATTATTAACACATCAGATGTGTGTGTGTGTGTGTGTGTGTGTTTGTGTGTGTGTGTGTGTGTGTGTGTGTGTGTGTGTGGGATTATTATTAACACAGATCAGATGAGTGTGTGGGGCTATTAACACAGATCAGATGTGTGTGTGTGTGTGTGTGTGTGTGTGTGTGTGTGTGTGTGTGTGTGTGTGTGTGTGTGTGTGTGTGTGTGTGTGTGTGTGTGTGTGATTATTAACACAGATCAGATGTGTGTGTGTGTGTGTGTGTGTGTGTGTGTGTGTGTGTGTGTGTGTGTGTGTGTGTGTGTGTGGGATTATTAACACAGATCAGATGAGTGTGTGGGGCTATTAACACAGATCAGATGTGTGTGTGTGTGTGTGTGTGTGTGTGTGTGTGTGTGTGTGTGTGTGTGTGTGTGTGTGTGTGTGTGTGTGTGTGTGTGTGTGTGTGTGATTATTAACACAGATCAGATGTGTGTGTGTGTGTGTGTGTGTGTGTGTGTGTGTGTGTGTGTGTGTGTGTGTGTGTGTGTGTGATTATTAACACAGATCAGATGTGTGTGTGTGTGTGTGATTATTAACACAGATCAGATGTGTGTGTGTGTGTGTGTGTGTGTGTGTGTGTGTGTGTGTGTGTGTGTGTGTGATTATTAACACAGATCAGATGTGTGTGTGTGTGTGTGTGTGTGTGATTATTAACACAGATCAGATGTGTGTGTGTGTGTGTGTGTGTGTGTGTGTGTGTGTGTGATTATTAACACAGATCGCTGTGATTCTAGGGTCACGGCGGGATGGATGATCTGAAGGGAACGAGCGTTTACACTGAAGACACATCTCTGAGAACCGGCGCTGGACGCAGTTATTCATCAAACCATTTTAAGGTTCAAACTAAACCATATTTTGTTTCTGGTCACTTCTAGCGAGGTTATTATTGCTTATACAGTCTGTTTTTTTCCAGAGTTCATATTCCAATGAGTTTATGGGTCCTTCATGGGATTCAAAGGTAGGGCATTGATATGAGGCATAACTCATTATTAAACCAGAACTGATTCAGAAGCATCACTGGTTTTGTTTGATATTTCCAGGCATCCGATCACTTCACGAATTCAGACTTCAGTGACAAACATCAGGAAACGCACGACTGTCGACCTGTACGTTTAAACATGATCTCTGTGAAGCTTTCAATTGCATTTTAATTTCATTTTCATTTTGCATCTGTTTGTACAGAAGAAACCGACGAAGTTTAAAGTCCCCCGTTTATACCGCAGACAGTCGAAGGTAAATCATCAACGTTGTTATTTCAGTTTTAGTTATTTTAGCACTAGAACGAGAAACTAGTTAAATAAAATCAAATATTTTATTACTTTTTATTTTTATACTTCCCATTTTCATTTTAGTTTTAGTAATTTTGTTAGTTTTGTCTGTTTCTGTTTTGTTTTTGAATTCATGTTAATAAACTTATTATATATATTTAGTAAATTAAACAAAATGTTGCCTTAAAATGTTGAAATATTATAGTTTTAAAATAAAAAATCAGTTAGCATTTATTTTATTTCAAGTATGCATGCTATATCATGGATATATTATTAAGTTTTTATTAATATTTTTAATTCGTTTTTATTTTTATATCTTTCATTTGTTATTTGTATTAGTTTTTATATATAATATATTAAACATGCATATAGTTTTATATAGTTTTTCAAATACTATAAAGCTCTACAATTTTTTTTCATTTCATTTCATTTGTTATTTTAATTACTTAAAATCAAACTCATAGAAAGTATATAAAACATTTTATTTCAACTAGTATTTTATTTTATTTCCTTTTTAGTTAATGTTTATTTTATTTCAACTTATAAAATGTTTCATATGGTTTTAGTTGACCATGATATCCATGGCTTCAGTTTGCATAATTTTTGGTGTATTTCAAAAATCAATTCTGTCCATTTTTGGAATATTAAATGATCTACAAAAGCAATAATTAGTATTTTAACACTGTTCGTTTGTGTTTTCTAGAGCGTTGAAGAACCTGAGATCCGGCCGACGGATCACCATGAGGTGAAGCTGCTCTTATTTCCCCATCTTTCAAATATTTCTCACATTTCCACTTGATCTTATTTCAAAGAAATGCTCTTTGATCTGCATTTGTTGATTTAGACGTGGTTTCACGTGTGCTTAACACATCTACTGCAGAAAACTGGTTTTGTTAAAGCATTTACATTATATATATATATATATATTTTTTTTTTTTAGTAAATTAGTGTTGTTTGAGGAGGAACTACTTTTCTGTATGGATGAACTTCTGTTTCTGCATTACAGACATAATTCATGTAAATGTGCATCAAAACACTTTTTGATATCAATGAAAGTTGCCAGGGTTATTCTAGTCTCAAACTACTATATAAAACACAAGTAAATACAAGTTAATAAATACAAATTATATTTATATTATATTATATTTATTAATATTTATACACTGTAAAAAAAAAAGTTATGACAACAAATGTTTTTAAATGTATTTTTAGCTCATCAAAATTAAGCACTTTATACAAGATTCAACTCATTTATTTTTAAATCAGTTTAATGTTAAGTTTACATTTTAGGTTTAAATTACTTAAAAATCCAAGCTGATTGTACTTACAAATTTAAGGCAACAACTTATTTTACAGTGCATTAATATACAGTGCCCTCCACAATTATTGGCACCCCTGTTTAAGATGTGGTCGAGGACTTCTAAAAATTATCCTTTTTTTTTTAACAACATAGAACCCAAATACAAAAAAAGAGAAAAATCCAACCTTTTATTTAAGTACATTACTTTGGTGGTAAAAAAAAAATCAAAAATTTAGAAAAACAAAAACTTGAAATCATGTGTCCCACATTTATTGGCACCTCTGATGTTAATACTTTGTACAACCCCCTTTTGCCAACAAGACAGCACTTAATCTCCTCCTATAACATTTCACAAGATTGGAGAACACAGAGAGAGGGATCTTTGACCATTCTTCTTTGCACAATCTTTCTAGATCATCCAGTGTCCTGGGTCCTCTCTTATGCACTCTCCTCTTTAGCTCGCCCCACAGGTTTTCGATTGGGTTGAGGTCTAAGAACTGAGATGGCCATGGGAGGACCTTAGTTTGTGACTGCTGAACCATTTTTGTGTAGATTTTGCCACATGTTTTGGATCATTATCCTGCTGAAAGACCCAATTGACGACCCATCTTCAGCATTCTGGCAGAGGCCATCAGGTTTTTATTTAAAATGTCCTGGTAGTTCAAAGCGTTCATAATGCCATGCACCCTAACAAGGTTCCCAGGGCCTTTGGAAGAGAAACAGGCCAACAGCATCACAGATCCTCCACCATACTTCACTGTAGACATGAGGTGCTTTTCAGCATACTCATCCTTTGTTTTACGCCAGACCCACTTAGAGTGTTTGTTGCCAAAAAGCTCAATCTTAGTCTCATCTGACCAAAGCACACAATCCCAGTTGAAGTCCCAGTGCCGCTTAGCAAACTCCAGACGTTTACGTTTGTGAGTGTTAGTGAGAAAAGGCTTTTTCCTTGCATGCCTCCCAAACAGCTTGTTGGCATGTAGAGAGCGTCTGATGGTTGTTTTGGAGACTTTGTGACCCCAAGATGCCACTCTTTGATGCAATTCTGTGACAGTGAGTTAAGGACTTTTTTTTACTTCTCTTACCATCCTCCTCACGGTGCGTTGTGGCAAGATAAACTTGGGACCTCTTCCAGCCTTGTGTGTCACTGTTCCAGTTGTTTTAAACTTCTGAATGATTCCTCTGACTGTAGATACGGGCAAGTTAAGGCGAGTGGCTATTTTCTTGTAGCCATTGCCTGACTTATGAAGGTCGACACACATCTGCCTTATTTGAATGGTGTGTTCTTTTGTCTTTGCCATGTTGACAAATGGGTAAGAGAATTAGGCCTCTGTGTCATGTCATATTTATACCCCAGGGAAACAGGAAGTCATGAATTACTAATTAAAAGTTCCTAGATACCCTGACCAACTTTAGCAACTACAGAAAAATATATTTAAAAAAAAATCAATTACATTTTTCAGCGGTATTGTTAGGGGTGCCAATAATTGTGGGACACATGATTTCAAGGTTTTTTTTTTCTAAATTTTAGATTTTTTTTTTACCACCAAAGAAATGTACTTAAATAAAAGGTTGGATTTTTCTCTTTTTTTGTATTTGGGTTCTATGTTGTTTAGAAAAAAGGGAGAATTTTTAGAAGTCCCCGACCACATCTTAAACAGGGGTGCCAATAATTGTGGAGGGCACTGTATGCATTCATGTTTTTATTTATGTTCATAATTATATTTTGTATTTACGATGGCTGTCAAAAGATTAATCGTGATTCATCACATCCAAAATAAAAGTTTGTGTTTACATAATATATGTGTGTGTACTGTGTATAATTATTTATATATATAAAAACACACACAATCATGTATATATTTAAGAAAAATTGGTTATATTTATATATAAAATATTTATGTATAATATAAATTATATAAATGTATATACACTATATAAATGCAAATATTTCTTAAATATATACATGATTGTGTGTGTATTTATACATAATAATTATACACAGTACACACACATATATTATGTAAACATAAACTTTTATTTTGGATGCGATTAATCACGATTAATCTTTTGACAGCCCTCGTATTTACATTTATTTATTGATTTTTTAATTAGTTAATGGAGTTGATGCTGTTGATGGAGCTTAATTTGGTTAAATTGTAGTCCATCTTGTTAAATTAAAAAATATATTTATATAATATTATATGTATATTTCATATTTATAGTATTTTTAATATTTATATTATAATTAAAAAATTTATATGTATAAATACAAATATTGTTTGTACATACTATTTATATTTATTCATACATTTATTTATGTTTTTTGTTTATTTATATTTTTTACTTGTATTTATATGAATGTTTTATTTAATGAGTGACAAGTCAAAACTCTGTCCGGTTGTAATCAGAAATATGCCACATATGCTGTTGCTGGAGCTTAATAAGTAAGTTCTGATGGTCGTCCGTCTTGTTCAATGTTTCTGCAGATGTGGAAGCCTCCTATTCTCAAAGTGCCGCCGCTGTCCCGCCGAGACTCAAAGGTGCCATTCTGACTTTCTTCTCTTCTCACTATTTAAATGCTGGTATTTTCCTGAAAGCGCTGACCTGTGACCCCTGTAGGCCGTGGAGGAAGACGAGGTCCCTCAGAAGGCTGCGGATCTGTTCCGGGCCAGAGACCTGGAGCTGGAAGAGGACTTCGGATGGGAGGAATACACACCGGTATCTGTTATCCTTTCACTCTCATGCTTTAATGTTGTTCACGCAAACCAGTTTAGCACTGACGGTCCCTCTCACACAGGACAATAAACCACAGAAGCCTAAAGAAACTGACACACAGCGCAGAGGGTCAAAGGTTAGAGTGCCTCATCTCTATCTACTGTCATACACTCCTTCACTGCCACTTCATCTGCTGTATATCCTGCTTTTTTCAGGATGCTTTTCCCGAAGACGTTCTGGAATCTCCTGGTGCCACGTCTGGAAATTATTACCTGTCTGACGCTGCTAAGGTATTTAGCAACAATATAGTAGTAGGGCCCTATGAAATCCCTTTTATGTTTTTCCCAAATGTAGTTTTTTTTTTTTTTTTTTTTTTTTTACCTGGATTACTTTTTTTTTTTTTTTTTGGACTCAAATTGAATGGTAAATTAAATAGTAAATTAGTAATCCAAAAGTATGTCTAATTAATTGAAATCATGAAACTTATACCTTATATTTCAAAGGCCCTATGAAATCAATTTAATTTTTTTAATCTCAAATTCCGTTTAATTTTTTACCAAATTCTGCGTTTTCTGTTTTAAGCTTAATTACATTTTAGTAATCAAAAAGCATGTCTAATTAATTGAATTCATAAAAAAAAAACAATTTATAAAAAAATGTATTAAAAAAAAAAGATTATTTTTAATAAATTTTTTCCTTTAGAAATTCTGTGTTGTGTATTTAAAATTTTCTGGAAATCAAATGAAGGCATAAAACATTCATTTAATTGACCTTTTATTCACATGAAATTAAACAATCTTGTTTTTGTTTAATTTCAACACCTTTACTACAACACAGTGGCGCAAAAAGTGGGTATGCGCTATATGCGGCGCATAGGGGCGCAGCGCCAGCGGGGGCGCCAAAGTGATGGTTAAAAAAAATTATTAAAAAAAAAATTTTTTTGGGGGGGGGGGGGCTTCTATATGTGAGCTGCTGTTGTGCGTTTCCAAATAATTTCTGCATCTCCTCAATGTTATATAACCCTCTAGACTAGAGGACTAACTGGCTAGAGGTGCCCTCATAAGATTCCATCATAGAGTTTTGAATTAGAAGAGGGGGGGTAATATCGCGAGCGGGCGGGGGCGCTGTGAGCGCTGAGCGAGCAGGTACGAGTAGAGTTGTCGTCGATAAAGATGGATAAAGTAAAAAAGCTGTCGGGGCTAAAAATAGAAAAAGAAAGACTGAAAAGGGAGATGGCATGTCAATTGATGCGCCAGCAGATAAATAAGTGGATTGTGAAAAGCAACAGGAAGGATTTAAAGTGTGACGTCCACGCATAGCCTACTGGCCATCAGGGCTACCGGGAGATTCCCGGTGCTTTTTGGGCCGATACATCTAATTTTTTTTTTTTTTTTGTCTTAACAGCCCATAAAACTCGTAGCTGCTACATCGGAGGCCCGTTCGTTTTTTATTTATTTGTATTAATTGGCGATGCTGGGTTAGTGCCGGTGTAATCCATTGGTCAAAAAAAAAGTCATTGTTAGTTTTTTTTTCTGACATTTTTCATGAAACGCGTAGATCAGCGGCCCATTGGTTCTTTTCTTGATTGACACTGGGCTGACCCAATCACATCTTTAATGTAAAGTATAGAAATTAGTACAAAACTAATTATGAAAATTTCCTTTATTTTTCAGTGCATTTGTTTTACAATATATGGCTATAACTATCATGGGATTAATATTATAACTATTATTATAGTGTAATGTAGACAGACACTGTAACTAAAAGAGGTTTGCATTTTTTTTTGTTTAATTTGCACACTGAATATGGGTTGGAGCTTTTAATTTTGAACTCTCAAAGTGCACCAGATTGATGAATTTAACATTAAAAAGCACAACATTTTCTTACGGGGGGGGGAATGCCCCCGAACCCCCCTAGAGGGACAGAGTTCAATTGTATTAATAAATTGCAATTTGTACTTATTTTATATGTTAACTCTCACTCGTTCCTCACTCATTACATTGGACACTTTTTTTTCTTTTTTGTTTGTTTGTTTGTTTGTTTGTTTGTTTGGGGGGTGGGGGGCGCCTAATTTGTTGCTGCATACCCCTCTGACACTGGGTAGTTGCGCCCCTGATCAGAAATATGCCACATATGCTGTTGCTGGAGCGTGATAAGTAAGTTCTGATGGTTGTCCGTCTTGTTCAATGTTTCTGCAGATGTGGAAGCCTCCTATTCTCAAAGTGCCGCCGCTGTCCCGCCGAGACTCAAAGGTGCCATTCTGACTTTCTTCTCTTCGCACTATTTAAATGCTGGTATTTTCCTGAAAGCGCTGACCTGTGACCCCTGTAGGCCGTGGAGGAAGACGAGGTCCCTCAGAAGGGTGCAGATCTGTTCCGGGCCAGAGACCTGGAGCTGGAAGAGGACTTCGGATGGGAGGAATACACACCGGTATCTGTTATCCTTTCACTCTCATGCTTTAATGTTGTTCACACAAACGAGTTTAGCACTGACGGTCCCTCTCACACAGGACAATAAACCACAGAAGCCTAAAGGTGCGTGCACACTACAAGCGACTTAATCGCTGCAGGTCGCCAGTGGCTGGCGGTGCGGTCGCTAGTGGGCGTTCCCGCTACTGGTTGCCTAGTAATGTTTGTGAGTGACATTCACGGATGTTTCTCCGTGTTGTACACAACAAATCCGTTTTCTTGCCACTACAAACAAACATTTTGGAAGGAAAATTCGAAATATAAATGGAATCAGTACATGACATGCATAATATTAAAGATGAACGAGAAACTGTGAGTGCTTTTTGCCATCGCGGCTATTTAATTGCAACAAACGGGCAAATACCGTCTATATGGGTCCACGAAACCAATCCGGCTCTGAGTCAGTACTGTGAACACCACTGTATGCACACGGAGATATATCACAACTTACAGCACAGTTTCTGACTGCTAAAATTAGCTTCTCGTTCAACTTGCCACTGTCAGAGAGTGACGGATGATCACGCGCGCTCCACTGACTTCACTCCTATTGGTTGTCGCTCCCGAAAGTCGCTCTTCATTTGCATAAAGTTAAACAGATCTCAACTTTGTCGCGTCGCCAGACACGCCCCATCAGGTCGCCAACGGCCGCGATCGCGCGTGTCGCCGGAAAACGCCCGCTCCCCATTGAAATGAATGGTAACGTGTCGCTTTGTCGCTTGTAGTGTGCACACACCTTGAAGAAACTGACACACAGCGCAGAGGGTCAAAGGTTAGAGTGCCTCATCTCTATCTTCTGTCATACACTCCTTCACTGCCACTTCATCTGCTGTATATCCTGCTTTTTTCAGGATGCTTTTCCCGAAGACGTTCTGGAATCTCCTGGTGCCACGTCTGGAAATTATTACCTGTCTGACGCTGCTAAGGTATTTAGCAACAATATAGTAGTAGGGCCCTATGAAATCCCTTTTATGTTTTTCCCAAATTTAGTTTTTTTCCTGGATTACTTTTTTTTTTTTTTTTTTTGACTCAAATTGAATGGTAAATTAAATAGTAAATTAGTAATCCAAAAGCATGTCTAATTAATTGAAATCATGAAACTTATACCTTATATTTCAAAGGCCCTATGAAATCAATTTAATTTTTTTATCTCAAATTCCGTTAAATTTTTTACCAAATTCTGCATTTTCTGTTTTAAGCTTAATTACATTTTAATAATCAAAAAGCATGTCTAATTAATTGAATTCATAAAAAAAAAAAAAAATTATAAAAAAAATGTATTAAAAAAAAGATTTTTTTTAAATTAATTTTTTCCTTCAGAAATTCTGTGTTGTGTATTTAAAATTTTCTGGAAATCAAATGAAGGCATAAAACATTCATTTAATTGACCTTTTATTCACATGAAATTAAACAATCTTGTTTTTGTTTAATTTCAACACCTTTATCTACAACACATTTACTGTCAAAATTAAAACATGGAAGAAAATGTTTAATTATTCCATAAAAAAATAAAGTTTTAATAATAATTAATAATTTATTTTATTTAATTGTACTGTACAAAATTAATATATTTCCATCACAATTTCTTTAAGTTGAACCAAACTTTTATTTTGACGGGTTGCCATGAAGACCTTTGAGTTTCTGTGTGTTTATGATATGATGATAGTTTTTCTGTCATTATTTTAAGTTCTTGATCTGCTTTTTATTTATTCATCAATATTTGAAAAATTCCATGTTCCGGTAACGTTAAATTCTGTTTTTATGACTGGATTCCGCAATTCCGAATTCCGTTTTCGCGGAAATCACAGGATCCCATAATACGGACGATAAATATTTCTGTGTGATTATATTGATCATATCTGATCTCTGACTCTGGTATTTCCGTCTCATTCTCCATCACATCTCTCTCTGTAAGGCTGAGTGGATGTCGGCTCAGATGGACGTGAAACGACTGAGAGATCAAGAGGAAGAGCAGAAGCTTGAGGAAGAGGAGGATGAAGGGGTCAGTAAATGAATGTGTGCATTACGACCTTCCTCGTCACGTTTACTTCTTTTCATTCATTAAAGCGTAACTCTCGCCAAAATGCAACCTAGGCTCTTTTTGTGAATCTAACCGAGTCAAACTTTTGTTTAAAAGCATAATTAGGATGGAAACGCCACTTTATACTCTTTTACGCCATATTTTAGTTTTCGGTCAAATGGCCGTTTGAAGGGGAGTGCTCGGGGGAATTCAATGATAGGATCAAAATCACTATTTTTAAAACACTAGTGCGGCTCGACACAACATGAAGCTGTGCTCGCAGTATCCCCAGGGCCTCTACACATGAACTCCAGCATTGAGAACATTGTTTGTGAACTAAAAAGAAAGATTTTGATCAACTCACTGTAGCTGATGTTGTTTACGGCCGACCCCATTTTATCAGTCAAAAATAGTCGATCTCCGAATGCGAATGAACTGACTCGCTACGAGGAAATGTAATGTTATTGTTTCTTATATGAGGCTCCTCCTTTTTCAACTACCAGGTCAATATTGATTTTCACTAATGACAAAACAACAAATTATCCGTGAATTTATATGGAATTAAGCTTTCGGAGCTTTCCATCTTTAATCTCCTCCCTGTTACGTTGCATTCGGAGATCGACTATTTTTGACTGATAAAATGCCGGTGGCCGGAAACAACATCAGCTACAGTGAGTTGTTCAAAATCTTTCTTTTTAGTACACAAACAATGTTCTCAATGCTGGAGTTCATGTGTATGTGGGGATACTGCGAGCACAGCTTCATGTTGTGTCGAGCCGCATTAGTGTTTTAAAAACAGTGATTTTGATGCTATCATAGTAGTGCCCCGAGCACTCCCCTTCAAAATGCCATTTGACCGAAAACCAAAATATGGTTAAACTTAATTACATCCTAATTATGCTTTTAAATGAAAGTTTGACTCGGTTAGATTCACAAAAAAACCCTAGGTTGCATTTTGGCGAGAGTTACTCTTTAAGTCTATAGATTCTGCTGTGCTGTTTATACTGCTGTATCTGAGTACCTGTCGCTTTCTCTTGATGCGATTTCGGAGATGTTGTGATTTCGAACAAGTTGCTTGCATATTTTAACACATTGTAAACATGTTCTAACAACTTGCTAACATGTTTTAGCATGATCACATTGCTGACATATTGCTAACATGATTTAATATGAATAAGCACATTGCTAGAATGATTTCACATGTTCATAACATAATTTAGCACATTGTTAGCATGTTTTAGCAGGATTTAACACTTTGCAGACATGTTTCTTGCTTAAATTATCACATTATTAATATGGTTTCACATGGTCCTTACATGATTTGCCACATTTGTTATGTGGTTTAGCATAATACTAGCATGATGTTTAAACATTTTGCTAGCAGGATTTAACCCAATGTTAACATGTTTTTGTTAGCATGTTTAGCATACTGGTAGCATGATTTAGTATAGCACTAGCATGATTTCTTGTGAAGGGGTCATTAAATTCATGTGTGCATTAAGAAATTCCTCGTCACGTTAACTTCATTCCACTCAAGTCTATAGATTCTGCTGTGCTGTTTATTGCAGTATTTGTGTATCTGTCACTTTCTCTTGATGTGATTTTAAAACCTGTTTGTCATAAACGTGTGTTTGATTGGCAGGACACTGACAGTCTGATGGAGTGGTGGAATACAGTCGAGTGTGAGTCGAGATTAATTCACTAATTCCCCCGCCGCTCATCAGATCGAAATAATTTCACATTCAATCTCTGTGTTTTTCAGTTTGGGATGAACTACCTTCGAATGAGAGGATCACCTCTAAAGAGGAAGAGACCATGTAAGATTCACAATGTCATAAGATGTCCATAAAGAAAGTTCAAAATGACCAAGCTTCGTGTGGTCTTCAGATTAGCTCAAGAACAGTGTGTAGAGAGCTTCGTGGTACTTGCCTGGCTGCATTGTGCCAAGTGTAAAGTTTGGTGGAGGGGGATTATGGTGTGGGGTTGTTTTTCTGGGGTTAGTTCCAGTGAAAGGAACTCTTAATACTTCAGCAAAACAAGACATTTTGGACAATCTCATGCTGCAAACTTTGTGGGAACAGTTTGGGGATGTTCCTGTTCCAACATGACTGTGCACCACTGCACAAAGCAGGACCATAAACACATGAATGAGGAGTTTGGTGTGGAGGAACTTGCCTGGCCTGCACAAAGTCCTGACCTCATCCCGATAGAACAGCTTTGGGATGAATTAGAGCGGAGACTGGGAGCCAGGTTTTCTCGTCTAACATCAGTGCGTGATCTCACTACTGCGCTTCTAGAAGAAAATGGTCAAAAACTCCCATAAACACACTCCTAGTTGGACATAGACACTCCATAGACTTGCGAACTTCCCTAAGTACTTCTCCTCGGGGGAATCCCTGCCACCATTTTGATGTGCGTTCCTCTTCGTGAAGTGGACGAGGGAAGTTTATATGGACAGACCCTCGTTCCCTCGATTTTGACCAAGGGAGCGAGTCTACTTCATATATACACTTCAGGCACCTATATGTCCCACAATGCAGTACGATTGTGACGTCACCACAGATCGCGTCTAATCACCACCACAACAAACAACTCTATGTTATATTAATTATATATTTTTAAGTTAGAACAACCAAAACACACATATATATATATTTGGATGCTGCATTAAACAAATGCATAAAGGGAAAACAAATCTAAATAATAAATCAACTCCATCGCTGATTCCAAGTGATCAAGGGCTTAGGACGTTCCAGTTCAGCCCATTACAGTTTCCGCCAGTAGAGGCACTCGTGCAACGTAAGCAATGACGTACATCCGAGTGAACGAGACGGAGGGAAGTTAGCGAGTGAAGGGCATGACTATTTTGGACTGGAACGCAGCCATAGTGGAAACCTTCCCAGAAGAGTTGAAGCTGTTATAGCGGCAAAGGGTGGGCCAACTCCATATGAAACCATACGGATCAGGAATGTCATTAAAGTTGATGTGCGTGTAAAGACAGACGTCCCAAAACCTTTAGCAATATAGTGTATCTCCCAATGGGGTATAAAAAAAATCTAATTCAAATGAAAATTAATTAATTTCTCTGACCCCACTGGGGAGTTTATTCTTCTTGATTTAAGAACATTTAGATATTTAGCTGGAAAACCAACTTTTTGCAGTGTTCAATCTCAACACTCTTCACCATCCAATCAATCAATCAATCAATCAATCAATCAATCAATCAATCAATCAATCAATCAATCAACTCGTCATTGATAAAATCCTAAAGTCCTGCCATTTGTCTTTGTTTTTGTCTCTTTTAAAGCCCTTTTCACAAAGAGATTCCGGAAAATACACGGATAATGTGTCCCGGGATCAACTGATTTTGGTTCATTCACACTGCCAGTGACTTTCCGGAATCTGTGCGTGCGTTTACACACATCCCGTAAAGACACGTGACATCGATGTGACGTAATGTCTCAGCAGCGTCTTAAGTTTGCATATATTCTCTCGAGAAACAACGCTTGTGCTTTTTTTCTGATTCGATCATAAATCATAAACTAGCACATCACAATCACATTTGTTCACACAGAGCGCGTTCCGGGACTCATCTCGGCAATGTTACTAGGTCCCCATCCCGGTATCAATCCCGGGACCAATCCCGGGACGTGTTTGCGTTCACAGATTTCCTGGTTCTTTTAAGTGTCACACATATTGAGACTGTCCTCTTTCTCTCCTGTCAGATTGTTTAAAGCGGTGGCCGATAAGGTCCATCGTGGTCTCCGCGTGTACCTGAAGCTCTTCATGGAACGAGCCGAGCTTCTCTACCAGCACGTGCTGATCTTATACGGCATCGCCGACGACCTCAGCAACTTCCACCATCGTGCTAAAATCGCCAACATCACGGGGGGAACGACCACAGCCGTCGGTGGAGCCGCGGCCATCGCGGGACTGGCGCTGGTTCCGGTCACGTTGGGCGCTTCCATCATCATCTCGGCCATCGGACTGGGCATCGCTACGGCGGGCGGCATCACGGCGGCTTCAGCCACCATTTCAGACAATATCAACCACATGCATGTATGTTCACGTTCATTATCATATGCACCTGTTAGATGATTACAAACTAACACATTTGCAGACATGTTACCTGCTTGAATTAGCACGTTACAAGTATGATTTCACATGTTCCTATAATGATTTAGCACTTTGCTGATGTGTTTTAGCATATTTCTAGCATTATTTAACACATTACTAGCCTGTTTAAACATTTTGCTAGCATAATTTAATACAATGCTAGCCTGAATTATTACATTGCTAGCATGTTTAAACATTTTGCTAGCATAATTTAACAATTTTAACATGTTTCTAGCATTAATTAGTACTTTTATAACATGTTTCGCATGCTGCTAGCATAATTTAGCACATTGCTAGCATGTTTTACTTGATCAAATCAGGGCAGATTTCACATCAGAAAGAAATGTGAAGCACAAGCTGAAGGAGGACGTTTGTACAATTTTACTAAAAGACTTTTACTTGATAAAACGGTCTAATGTTGTGTTTGCTCCATCCTCACGCAGGACCGTAAGAAGATTGAGGTAATCGTTCAGGACTACGAGGTGCAGCTGGTGGAAATGCAGCGCTGTTTACAGTTCATCGTTGAAGGTCTCGGTCGACTGCGCGCTAATCCGCTGCTGCGACGCAACAACTACTACACCGGCGACTGGGAAGTGCGACGGGCGCTGCAAACCATCAGCCTCGTTACTGACCCGGTCGAGCGAGCGGAAGAGATAACTAACAATACTCTGGCCAAGCTAGCTAGTCTGCATTCAGGGATGGACAAGTACTTCACTAAAGACATGAAGGAGGTGAAGAGAGGCTGTAAGAAGGAGGTGACGGCTGAAGTGCGAAGCCTGGCTAAACAACTGCACGAGGGTTTGGTGGAGCTCAACTCCATCCGAGAGCAGCTGCTCGACGCCACTGGGAACATCTGAAGGCCCATTGGCTGCTTTGCTTCGCTGCTCATTTGCATAAAATTAAACCCTCCCCAAGGGGCTGGAAATCACCAACATAAACAAGCAATTCCGACTTTCTTGGAATTCTGAGTTTATATCTCGCAATTGTGTTTTTTTTATTTTGCCAAGGACATAAAAAATAAAAAAAGGTATTGCGAGTTTATATATTACAATTCAAACTCTGGAATTCTGAGAATTGCATATTATATTGTCAGAATTGCGAGTTACAAGCAATTCCAACTTTCTTGTAATTCTGAGTTTATATCTCACAATTCAGTTTTTTTTTCTGCCATGGAATTTTTTTCTCGCGATTGAGAGTTTGTCTCACAATACAGACTTTTCTTATCAAAATTGCAAGTTATAAACAACAAATTTCCACTTTTTTTTTGTAATAAAATTTTTTTTTATTCACAGTTAGAAAACAAATTTTCGTTCGTAATAACGATTTTGTCTCCATACAGACTTTTTTTCTTCTTAGAATTCTGTTTACATCTCGCAATTTTTTTGTCATAAAAATTTCATAAAACAACAAAAAAGGTAATTGCAACTTTATCTCACAATTTTACAAAAAATTCTCACACATTTTTTTTTCTTAGAATTGCACGTTTATATCTCGCAATTCAGGTTTTTTTTCTGCAATGGAATTTTTTTCTCGCGATTGAGAGTTTGTCTCACAATACAGACTTTTCTTATCAAAATTGCAAGTTATAAACAACAAATTCCCACTTTTTTTATAAACATTTTTTTTATTCACAGTTAGAAAACAAATTCTCGTTTGTAATAACGAATTTGTCTCAATACAGACTTTTTTTCTTCTTAGAATTCTGTTTACATCTCGCAATTTTTTTTGTCATAATGTCATAAAACAACAAAAAAGGTAATTGCGACTTTATCTCACAATTTTACAAAAAATTCTCACACATTTTTTTTTCTTACAATTGCAAGTTTATATCTCGCAATTGCAAGATATGAATGAGGTGAAGCTCAACCTCATCCGATGCTACTGGGAACATCTGAAGGCCCATTGGCTGCTTTGCTTTGCTGATCATTTGCATAAAAAATACATTTCTCCTCAAGGAGCTGGAAATCACCAACTCTCGATAAAAGTAAATGAAGTGCGGCTGCAAATCGCTTTCAGTGTGAACGAATCTTACATGGGATTGAAATTAGTCTTTCTCTTGGGAAAGAATGTCTCTTGATGAAACAATATTTTCAGCATGCAAATGAGTGCAAGCATGCGGGAGCTTGTTTCCACCACGGAAAAAATATATATAATAATTGTAAACAAGCAATTCCGACTTTCTTGAAATTCTGAGTTTAAATCTCGCAATTCTGTTTGTTTTTTCTGCCAAGGAATAAAAATTTCTTGTAATTTTTTTTATTTTTTATCTCGTAATATCGAATTTGTCACAATACAGACTTATTTACTTAGAATTCTAATTTTACATCTCGCAATTCTATTTTTTGTTGTGAGTTGCAATCACCTTTTTAATTCATTAAAAAGTGGCGGAAATAAACTTCCATATACGAGCATCCTCTGCACAAATATTAAAACATTATGAGTCCAGAAAAAATTAAGCTTGATATTTTTCACATTTTCATGCTTTGCTGATAACCTAAAAACAAATGTTGCCTATAGTATTTCTTTATGTAGTCACAAATCATCTTTCATATTTAACTGTTCTGCTGTGGCCAGAGTTTGTGTTTACAATCCAGTTTTTTGTTCACAATCATTATAGTGAAAATGAAAAGATGTGTTTTTATGTACAGTTACTGAGATTGTATGCTTTGGATGCAGTGCATTTTAAAGTAATTTTGTCATATGCTCTTGTTTTGCACAACTGGTATTACTGTAATAAACCTCATAAACAGCCCTACGGTGGTCAAAGAACAGCCAGCCAGTTTTCAAAGAGAATTTCCACTTTATTTCAAATCAGGGAGACTAAAACTCATCATACGAGTACAGGTAAGATATGGAGCCAGGGAAAAGGAACACGGGAAACTCCGCACGGCACACCAATTCCAATGCCTACACACAGTGAGTTTTCACGCTCAATACGTCACACAGTGTTTAATACTCAGCACCCCAGCCTGCACAGCACACAGTGAACACACGTAAGGCGTGTTTCCTCCGTTCTCAATTTCCCCCGCCTCCCTCTCCAACCCGCTTACCGTTACGCCATACACAGTCAAACAATTCATATAGAAATAGTTAAAAACACTTCCCTCTCGCGAGCCGAGAAGACCCATCCATCGGGGGTGAGCAGTGCGAGCCGCAATCCGTCTTCCCACCGAAGACGTCACTCTACTCTCCAGGGGCGGAACTTAAAGTTCATTCATAAAATCCATCCGTCGTCTGTGTCATGGCATTCATAGTATCGGTAGCACGTGGGCGTCAGCCGAGCAATATTCTGAGGTAATCGGTGAAACTAATTCCCCCCCTCTACAACTCAACTATCTCATTCCAAGGCAGCTAGCTAACTAATTATCTTCATCTCCGGAGGACCTATTGTCCCCGAGAGACAGCCAAAACGTTCTCACCCGTTCACCACCCCAGCTCTCTCGGTTGTCCCACACCTCCTTTCTTTAAAGTCCCTTTGTCCTCCCTTCCCAGGTGCATGTCATCAAAGCCATCATGTCATCGGCCAATGACGACACACTACACTACTCCCCCACTAATCCAGAAGACTCGTCCTCGAGTCAAGATGATAATCCTTAGTCCAAACCGGCAACTTCCTCTGTCGTGGAGGTCGACCCCTCTCCGCAGAAGTTGTAATTTTCTGCGCAAACCCTCCTTCATCATGTAGGGGCTTAACTGTAGATCCCGGGCTACACTCCAACCTTGACCCCGCTAAAGGCACTGGCGAGCCGCGTTGAAGGTTTCCTTCCCTTGTTCCCACCGGGCCAGACTGTCCCTCTGCAGATGGCGGTCCATCGGCCATGACAGGGGGCACTTGTTGAAAGGTCGATGGGTCAACCGATTGCCGCGGTAATTGTGCCGACTCATCATTCCCCTCCAGCCTCTCTGAAACAGATTGAGAAACATATGGTTTTAACCGATTGTAATGAACAACCGTAGAAGCCCCTCCCTCAACTGACTGTAACTGATACAGAACATCAGACAACCGCTCGATTATCTTAAAGGGGCCCTTATAACATCTCTGCAATTTAAAGCAAACCCCTTTTTTTCGAGCCTTATTTCGAACCCAGACTAGTTCTCCCACTGCATAATACTGTACTTGAGCCCGAAAATCAAAATACTTTTTCTGCTGGGAAGAAGCCTGTAACTGATGTTGCTGTACTGCCCCAACAACAGTGGACAAGATCCCTGCCATATGTTGCACATATTCACTTGGAGACTCAAAAGCCTTTTCCAAGTTCACATTCAACATTATATCCACTGGTAATACCATTTCCCGCCCAAACACCACTTTATGAGGGGTAAAACCCGTAGTGGCATGGACGCTACTACGATACGCCATCATAACATAAGGTAATAACGAATCCCAATTCTGTTGATTCTTATCCACGAACATTGACAGCATCGAAAGCAAAGTCCTGTTAAAACGCTCAATAAGCCCATCTGACTGAGGATGATAGGGGGACGTACGTGTCTTATTGATCTCCAATAATCTGCAAAGCTCCTGAAAAAGAGTAGACTCAAAATTTCTGCCTTGATCAGAATGAAGGCTGCGAGGGACACCATAGCGACAAACCCACTCCTCAACTAACACCTTAGCAACTGATCGTGCTTCCTGATTTGGTAAAGCAAAAGCTTCCGTCCACTTAGAAAAATAGTCTCCCACCACCAAAACATACCGATTTTTTTCAATGGTTTCGGGAAGTGGGCCCAAAATATCCAAAGCCACACGTTCATAAGGGCGAGAAATGACTGAAGGACACATCGGGGCCTGTGGAGTTTGAACTGGAAGCTTCCGTGAGCCACACTCAGAACACTCCCTACACCACCTCCTCACATCGGCAAACCACCCCGGCCAATAAAACCGGTCTTTAACTTTTCCTTGAAGTTTTTGCACCCCCAGATGGCCACCTGTAACCACATTATGCAACATGGCTAACACTTTTGGAACCAAACTCTTTGGAAGCACCACCTGTACTTTATTAGCGGCATCAGAATTTTGTGGAGGGACTCGCACCAATACCTGGTCCTGTATCTGAAGCTGATCCCACACCCTTCCAAATTTCTGCAGCTCAGGATAGTTTCTTACCTCCCCACACTCCTTTAATGGCTTAGTTAGCAGCTGAAATAATTGCCCCAACTCCTTATCCTCCCTCTGCAACCTAACCATATCATCTTCCAATCTTTCTCCAGGTGGTAGCCCTACATTCGTTTTAGCCACTTGCACTACTCTCACAGGGCAACTTTCCTCAATCGCCACACCCCCAATCTGGTCTGACACATTACCCGAAGTTACACTCAGGCCCGGCAATCTCGATAAAGCATCTGCATTAGCATGTTGTTTCCCTGGCCTATGAACGATCCTATACTGAAAACTTGCTAGCTGTTCTAGCCAACGGGCCAGCTGTCCTTCAATTCCTTGAAAATTATGTAACCACCGCAAGGAATTGTGATCTGTACGCAGCACAAACTCTGCCCCCAAAAGGTAATGCTTAAAGTGTTTCATAAACGTCACCATACCCAACAATTCCTTTTTTGTGGTGGCATACTTGCGTTCTTGTTTTGTCAGGGCTCGACTAGCATAGGCCACTACGCGTTCCATCCCCCCCTCTACCTGGGATAGTACAGCACCTATCCCAACATCTGAAGCATCAGTATCCAAAATAAATTGTTTCAAGGGATCGGGGTAAGCCAAAACTGGGGCTGATATCAGACATGACTTGAGTGTAAAAAACGCTCTTTGGCAATCTTCTCCCCAGTGAAATTTCCTTCCCTTTTCTGTCAATTGATGTAAGGGCCTAGCAATCTCCGCAAAACTCCTCATAAAGCGACGGTAGTAAGAGGCCAGTCCCAGAAAACTACGAACCTCTGTCTGATTTCTAGGGACCGGCCACCCCCTCACCGCCTCCACCTTAGAGGGATCAGCCTTAACGCCCTCCGCTGAAATTACGTGACCCAAATAGGATACCTGTTTTGCAAACAAATTGCATTTGGAGGGTTTCACCTTCAAGTTGGCCTTATTCAAGCTCCCAAAAACTTGTTCCAAGCGCCCCAGGTGTTCCTGAAATGTTTTACCAAAAACAATTATATCATCAAGATATACTAAGCACGTAGTCCACTGAAGATCTGCCAGAACCAAATCCATCAACCTTTGGAAAGTGGAAGGAGAGTTACACAGGCCAAAGCTAAGAACATTAAATTCAAAAAGACCTTGACGTGTAGTGAAAGCCGTTTTGGATTTATCTTTCGAGTCAACCTCAACCTGCCAGTAACCACTGGCTAGGTCGAGGGTTGAAAACCAACACGCGTTTGCCAAGCTATCCAACGCATCGTCTATCCTTGGCAGCGGATAGGCATCTTTCTGTGTCACCTCATTTAGTTTCCTATAATCGATACAGAAACGCAGAGTGCCATCTCTTTTCCTAACTGGTACCACTGGGGCTGCCCAAGGACTACATGAAGGCTGAATAATGCCATTATCTAACATTTGTTTTATGTGATCAGTCACTTCCTGTTGTAAATGAAGCGGAACCCGACGAGGGGCCATTTTAATAGGTTTAGCCACTCCTGTATCAATCTGATGACGAATAAGATGCGTCCTACCCAAATCAGTATCCCCTGTACTAAAAAGTTGGTTATAACGCTCTAATACTTGACGAATGGCCTGCATTTGCTCTACATTAAACCCTCTAGAGTCTAACCCAAAGTGGGAAATCAAAGCATCCGCCGACCACCCAATCTTACCGTCACACCCTTCATCTACTTCCTCTGCACCTTCCCCCACCTCTACATTTGTAGCCAATACCCCAATTTTCATTCCATTGCGTAAAGTATGAGCTTCCTTGGTTACATTAATAACGCGAACTGGCATAACGCCCGCGGTGACTACACACACCACACGTGCCACTAATACATCACAGTAGCGGGACAAAGAAGAGCCAGGCTCCAGCATACCTACTATTTTTCCTGATGGCGCTCCCTCCACCGACCCCAAAATTATCACTTCGCTACGTGGTGGTATCCTGGTATCCCCACAAACTACCACTGGCATGGAAGGGGCTAAAAAGTCAGTTTGCAATTGTACAGAAATTTTTTTTCCCATCAAATAGCAGCATAATTCTTTCAAATCCAGTTTTGCACCGAATTTGACTAAAAAATCACTGCCCAGTAACACTTCACCAGGGCTAATATCTGCCACTACAAAATCAACCACTACTGTCAGAGAATCAAATTGACAAGTGGTTTCCCACCGGCCTATAACTTCCATTTGGTCTCCATTAGCAACCTTCAATCTACCCCTATACTCTACTAAATCACTCCCTCCCCCGGTTGCCTCCAGCCAAAATGTTTTGGGTACGATTGATACTTGTGCCCCTGTGTCCACCAATAAGCGGGTCTCCACCCCCCCGACTTTACCAAACACATAAACTCCCCCTGTTTCTGGTTGGGACTGACCTACTCCCCAAAGCATAGACGCAACAGAAAGAGGGGCGGGCTCCTGGTCTACCGGGCCCGCCCCCTCCCGTTTCCCGACACATATGGGCAATCTTTCTTAAAATGACGAGTGCACCCACATTCCCAACAAGCTTCAGCCTTATCTCTATTTTGTGAGTCTGTTCGTGCACTATCAGTTTTAAAAGTCCGTGCCTCTCGTCTATTTGTAGCATAATCAGTCTGATGACTAGGCGGAGCAACCGAGTTCCCTGTTACTTGATCTTGTAATATTTTAACAGTACTCTGCAAAGTTTTTACTTCTTGACGAAGCCCTTCTACCATGCCCATTAAAGACTGCATTTGCACATCTCTAACTGGCCCGACATTATCATTTATCACACCACAAACTTTTGCATTTGGAAGAGCACTATTTCGTTCCAAACTCCGAATTAATTCAAGTTCGGACGCCAGATTAATAGCCCCCTCTAACGTGGCTGGTTTCACACTACGCAGATGTATACGCGTATCAGCACACCCTATGTGGGCCACAAAATGATCTCGAGCCAGTAAATCTCTCGTAGCATTATCCACAGACGGATATGCTTTTGAAATTAAACGCCTCAAAGCATTTCCAAACTCGCGCACGGTTTCATTTGGCTGCCTCTTGCGCGAGGAAAAACTCACGCGATTCCAATCAGTACTTTCACAGGGCTCTAAACATCTACCCATTGCTACCTTCAGTTGACTGAAATTTTGCCGCGCCTCATCTGGCAAGCCACAATAAATATCCCGCGCACGACCTGACAATAGCAAAGACATAAATTTGAGTTTTAATACATCATCCCAGCCGTTAATCTCCGCAGCCATTTCGAACTGTTCTGCCCAATCAGACCACTCACGCCCTGTACACGTAAATGTTTCGGGCATAAAAATAGGACGAGGCGCAACATTTCTTTCCCCCACTAAACCACCTGCCACGGCATTACTACCGCTGGCCGCCTCTTGCGGTTCTGACATGTTGACCAACCGTAGGCTAAAAAAAATGTTCAATGAAGTTTATAAGATCCGCAATCAGCGCTGATCCAACCGCTGCCACCAGTGTAATAAACCTCATAAACAGCCCTACGGTGGTCAAAGAACAGCCAGCCAGTTTTCAAAGAGAATTTCCACTTTATTTCAAATCAGGGAGACTAAAACTCATCATACGAGTACAGGTAAGATATGGAGCCAGGGAAAAGGAACACGGGAAACTCCGCACGGCACACCAATTCCAATGCCTACACACAGTGAGTTTTCACGCTCAATACGTCACACAGTGTTTAATACTCAGCACCCCAGCCTGCACAGCACACAGTGAACACACGTAAGGCGTGTTTCCTCCGTTCTCAATTTCCCCCGCCTCCCTCTCCAACCCGCTTACCGTTACGCCATACACAGTCAAACAATTCATATAGAAATAGTTAAAAACACTTCCCTCTCGCGAGCCGAGAAGACCCATCCATCGGGGGTGAGCAGTGCGAGCCGCAATCCGTCTTCCCACCGAAGACGTCACTCTACTCTCCAGGGGCGGAACTTAAAGTTCATTCATAAAATCCATCCGTCGTCTGTGTCATGGCATTCATAGTATCGGTAGCACGTGGGCGTCAGCCGAGCAATATTCTGAGGTAATCGGTGAAACTAATTCCCCCCCTCTACAACTCAACTATCTCATTCCAAGGCAGCTAGCTAACTAATTATCTTCATCTCCGGAGGACCTATTGTCCCCGAGAGACAGCCAAAACGTTCTCACCCGTTCACCACCCCAGCTCTCTCGGTTGTCCCACACCTCCTTTCTTTAAAGTCCCTTTGTCCTCCCTTCCCAGGTGCATGTCATCAAAGCCATCATGTCATCGGCCAATGACGACACACTACATTACCAACACTAAAGCTGTTGCTGGGGAAAAAAGTTATTTCATGTCTTGACATGATTCAATCCAGCAATGACGATATGAAGTATAAATAAAGGAGATTTCAAACATAGCTCGGTGTGTGCATTATTCATCAGCTATGCAACAGTTAACGTTACATGCTTCAACTTTGCTAAGCAGTGAAATCAAAGGAAAGCAAAGGAAAAATCACTCTTTTCTACAAACACGCCCCGTGATCATGTGCTTTCTCGAGGAAGAGACGGCGGTGGGCTTGCGGAAAGTTTCCTCTCACCTCAGGACTTGAACATACTGGTTTAAGTGGTTTCTTTTGTTTCATGCTTTCCGTACTTTCGTTTTTAAGACCTGTCAGATTTCTGCGTGCCTTTTTTGAAACTCTTCGAATAAACGGACCA